>NC_059282.1:6561055-6566055 GCF_017591435.1 Portunus trituberculatus
AATAGTTGTAGTTTACTAATAAAAGCTCTTTATTTTCACGTATTTCTGTTCTGATTTAAGCTTAGCACTGTAATATTTTGGTAGTTTGATAATATATTTTAATAGTGCCTTTGTTTTATTTTCTCTTTTTTGCACCGTAGTATAAAATAGCAGTGTGGCAATGAACGCTCTCTATTTTTCACGTAATATCTATTGTAATTCAAGCCTGGCAGTGTAATTTGTAATATCCCGGTACTATATATTGGCAGTTTGTGTTTTATAATGAAGGCGTGAACTGTGATGCTTATGAAATGGTAATGAAGTACAGTGAAGTAATGAATTTAGCGTATATTGATGACTCTGTTAATTGGCACTCAGACGCACTGTAATATGATGATGGTGGCACTCAGCACACCACACAATGGCACTGTAGGCATTCTCTTAGTTACTCCTCCTCTCTCCTGTTAATATTTTCATCCTCTACTTTTCCTTTATATTTATCCTTTCTCTCTTATCTTTCCTTTTATTTTCTTCTTTCTTTACATACTTATTCGCTGTTTTGTTTATCCTCTTTATGTTCTCTATCTTCCCTTCTTTATTAATTCTTCTTCTTCATCTTCTTTTCAATCTGTAACCCTTTCTTTATTTACCTCTCATTATCGTCTTTTTAATCCATCCTTGTATTCTATTTCCTTATCTTTCTCCCTCAGTCCTCCTTTTCCTTTCCTTTCTATATCTCTTTCTATACCTTCTTTCCTATCTCTTTCTTTCTCTTTCTCTTTATCATCATCCCTTTAACATGTCACCTCTACTTTTTGTCCTTCCCTCTTCCCTCCTTTCCTTCCTTCCTCTCCCTACCTCTCCATTATCACCCATTTAACTTATCACCTTTCCTTCCTTCCCTCTCTCTCTCTCTCTCTCTCCTATTCTCACCTTTCCTCTCCTTCACTTCACTTTCTCCCTCGTTATCTCATCATTGTCCCTTTAAGTTTGCTTCCTTTTCCCCTCCTCTCTCCACCAGCGGCCTAGTCTCTCTCCCCCTCTCCCTCTCTCTCTCCCTCTCCCTTCCCAGAACGCTCCTATCCCCTCAGGGTCTTTAAACAGAGAGCAAGGCTAATGTTACAAAGCGTGACAAGACTTACTGTAGACGAACGCTACACCTGAACTCCTCCTCCTCCTCCTCCTCCTCCTCCTCCTTCTCCTGTTCAACCTCTTCCCCCGAGAATGCTTCTAAAATATCTCCCTTCTGGATCTCTTCTGTCTTTCTCTTTTTTCCTTCTATTTGTGTTTCTGTGTACTGTGTCTGCGTACTCTCTCTCTCTCTCTCTCTCTCTCTCTCTCTCTCTCTCTCTCTCTCTCTCTCTCTCTCTCTCTCTCTCTCTCTCTCTCTCTCTCTCTCTCTCTCTCTCTCTCTCTGCTCCCTGGGCAGTAGTAGATAATCTTTACCACCTGTGTACCATACAAACACACACACACACACACACACACACACACACACACACACACACACACACACACACACACACACACAGGCACGCACACACGCACGGTGCAGAAATATACATAGAACGCACGTAAAATGTCGCTCTATTTTATGTTACACTCATTCTTTTTCCTGTTTTTTCCTCTCATATAAATATTTTTCGCATCACACACCCCAACGTGTTACAAATTGGGCGGGAATGTGCCTTTTGCCGCGATTTTTGTTGTTTTATTTATATTTTTATGAGTTTTATTCATTGCCGACAAAGAGAGAGAGAGAGAGAGAGAGAGAGAGAGAGTTTGTGTTTCCAATTCTATATTTATAAATTTTTAAAACATTCTTCTGTTTATGTTTATTATTATTTTTCTTTTTCAATATTTTTCTAACTATAATTTCGATACTTGCCTCCTCCTCCTCCTCCTCCTCCTCCTCCTCCTCCTCCTCCTCCTCCTCTCCCTCACTCACTCACACCTCGGCCGTCAAACTTTCTCCCTGTTTAATATTCACCATGACAGCTGACCCCCTTCCTCCCTTCCCTCCCTTTCCTCCTCCCTCACACCTGCGCCCCTCCTGACCTCCCCTGACCCTCATTGACCCATCCCCGCCCTCCCTTCGTGTCAGGGGTCGTCCCGTCACGCCCACGACCGCCCCTTTTGTCGTGGGGAGCCAGTCCATACCGTGTTTACTGCTGCTACTCTTACTACTGCTGGTACTGCTATTGCTGGTGGTGGAGGTGGTGCTGCTGGTGTTACTGCTGGTGTTTCCTGGGTTGTTGTTGGTGTTTGTAGTGGTTTTACTGGTGCTACTGCTGCTACTATTGTTGCTGCTGTTGCTGCTAAGACTACTGCTGTTACTATGTGTTTTGTTACGTGTGTTGATACTGTTGTTTTACTACTACTAGTTTTACTACTACTACTGCTACTGCTACAACTACGACTACTACTACTACTACTACTACTACTACTACTACTACTACTACTACTACTACTACTACTACTACTAATCATCACCTCAAATGTAAGAGCTATGATAATAATAATAATAATAATAATAATAATAATAATAATAATAATAATAATAATAATAATAATAATAATAATGATAATAATAATAATGACAATGATAATAATAATAATGATAATAATGATAATAATAATAATAATAATAATAATAATAATAATAATAATAATAATAATAATAGTAAAACACATTTACTGGTTTTGAAAATTAGGGACATTGTGTAACATGTGACCATTATGTCAGAAGAGAGAGAGAGAGAGAGAGAGAGAGAGAGAGAGAGAATAGACTATAACCTGTCTGTCAACCTTACTTTTCTTTCCTTTCTTTTTTCTTCACCCCAATGTTCCTCTTTCCTCCATTCTTTCTTAATAGTTTCCCTTTATCACCCTTTCATTTTTTCCCTCTTTCTCTTCCCTGTCTCACTTCTTTCTACTTTCTCACATTTGCCTGACCTTCATCCTTCCCTCATTTCACGTTTTTACCTCCAAAAATACCACCCTTTTTTTCCGCTTTTTCCCCTCTTCCTTGCTCTCTCATCCCTACCATCCCCTTCTCATCTTTCCCTCTCCACCATTCTCCCCTTCCCTAGTGTTTCCTCTTGCCTATCTTCTTTACATCTCATTCTCTCTCTCATTCTTGTCTTCTTCCTCTCATCTTCCTTTCATTTCTTGCTATTTTTCTTTTCTCTTCTTTTTTCTTTTACTTCCCCTTTTCTCTCCCTTTTTTCAACCCTGTTTGTCCTTTTCCTTTCTTTACTCCTTCTTTTCTTCTCTTTCTTATTTCCTCCACCCTTCTTCTCTTCCTTTTCACTTTTGTATCTTCATGTTTCTCTCATCCCTCTTTCCTTCTTTCCTTCACTCTTTAATTCTCCTTTCTTCCCTCCCCCTTCCCCCTTCTCCCTTCCCCCCTTCCCCCACTACCACCCCTTTTCCTTCGCTTTCCCGCCACGCCAACTTTCCACAAATTCGCGCCTTGAAACACATTTCGCGAATTAGTTCAGAATCCTGTGAAGCTTCGAATCATCACGCTTTGGGAGTCAATTTAGTGCACCCGTGTGTGCGTTTGGGTGGAGGGAGGAAGAGGAAGAGGAAGAGGAAGAGGAGGAAGGTTTCAGTTTCTCTGTTTCCACTGCATAAATCATATCCATGTTGGTTTTTATCTTATGCTTCGTGTGTGTGTGTGTGTGTGTGTGTGTGTGTGTGTGTGTCTGAACTGTTTCGAGCCGTGGTGGTGATGCAGTGAACCGCTTCAGTCCTCGCTCCGGTGGTTCGTCCCGCGAGGTTCATTATGTGATTCAGTGAGCGTACGAGACTCGGTTGGGCGGTTCATACTTAGGTTCATTAACTTTCTTAAGGGACACGCCGGCGGGGAAAGGCGGACGCGTTCAGAGAGAGAGAGAGAGAGAGAGAGAGTTTTAAGGACTTGGCTTCATGATTTTTTCTAAAGTTTGTACTCACTTTCTTTTAATTTTCCGTCCAACTTCCTCCTCCTCCTCCTCCTCCTCCTCCTCCTCCTCCTCCTTCTCCTCCTCCTCCTCCTCCCCATCGTTCTTTGCCTAGTTTTCGCCAATCCTTTTCCTTTTCCGTTTTTATTACTCCTTTTTGTTTTCTTTCTCTTGCTCATTCACCACCGTCACCACTACCATCAGTACCCTACCACCACCACCACCACCACCATTATCACTACTGCTGTTACTACTACTACTTTTTCTTATCCAAGAGGGAAGCTGGCCAAGGGCAAGAAAAGATTAAAAATAGTGCCTACTACTACTACTACTACTACTACTACTACTACATCACTACCACTACTACTGACACCTTAACCCAGTGCCCTTCTATATGTCAAAAAAAACCACGACCACCACTACTACAACTACCACCACCACCAACAACACCACCACTACCACCACCGTCGCTTAGGACAGGTGTGCAACCCTCCCCTGGCAAGCGAGTAAGTCAGCGACAGGGTGGAATACGCGGTGCCTGAGATCAGAGGCTTAAATTATGCAAGCGCCAGTTTAGTTTTCGAGACTGGAGCCACTCTCTTACGTCTGGCAGGGAGTGGAGAGCGGGAGAGAACAGAGAGGGAAATAGGGAGAGGGAGAGAGGAACGGGCTTTTCTGCAGGTGTTGGTGTATGTGGGTGTGTCCTGTGGGTGTTGATGAAGGTAAAGAATAGGTGGTGATGGTGGTGGTGATAAAGATAATAGAAATGAGAGGAAAAGCAAGGAATGGAGGAGGTTTAAGTGAGGAATAAGAAAAAGGTGTAAATTAAGAGGAAGGAATAGAAAATGCGACACGAGAGAAGAACGATTGAAAGACGAAAAAGATAAAATAATAGAAGATGGAGAACGAAGAATGCAAAAAAAAAAAAAAGAGGTAAAAGAAGAGTAGGGAGGATGAAACAGGGACATAAGAATAAGAAAAATAAGTAAAGGGAAGGAGGAAAAGAAGGAAACTGAAAATAAACGAAAGAAAAAGCATGAAGGGAAAAAAAAAAAAAAAAAAGGAAGGTAGACG
>NC_059282.1:6571055-6573555 GCF_017591435.1 Portunus trituberculatus
GAATGGGCCAACTTTCCCTTCACACTAATCTTAACTAGACGCTGGAGAACAGGTGAGCTTCTGCCCTAATTGAAGTACCTGAACTAGAGTGGTCAGACCTTGCCTTCCTTTTTGCCCTACATTCCTCCTCCTCCTCCTCCTCCTCCTCCTCCTCGTCGTAAGTTCATCTTCAGATTCAGGCAAGATCAGAGCTTGCTATTTCAATGCCCGTAGTTTACGAAATAAATTTAATGAGCTCCAAGCTCTTATACATCAAGAAAACTATGACATCATCGGCATCACAGAAACTTGGATTAATACAACACACAGAGATTACCTCGCAGAATACTCACTTGATGGCTATAACATTTTTAGTAGCGAAAGATCTCACCGTACAGGGGGCGGTGTAATGTTTTACGTTAAAAGTAATCTTCGTGCTCGTGTGATGCCAACTTCAACCATTGCAAACATAGATGTCAATTTCATTCATATAGAAAATAAATCCCGAAGAATATCATTAGGTCTCGTCTATCGTCCTCCAGCCCAGTCACCCGCCACAGACGAACAATTGTATGAACAAATCGCGGACATTTGCTGCGTAAACAATTGCATAATTATGGGAGATTTTAACCTTCCAGTCACAAGGTGGGGCGAACCACTGACAGCTCACGCTGGCCAGCAGCTGTATAATAGCATGCTTGAAAGCTCCCTCCACCAACACATCAAGCATCCGACAAGAGGAAACAATATCCTTGATATCGTTCTAACAAATGATGAGAATACTATTGAAAATGTGGAAATTGGACCAGAATTCAGTTCCAGCGATCATCGCACCTTAAAATTCACCATAAATTTTGACAAAGGAAAAGTGAATGAAAGTAAAGAAAAAGTGCCAGACTATCGGCGTGCAAACTACACAAGACTCCGTATGCAGCTTGCATCCATTGACTGGAATATACTGCTGGAAACACCAGATGTAGATAAGACATGGGAGGTGTTTGCTGAAAAGATAAATGATACAGCTAAGATGTGTATACCACTAAGAAACAGAAGGAAAATACTAAACACCAAACCGAAATGGTGGAATAATGAAATTAAAAGCTGTCTTCTAGCAAAGAAAGAAGCATACAACAAATACAAATTAACACAGCATAATAATGATAAATTAGAGCATGACAGATTGCGTAGAAAAGCAAAAAGTTGATAAAAGCAGCAAAAATCTGTAGAAGCTCAGATCGCAAACTCCTGTAAAACCAACCCAAAGGAATTTCACAGTTATGTAAAATCCAAAAGAGTCTTAGCCTCAACAATTGGTCCACTCATAACAGAAAACGGAAACCAAATAGATAACGAAGCTGAAATGGCAAACGTCCTAAATAGATTCTTCTCAACAGTCTTCACGACTGAAGATGTCCAAAATAGTCTGCCCATGCCAGAGCCTCAGGCACAAGGCAAAACACTGCCTGACTTCATAGTTACAGAAAATGAAATCCTCACAGTCATGAACAGCATGAACGTAAACAAAACGCCTGGACCAGACAAGATATCACCCAGGCTTCTCAAAGAAGCGAAAAATGAGCTCGTGAAACCACTCACGATTATATTCAATAAAACTTTACAAGCAGGAAAGTCCCCAGGAGTGGAAGCTAGCAAATGTCACGCCCATTTTCAAGAAAGGAAATAAATCACTCCCAGCTAATTACAGACCAATCAGCCTTACTTCAGTAGTGTGCAAGCTGATGGAAACGATAATCAGAGATAAGATTGTCAAATTTTTAGAAGAAAATAAGATCATGAAGGATTCACAACATGGTTTCAGAAACAAGAGATCCTGCTTAACAAACCTACTAGACTTCTTTTATGAAGTTTTTAACTCGTATGACGAGACAAAAGCAGTGGATGTTATTTATCTTGATTTCCAGAAAGCTTTCGACACTGTCCCTCACAAGAGGCTAATCAGCAAAGTAAAAGCTCACGGCATAGCTGGAAATACCCTGAAATGGTTGGAAGACTGGCTCTCTGACAGAAAGCAACGAGTTGTTATAAATGGAAAAGAATCAGAGTGGCACAATGTGAAAAGTGGTGTTCCTCAAGGCTCTGTATTAGGACCAGTTCTTTTCATTGTTTATATTAATGATATTGATGAAGGAATCACTTGTAAAATAAGCAAATTCGCGGACGACACCAAAATAATGAGCAAAGTTACATCAACGTCACAATGGCAAGAACTACAGTGTGACTTAAATAAACTGACACGCTGGGCAGAAAAATGGCAAATGAAATTCAATATAGAAAAGTGTAAAGTCTTACACATTGGAAGTAACAATGTACAAGCAAAATACGTAATGAGTAATGTACCTCTGGAAAGTGCTGAGAATGAAAAAGATCTTGGTGTTGTGGTGTCTAAAGATCTCAAGCCGAGCAAACACTGCACAGAAGCAGTAAAGAATGCAAATAAATTAGTTGGGTTCATTGGAAGAACCTTTGAATTTAAATCAGAAAAAGTTATCCTTACTTTATA
>NC_059282.1:6581055-6613555 GCF_017591435.1 Portunus trituberculatus
GCCATAAACCTTCTTTCGCATTTTATCAATCTGTTAAAGCCTCAGGAAGGAATTAGATCTTTTAATACGGGAATAGAATCTTATTTAATACGGGACAGATTTTTCTTTCACCTTTTATTTATCGTTTAAAGCTTCAGGAAAGAATCAACGCTATAAACATTTGTTTCACATTTTATCAATCTTTTAAAGCTTTTGGAAGGAATTAGATCTTTTATCACAAGAATTAGATCTTTAATTAATACGGGACAAATTTTTCTCCCACATTTTATTTATCATTTAACTCCTTCAGTACAGGTACGCATTTCTACCACGAGCTTTGTGTATGATTAGACGATTTTATTAACATTAGGAATGGTCATTGGATGTCAGAAGAATAATGGTCACAGTCTTCACTATTTTAATCCATTTATAAGTTTCTGGAGCTGTATAAAACCACCAAATAGTAAGCAGAATGAATGTGGAAAAGTATCATGGTACTAAGGAGGTTAAAGCTGCGGGAGAGAATTTAGATCTTTTTAATACGGGACGAAGAAAAAGGTGTAGCGGCTGCCTCGGGGTATCGATCGTGGGGTGACGCACTACTGAGGCAACTGCACGAGCCACTCAGCCACGCGCCTCGCCTGCTCGTCAATGTTAAGTAATGGCCTTCGCCTGGACACTTGTGGAGAGAAGTCTGTCATCTGCACCTTTCAGTGTCAACGCTGATTCTTGTCATCGAGTTCCCGTCGCTTTTTTCTTTGCCATCCTTATTTATTTATTTTTTTATGTTAGTTTTCATCATCATCTTCATCATCATCATCATCATCATCATCATCATCATCATCATCATCATCATCCTTGTCGTCGTCGTCATCTTCTTATTTTCTTCTTCTTCTTCTTCTTCTTCTTCTTCTTCTTCTTCTTCTTCTTCTTCTTCTTCTTCTTCTTCTTCTTCTACTTCTTCGTTCTTTTCCTGAACAAAAACACAGATTAAAACGAAGGGGAAAAATGGAAAGAATTTAGAAATATATATGGAAATAGGAAAGGGAGAGAGAGAGAGAGAGAGAGAGAGAGAGAGAGAGAGAGAGAGAGAGAGAGAGAGAGAGAGAGAGAGAGAGAGAGAGAGAGAGAGAGAGAGAGAGAGAGAGAGAGAGAATAAATGGTGGTTGGGGGAATACACGAAAGGAAAGAGAAATATAGAAAAAAAGAAAAAAGGTGGAAATTTTTATATACGTACAGTGACGTGTATTGATTTTAATTGAAAGGTTTTCGCTGATAGTCCGCGGAGACTCAAAAGACACACTCTGATTGGCTCTCTTTTGTTTTACACCTCCTACTGATTAACCAATGAAATCCCTGCCAGTATGGGGAGAGGAAGAGGAGGAGGAGGAGGAGGAGGCAGAGGAGGAGGAAGAGGGGGTGAGGAGAGGAGATGGGGAGGGGTAGACATTATCTTGCTAGCAATAAGATTACCTCCGAGTTGGATTCAATTATTTGGTGTTTGAAACTGCTTCGCTCAGATCAGGAGTCGAGTGAAGCTTGTAGAGTCTTGCGGTGAGAGAGAGAGAGAGAGAGAGATTTTGGTGGCGGTTATCACTACTCTATAAATTTTGAAGCTAAAAACTGAAGAAAATCCATAGAACACAATAGATAAATAGGTAAATTACTTGAATAAGCAAAAAATAACAGCACTTATTAGGAAATATTATTCATCATATAAAATATTGGATAAAAATAAAACGAAACGCAAAAATAAGATAATAACAATGAAACATATAATAATAACGGTGAAGAAAGCTTACGAAAATAAATACAAATGACAATAATAAACATACGCCAAATGGATGATAAATAAAATAACACATGAAACATACAATTAAAGCTCTCCATATTATTAACACCGACGCGAGGTAATCAACAAATCATTGCATTACCTCATCATAAACCACCACTTACCTGTAATTACCCCTTGCCATTAGGACAGGTAATTAAGATACTGGCACAGGTAACAAGGCCCACCATTACCCATTACCCATTACGTACAGCGCCATCTCCCCGCCGAAGCAGTGATTAAGTAAGAGAGAGAGAGAGAGAGAGAGAGAGAGAGAGAGGACAAGCGGGGAGATGAGGTGTGTGTGTGTGTGTGTGTGTGTGTGTGTGTGTGTGTGTTGCCACCAGAGACACAAGCCGCTTATCTTTATTAGCATATTGACACACACACACACACACACACACACACACACACACACACACACACACACACACACACACACACACACACACAAACACACACATAAATATAAATAATTAATCCCCATCATTATCCCTAACATATATATATATATATATATATAAAAGAGATATAAACACATTCATTCTCCTCATTACCATATTCTACCTGTCCCCTCGTGCTTAATGACAGGTAGACACACACGCGTACCTGCGGGGCTCATTAGGCGGGGCTTACTAATTAGTGGTGCCAGGTGTTTGTGTGGCACCTCGTCGCCAGGTGAAACAGGTGACACTAATGGCGCAATGGATGGCTGTTATTGGCGCTGTTACCTGTACTGTTTGAGAGAGAGAGAGAGAGAGAGAGAGAGAGAGAGAGAGAGAGGAGAGGGAGAGTTGTGGGATGTGCAGTGCATGTGTGAGCAACAAGAAGTGAATGACTGACTGACTGTAGTGTTCAGTGTTAGGTAATGAAAGTATTAGAGAGAGAGAGAGAGAGAGAGAGAGAGAGAGAGAGAGAGAGAGAGAGAGAGAGAGATTCGTAGCAATAGGTCAAGTAAATGTCATATTATTGGGCCTATGAAGTAAAGATGGTTGGTTATACGCGTCTTTCCTCCTCCTCCTCCGCCTCCTCCTCCTCCTCCTTCTCCTCTTCCTCCTCCTCCTCCTCCTTCTCCTCCTCCTCCTCCTCCTCCTCCTCGCAGTCTGATTAATTTCGCTGTCTTCCTCCTTTCCGCTTTGATACTTTTCTCTTATTTTTCTTTTTCTTTCTTTACTTCATTCGTATTGTTTATGTTCTCTTCTTTTTCTTCTTCTTCTTCATCTTCTTCTTCTTCTTCTTCTTCTTCTTCTTCTTCTTCTTCTTCTTCTTCTTCTTCTTCTTCTTCTTCTTCTTCTTCTTCTTCTTCTTCTTCTTCTTCTTCTTCTTCTTCTTCCTCTTCTCCCCTCTTCTTTAGCAGCACGCATTTCTTCTTTTTTTCTCCCGCGTCTTCCTCCGCATCCCCTCTTTTATTCCTGTCTTTATTTCCTTCCATTCTTTCCTGTCACGCCTCCCCTCTGCTCTCCACTCCTCTTCCTCTTCCTCTTCCTTTTCCTTCTCTCGTTTTGCTTTGTCGTTTCCTTTTTTTTTCACTCTCTCATCCGCGTCCTGCTTCCTTTCCTCGTCCTTGTCCATGTTCTTCTCTGTACTTCTTCCTCCTCCTCCTCCTCCTCCTCCTCCTCCTCCTCCTCCTCACACCTTTTAACTTTCTTTACACGCAGGCTCATCTTCCTCTTTTCCCTCCCTCTTCCTGATTCTCCTCTTCCTCTTCCTCCTCCTCCTCCTCCTCCTCTTCCTCCTCCTCCTCCTTCTCCTCCTCCTCCTCCTCCTCCTCCTCCTCCTCCTCCTCCTCTTCCTCCTGACGAAGGTAATCACGTAGTCCCAGGGGCGGTTCAGGAGGGATGCAATTGGTTCAGACTGACTTGGAGGCCACGTGGGTATGGCTTCTCTAAATGAGCTGAAGGAAGAGGAGGAGGAGGAGGAGGAGGAGGAGGAGGAGGAGGAGGAGGAGGAGGAGGAGGAGGAGGAGGAGGAGGAGGAGGAAAGACAAATAGTTCTTCAAATGTTGGTGTTTATGCTGCTTTTTATGTTATAGTAGTTGTAGTGGTAAGGGAGGACGAGGAGGAGAAGGAGGAGGAAAAGGAGGAGGAGAAGGAGGAGGAGGAGGAGAAGTAGAAGGAGTAGGAGGAAGAAGAGAAAAGGAAGAACAGGAGGAGGAGCTGCTAAAGGGGGATTAAAAGCATACTTGGGTGAGAGAGAGAGAGAGAGAGAGAGAGAGAGAGAGAGAGAGAGAGAGAGATTAATTAAAGTATGTATAACCATCCAATTACATAAGTACACTTAGAGACACAAAGAAAAGTTACTATTTTTATCTTCTCTTGTCTCCTTCTCTTCTTCCTTTGTTCCTCTCTTCCTTCCTTTCCTTCCTTGTTTCTTAAATTCCTCCATATATCTTTCCTTGCTGTACGGAGGGCGTGTCACTTCCCTTCTCTCTTCTTCTCTATTCTTTTTTCTTTCTGTTTTTTTCTTCTTTCTTTCATTTCCTGCATTTTCTGTTTTATTTCTTCGTATGATTTCATTTTTGGTATTTTTCTTGATTTTCCTCACTTTTCTCTCCTTTCCTTTCTTCTATTGATTATTTTTTCCTTCTTTCTTTCTTTTTATCTACGAGTATTCCTTAATCTCATTGTTATTTCATGCATTGCTTTCCTTATCCTTCGTTTATCTTTTGATTTTCTTCTTTCCTCCTTTCCCTCCTTTCTTTCCTTCCTTCTCTTCTTCCTTCCTTCCTTCCTTCCTTCCTTCCTTCCTTCCCTCTTTCTTTCTTTTCGTCCTACCTTCCTTCTTTCCTTCGTTCCTTCACACCTTCCTTCCTTCCTCCATTCCTCCCTTCCTTCCTTCCTTCCCTCTTTCTTTTTTTTCTTCCTACCTTCCTTCCTCCCTTCCTTCCTTCCCTCTTTCTTTTTTTCCTTCCTACCTTCCTTCCTTCTTTCCTTCCTTCCTTCCTTCCTTCTCTCCTTCCTTCCCCTCTTCCTCCCTTCCTCCCTTCCTTCCTTCCTCCTTCCCTCCCTTCCTTCCTTCCCTCTTTCTTTCTTTTCGTCCTACCTTTCTTCCTTCCTTCCTACATTCCTTTTTTCCTACCTTCCTTCCTTCCTACCTTCCTTCCTTCCTTCCTATTTTCTTTCCTTCCTTCCTTCCAAAATTTATCTTTCCTTTGTGTGGTGAAGAACATGCAATAAAGCTTCTGTTGCAAGTCCAACCTTTTGTTCCTCCTCCGCCCTACTCCTTCTGGCAAAAATTCTCTCTCTCTCTCTCTCTCTCTCTCTCTCTCTCTCTCTCTCTCTCTCTCTCTCTCTCTTGTTCGTTTTATTCCTTTTTTAGTCATATTTTTCTTTGTTTTCTCTGCCTATTCTTTTTTTTTCTCTACATTTCTCTTTTCTTCTTCTTCTTTCTCCTTCTCTCTTCTTCCTCCAACACGGTTAACCTCTTCCTGCAGTCCTCAGCCCTTCCTCTCCTTTCTCTCCAGTGACTGCCCTTTGTTTCAGTGCTCTCTCTCTCTCTCTCTCTCTCTCTCTCTCTCTCTCTCTCTCTCTCTCTCTCTCTCTCTCTCTCTCTCTCTCTCTCTCTCTCTCTCTCTCTCTCTCTCTCTCTCTCTCTCTCTCTCTCTCTCTCTCTCTCTCTCTCTCTCTCTCTCTCAGTATTTCTTTTCCTCTTATATTCTCTAATATTTCCTCTTCATTTTAACTGTTTCTTCCTTCTCTCTTTCCTTCTCTTCCTTCTCTTCGTTTTCTTCTTCTTCTTCTTCTTCTTCTTCTTCTTCTTCTTCTTCTTCTTCTTCTTCTTCTTCTTCTTCTTCTTCTTCTTCTTCTTCTTCTTCTTCTTCTTCTTCTTCTTCTTCTTCTTCTTCTTCTTCTTCTTCTTCTTCTTCTTCTTCTTCTTCTTCTTCTTCTTCTTCTTCTTCTTCTTCTTCTTCTTCTTCTTCTTCTTCTTCCTTCTTTCTTTTCTTCCTCCTCTTCCTCCTCCTTTTGACACTACAACTACTACTGGTTTGTAACGGCGAACACATACGCACAAGCACACACACACACACACACACACACACACACACACACACACACACACACACACACACACACACACACACACACACACACACACACACACACACATTCCCTGATTCACAAAACCTTCATAACTCTTCCTTATAACTTTGTACTGATGCTGACGGCAGATACTAAAGAGGAGGAGGAGGAGGAGGAGGAAGAGGAGGAAACCGTCTCGGCTTCTTAACCCTTCCACTTCTCTCACGTTTCCCTCTCACCTCTCCCCTCTCCTCTTCCCCTTATCTTCTTTTTTTAAGTTAGAGGTAGGTTGTCTCTTCCCACCTCCTCCTCCTCCTCCTCCTCCTCCTCCTCCTCCTCCTCCTCCTCCTCCTCCTCCACAAGATCAAGGTTACGTTCTTGAGTGGTGACGGCGAGAAGGAAGAAGAAGAAGAAGAGGAGGAGGAGGAGGAGGAGGAGGAGGAGGAGGTGGTGGTGGTGGTGGTGAAGGCAAGGAGAAGTAGGTGTGGTTAAAAAAATAGGAAAAAAAGGGAAGACAAGTCGAGAGTGGAGGAGGAGGAGGAGGAGGAGGAGGAGGAGGAGAGAGGGGAAGTATGAGACAAAAATATGATGAAAAAAGATTATCTGAAGAGGCGTAAAAGGAAAATGTTTGGTGAGAAAAATTAAGAGGAGGAGGAGGAGGAGGAGGAGGAGGAGGAGGAGGAGAAGGAGGAGGAGGAGGAAGAAGAATAAAAAGAAAAAGAGAAAAAAAGAAGAAAAAGAAAAAAAAACGAGGTGCGTCAAGGTAAACTGTGCCTCATTGTATTTATCATTATTATTATCATTATTATTATCATCATTATTATTATTTTCATTGCTGTTATTGTTATCATTGTATACATTTCGTGTGTGTGTGTGTGTGTGTGTGTGTGTGTGTGTGTGTGTGTGTGTGTTGTGTTTGTGTGTGTCAGTATCATGTGCGTACGAATGCGTGCGTGATATAAATGACGTTGTTTACACTGCGCGTTGAGGGCGAGGAGAAAATTTGAAACTTGATGTGCTCGTAAACAGGCAGCTTAATGAAGGAAGCAAGGGAGAGGAAAGGCTACAAAGTTGTCTGACTACCTTGAAAACACACTAGAACCATTAGCCTACACACACACACACACACACACACACACACACACACACACACACACACACACACACACACACACACACACACACTGATTCTTTTCCCTCTTTTCTACTCGTTTTTTCTTGTTTTTTTTTATTTTTGTGCTGCTTTTTCTCTTTCTTGATATTTTGTTTGTATTTCTTTTCCTTCAATATATATTTTCCTTTATTTCTGCTCCCCTTCTTCTTCTTCTTCTTCTTCTTCTTCTTCTTCTTCTTCTTCTTCTTCTTCTTCTTCTTCTTCTTCTTCTTTTCTTGTTTTTGTTGTATTTGTTGTTGTTGTTGTTGTTTTCTTCTTATTATTATTATTATTATTTTTTTTTTTTTATTATTATTATTAGTATTATTATTATTGTTATTGTTATTTTTATTATTATTATTATTATTAGTATTAGTATTAGTATTATTATTGTTATTATTCTCTTCTTCTTTTTCTTCTCCTTTTTCTTTTTCCTCCTCCTCCTCCTCCTCCTCCTCCTCCTCCTCATCCTCCTCCTCCTTCTCCTCCGTGATTCATTTCGCCCCTGACATACTTCGCTACTCGGTGATTGGTCAGTGAGGGAGCGGCGTGAGTTCTGATTGCCTCGTATTTGTGACACGTGTCTCTTTCCTATTGGCTGATATTTGTTAGCGTGTTATGAGGTCGTTCTCTCTCTCTCTCTCTCTCTCTCTCTCTCTCTCTCTCTCTCTCTCTCTCGCTCTCTGCTTGCTCTCCCTTTCCTCTCTTCACCCTCGCTCTCCATCTGTTTTACTACCTAACTCTGCCTCTGATTGGCTAAAACTACACAATGACTGGCTGCTGACGAGGCCATAACGCCATCTGATTGGCTGACTGTGTACGCTCGGGACACGCCAGACCCACGTGATTGGTCAAGACAGTACGTTGTATTCTCTGTGACTCATCCGTTCCACCTCCGAGATATAAATCCCTTCAGTACTATGACGCATTTTCATATTTATTCTACATACTGTTTGGTGATTTTATACAGTTCCAGATACTTATGTGGGCGTTAGAATAGTAAATACTGGACCATTAATCTTCTGACCTCCATAGACTCTTGCTAATGTTAATAAAATCGTCTAATCGTACCCAAAACTCAAGATCAAAACGTATCCCAATATTGAAGGAGTTAGCACTGTTACGCTTTGGCATTCACCTTTCGAAATGTAATTGTAACCCTAATGCGTGAATTTTTGCTTTAATTATATCTTCTCTCTTTTGGGACCGAATGCTTGGGCTAAATCTTAAGTTAGGTTAGATAGGATAAGGTTAAGTTTCGTCAAGTTAGGTTAGATTAGGTTAGGTTAGGTCTTGTTTGGTTAGGTTTGTCGAAGAGGGAATATTTGCAGCAGTGAAGGGGATGTTGCTTGTAGAGGGTCGAGGGGAGGTGAAGGGAAGTGAGGGGAGGGTGACATTTAATTACAGGTAGAAGGGAGGGAGGGTAAGAGGGAATGAGGGGAGACGGGAATGGCAAGAGGAGCAATTTAGCGAAGGAGGGGAGGAAGGAAAGAAGGGAGATGTATTGGGAAGAGGAAGGAGGAGGGGAGAAGAATGATGGGAAAAGGGAGGAAGATTATGTATGTGTAGCAAATGGAGAACGAGAGAGAGAGAGAGAGAGAGAGAGAGAGAGAGAGAAACTTATGATACATTTAATCCCTCTCACCTCCTAGTTTTCTGATCATTTATTCGTTTCTTGCTGTTTTTCTCTACTTCTCACTCCTTCTTCTCTCTCCTCTCTTCCTTCTCTCTTCTTCCTTCCCTCTTCTCCTCCGACCCATGATAAAGTAGCGAGGTTGAATTATATATGTGAGAAATATATTGTCTTAATTAAGTAACGTGGAAGATAGTGTTAAGTAGAATTTTCTCTCTCTCTCTCTCTCTCTCTCTCTCTCTCTCTCTCTCTCTCTCTCTCTCTCTCTAAGCCTCCTGGGTAGCGTATAAGAGTAAAAATCCTGCTAATAGGACTTATATTTCACCCTTATTATTATCTAACCTTAAAGTGAAAGTTCCGTGATGGCCTGTGAGAGAGAGAGAGAGAGAGAGAGAGAGAGAGAGAGAGAGAGAGAGAGAGAGAGAGAGAGAGAGAGAGAGAGAGAGAGAGAGAGAGAGAGATAATTAATTCAACATTCAGTATTAAGGCAATATTTTTCCTGGAGAGAGAGAGAGAGAGAGAGAGAGAGAGAGAGAGAGAGAGAGAGAGAGAGAGAGAGAGAAAGCTTATATCCCCATTCTCTTTAATTCTAACACTAAGTCTGTATCTCCATATATGTATATTCTCTCTCTCTCTCTCTCTCTCTCTCTCTCTCTCTCTCTCTCTCTCTCTCTCTCTCTCTCTCTCTCAAGAAATAACCACTATACATAATTAACTATATATTCTACCTATTTAAAAATTCAGTGCCATGTGTTTTCATAAAGTTTAATTACATAGAATATTTGTATGTCTTGAAATCTGGGAAATAGATAATAATGAATGAAGAGAAGAAGAAAAGAGAATATCCACAAGGTTATAACTCCTTTAATGAAAGAGGAGGAGGAGGAAGGGGAAGGGAAGAAGAGGTACTGGTGGGAACGAGGAGGAGGAGGAGGAGGAGGAGGAGGAAGAGGAGAATCGTGTTGTGGACAGCTGATAGGAGAGAGAGAGAGAGAGAGAGAGAGAGAGAGAGAGAGAGAGAGAGAGAGAGAGAGCGTTGTCTGCCGTGTCTCCCATCATCACCATCACTACTATCCCCTCCTCCTCCTCCTCCTCTTCTTCCTCCTCCTCCTCTTCCTCCTCCTCCTCCTCCTCCTCCTCCTCCTCCTCCTCCTCCTCCTCCTCCTCCTGTAGGTAGAAGATTTATAGCCCTCCTGCCCAGGCCGCGCTCTGCCCCTTACGCTTCAGTACGCTCTGAAATATGGCCCTAGAACTATCTTTAATAGAGCCGCAGGAAAATATAGAGATAGAGCGCTCTTTAATATAGAAACGACGCCCCGCTCCATCAGTAAATCACAACTTTGGAGAGAGAGAGAGAGAGAGAGAGAGAGAGAGAGAGAGAGAGAGAGATTAATAAAGAAATCGCTCTTATGAATGAAAGTGTCTGTAAAACGGAACTGAATATGATGTAAAAAGCAAGAGATAATGAAGATTTGGAGAAAAGATAGTAAGAAGGTGAATATCGTGAAGGAGAAAGGTGTAAGAATGAAAGAAGGTAAAAATGAAGGAATAAGAGAGGAGGGGAGTAAAAAGTAAACACGAGAACACGAGTACAAGAAAAAAAAAGAAAGAAAAAAAGAAAGAGAGAAAGAAAGAAAACCGGAAGTTGCATGAAAAATAAAAGAGAGAAAGAGAGAGAGAGAATAAAAAAGGATCAATACCAGGTAGCGAAAGAAAAAGACAAGAAAAATGAAGATACTGAGTAAAGAGAAATAGAAGATGGATGAACTAAAAGCAATGAATATTAACGTAGATGATGATAAATGTGAGGAAGAGGAGATAAGAAAGGAAAGGTGCACAATAAAAGGTTTTCTAGTTTTTCTTCTTATTTTCTCTTTTTCCTCGTTGTTCTATCGTTCTTCCTTTTTTTTCTTTTACGTTCTCCTACTTCCTTTCTTTCGTGACTCTTACCTTCCTTATTATTTTCTTTTACCTTTTCTCTATCCTCCCTTCTGTCTATTTCCTTATCTCCTATTTCTCATATTTACGTTTATCTCTTCCTTTTCTCTCTATATATCATCATTCTGTCTACTTTCCTTATTTTTACATCTCCCTCACTTCTTATATTTCCTTCCCTCCTGTATCGCATCCTTCTTTCCATCTCTGCTTTCTTATTTCTTTATCTTCTCTTTCTCATATTTACTTTAATCTCTACCTATTCGTTATCTATCATCTCTATACTTTCCTTATATTTGTTACATCTCCCTCACTCCTTATTTTTCTTTCCTTTCTTTATCGCATCCTTCTTTCCATCTCTCCTTTCACACTCTTTCCCATATGACTAGAGTGAAGATCTTTTCCTTTTTATACCTCCTCTCCCCATTCCTCTCCTCTCATTCCTCTTTCCCTTTTTATCATCTCCTCTCTTCTTCCCTCGCTACTCCTCCATCCTTTCCTCCCTCGCAGTCGCTATCTTTTTACAACTTTTCCCTCAAAATATCGCTTGAAGGCTCGGCATTTCCACAATTTTACATTTCCAAATCATCGCCTTGCTATCGTCACAAGTTACAGTTTCCAGAAATGTTCTTTGAGGCTCCTCGCTGCCTCCGCTGCCGCCTTCGCTTCCGCCCGAGCCTCCGCCAATACCCGCGGCAAGGAAGGCAATAAATACTTGTGTTGCAAGGTCGTGGCGGAGAAAGAAGAAACTATGTCATGCTTACGGCTGAAGGGATGGTGGGTGGAAGAATGGAGGAGGGAAAACTTGAAGCAAAAAAAAGTTACTGAGAAAGGAAGGGGTAGGATACCGTAAAGGAAACGAAGGAGGAAAGATCTGAAGGAAAAAGGGTAAAAGAAGGAGGTATGGAATTTAGGAAAGAAAAATAATAAGCGTTGTTAAACAAGAGGAAGAATAAGAATGAGGATTATGATGGTGCAAGTAGAGGACTGAACGAAAAGAAAAGAAAAAAAAAAGAAACTAAAAATGAAGAAGAAAAAGAAAAATAGATAAGTGAAAGAATGATGCGAATGAGGAATATGAATGTAAAAGGGAGACATGCGAAGGAAATAAGGAAAGGAAAAAAAAGGAAGGAGACAAAAAAAACAGTAACAGAGAGAAATGAAAAGAGAGTACACGAAAGAAGAATATGGAGAAAAGAAGAAAAGGAACAGAAAACGAGAAAGAGAAAGTCACAAAATTAGAAACGAGAAAAAATAGAATAAGAAAATGGAGAAGGAAGAAGGAAATCACGGCAAAGGAAAGGCGGAAGGATTGAAGAAAAACGAACAAAAGAAGAATAAGGAAAGACATGAAAGAGATTGTGTTGCGGTTCAGAATGGATGGAGACAGGAAACTAGAAGAAGGAAAATGGAAACTAAAAAACGAAATAAAAGGAGAGAGAGAGAGAGAGAGAGAGAGAGAGAGAGAGAGAGAGAGAGAGAGAGAGAGAGAGAGAGAGAGAGAGAGAGAGAGAGAGAATTAAATAGGAATATGTTGGAAAAAATAAAGAACAGGAAGAAGAAAGGAGAAAGAGAGAAGAAGGTTGAAAAAGTAAAAGAAGGGAAAAAAGAAGGAAGGAAATATGTCACAGTCGAGAAAGGAAGGAGACAGGAAATTGAAGGCGGGAAGGAAAAAAAGGAAAAAAAAAGAAAATTGATGGAATATGAATGGAAGGGGGGAAAACTCGCAAAAAAATGACTATATAGGAAGAGGAAGAAGATGGATTGCGTTCAGAGAGAAGAAAATAAAAGAAAAAGAAAAAAAATGCAAGGAAGAAAAGGAAAGAAAAATCTGGGTGGAAAAAAAATAACTGGTTGAGAATTTAGTTATATTTTCATCTTTCATTTATTTATTTATTTATTCATCAGTGCATTCACAAAGTTTAATTGCACGTTACTTTATATACCTATTTGTTTATTGATGAGGTGAATCCGTGAGTTTATTTGTTATTCATTACCTGACATCGAGACACATGCTTATTGATTTTGGCCTTCGCTACACTTCTTTGGTCATTTGTTATTTTATTAATTTTACAGATTTTCGTATTCATGACATTTGGTTTTTGCTCATTCGTTAAAATTACCGATGTTCACATTCATATTTACTGACAAACTCAAACTTTTACTCATGTTATTAATTCACAAACATACACACTTTTACGCATCTTTATTTACTCCCATTCAATTTTTTCATGGATATACATCAAATATTCTCTCTCTCTCTCTCTCTCTCTCTCTCTCTCTCTCTCTCTCTCTCTCTCTCTCTCTCTCTCTCTCTCTCTCTCTCTCTCTCTCTCTCTATCTCTCTCTCTCTCTATCTATCTATCTATCTATCTATCTATCTATCTATCTATCTATCTATCTATCTATCTATCTATCTATTTATATCTCTATCTATCAGTCCACCTATTTACCTATCTATCTCTCAGCCAAATATCTCTTGACATACTTATTTCCACACACACTTCTGAAATACATATCAACTCGTATTAACACATTATGTCTTTTACACCACATATACATCGCTAACCTACCCACCTGTCCCACCCTTCACACACCTGCATACCTACTACCTACCTGCCTACCTGCTTGTCTGCCTACCTGTCCACTTACCTAACCCAACCTAACCTATCTGCCTACCCACCTACATACCTTCACTCGGTCTCCTCCAGTGATATTCCATGCGTCGTAAATCTCATCTTTGCCCCGCGCCACGAAATATCCTCCCCCGGTGAAACTTTTACTTCAGTGAATATTAATAAAACTTTCTAGCTGGAAAAACTCCCCGCTGCTTCAGGACGGCCCATCAGTACCGCAGAGCACCCTCAAGAAATTATATTACTTATCCTGCCAAGAGAGAGAAAGGGGGACAGGGAGAGGGAGAGAGGTAAGAGACAGTGTGGGTGATTAAAAAATGAGGGGAGGGACTGAGGAAACCATACTTAAGGGAGGGGAGAAAGGGGTAAGGGTAAGAGAAAAGGATAGAACAGAATGAAAGGAATAGAAGGAACGGAGGACATTAGGATAGGACAGAATAGAGGGAGAGGGGAGAAGCTGATATAGGGAAAGAGAGTAAGGGGAGTTCAGTCGGGAAGAGATAAGGAGGGAGAGGGGAACGACAAGCTTCGTTAACAAGGGAGAGGGGAACACCTCAGAAGGACACGGCAAGGAAGGAGAGGGAGGGGAGATGGGAGAGCTTGCAAGGACAAGAGAGGGGAAAAGATGAGAGAGAAGAGGGGTTCGCAAGGACAGGAAGGGATAGCAGAAAGAGGGAGGGAATTCTCACAACAGAGAGAAATGGGGGAGAGAGACAAACGAGAGAAGAACTGAACGGAAAAGAAAAAGGGAAGAAAAGGGAAGGGAGAGAAGGAGAAATGGGATAACTTACAAGAACGAAACAAAGTCGAAGAGAGAGAGAGAGAGAGAGAGAGAGAGAGAGAGAGAGAGAGAGAGAGAGAGAGAGAGAGAGAGAGAGAGAGAGAGAGAGAGAAAAGTATGAAAGGATAGAAGAGAGGAAGAGACTGAAAATTATAGTAAAGTGCATGATAGCCCATAGGAAAGGAGAGAAACGAGAGAGGAAACGGTTCATGGAAAAAGGAGATAGACAGAAAAGGGAAAGGAGGAGGAAGAAAAAGAAGCAAAATAACTAAACGAGGTTTGGATGAGAGAGAGAGAGAGAGAGAGAGAGAGAGAGAGAGAGAGAGAGAGAGAGAGAGAGAGAGAGAGAGAGAGAGAGAGAGAGAGAGAGAGAGAGAGAGAGAGAGAGAGAGAGAGAGTGAGTTTGAATCAGGTCTGAGAGTGGGAAGTGGAAGATAGATGGTCGGAAAGGAGAGATAGGAGAGCGTCGAGGAGAGGAAAGGAGAGAAGAGGACTATAAATGCAGAATGAGTGAGAGGAAAAGATGAAAGTATGTCGGAAGAGGGGAGATGCAGTAAGGAATAATGAAGGGGATGGTGATGTGTGTGTGCGTGCGTGAAAGAAATTACGAACGAGAGAAGAAGAGCAGATAAGAATGAAAGGTGGAGATGGAATAGAAGGGGTGAGCGGTAAAGATGAAGGACACACGATGAAAGTAAAGAGAGAGAAATGGACGTGTAAATATTGTGTGTGTGTATGAGAGAGAGAGAGAGAGAGAGAGAGAGAGAGAGAGAGAGAGAGAGAGAGAGAGAGACGAAGACAGACGAGGGGAAAGCGTAAATAGAGCAAGAGGAAACAGACGAGAGGTTATGAAAGAGAAACAGTTAGTGAAGATGAAAGAAGAGGAGTGGAGAAAGAGAAAACGAAGATTGTACTGTGGTCTAGAGAGAGAGAGAGAGAGAGAGAGAGAGAGAGAGAGAGAGAGAGAGAGAGAGAGAGAGAGAGAGAGAGAGAGAGAGAGAGAGAGAGAGAGACCACAAACTATAGCAACCGAACAGGAGGCTGGTGGTAAATGGTAAATGAAACACGGGTTGCAAATACCGAAGACTTTTACGCGGCTATCACCACCACCGGCACCACCACCACCACTGCCACTAGACAGATCACGCAGGGCAAATAATGTGAGTGTTTCCTCGATAAAGCAATGATGTTATGACTTGTTTATTGATATTACGGAGTCTTTCGGCGGCAATTTGTTATGGTAATAGGCGAGTATTTACCAGAGGAAGGAGGAGAGAGAGGCCGGCCGATGTTGAATCCAAATTATTGTTCATTTTGTTAGTATTTATGTGCCAACACTAACACTTTTAACATTCTCCCTCGCTTACTTATGAGGTACTTACCGGGTGAGAGAGAGAGAGAGAGAGAGAGAGAGAGAGAGAGAGAGAGAGAGAGAGAGTAAATTGGAAGGAAAAGATAGGGAAACTCAGCACGAAAGATTGCTAAAGTGTGAGAGAGATAGGAAGGCACAAGAGAGAGAGAAAGAGAGAGAGAGAGAGAGAGAGAGAGAGAGAGAGAGAGAGAGAGAGAGAGAGAGAGAGAGAGAGAGGAAGGGAGATCGTCGTAGGAGCTCATTTGCATATAGATTACCTAAAGGTTAATTTCTCCTCACCTGTTTGTGCGGCGTTGTGTTGTTTGTGTGTGTGTGTGTGTGTGTGTGTGTGTGTGTGTGTGTGTGTGTGTGTGTGTGTGTGTGTGTGTGTGTGTGTGTGTGTGTGTGTGTGTGTGACTTTCTAGTAGTTCTTGATTATGATTAAAATTTTCTTCATATCCTCTTCTTCTTCTTCTTCTTCTTCTTCTTCTTCTTCTTCTTCTTCTTCTTCTTCTTCTTCCTCCTCTCCTCTTCCTCCTCTTCCTCTTCCTCTTCCTGTTCCTCCTCCTCCTCCATCTATCTCCTCTTTTCTACTTATTCTCTCTATCTCTCTCTCTCTCTCTCTCTCTCTCTCTCTCTCTCTCTCTCTCTCTCTCTCTCTCTCTCTCTCTCTCTCTCTCTCTCTCTCTCTCTCTCTCTCTCTCTCTCTCTCTCTCTCTCTCTCTCTCTCTCTCTCTCTCTCTCTCTCTCTCTCTCTCTCTCTCTCTCTCTCTCTCTCTCTCTCGCTCAATCTCTCTCAATCTGGCACTCTCTCACTCCCTCTTTCTCTCATTTACCTGTCGATTCTCCACATCATCCTTCCCTCCTATAATTTCCCATCTGCCTCATCACTTCTCCCCTATGACAGGTTAAGGGAGAGTAAGGGCAGGTGAGGGGAGAGAGGGAGAGGCCACACAGGGGAGAGAGAAGGGTCTATGAAAAGGGAGAGGAAGAGGGGGAACAGGGAGAGGGGAAAACAGGTGAATTAATGAAGCTGGAGGGGAGGGAAAGGGAGGGGAGAGGAGACTTAATAAGAGAGAGAGAGAGAGAGAGAGAGAGAGAGAGAGAGAGAGAGAGAGAGAGAGAGAGAGAGAGAGAGAGAGAGTATTTTGCGCACTAAACCAACATTCCTAAATATGTAAATGACTGGTATGGTAAATACAGACGAACTGAGAGAGAGAGAGAGAGAGAGAGAGAGAGAGAGAGAGAGAGAGAGAGAGAGAGAGAGAGAGAGAGAGAGAGAGAGAGACTTTCCACACCACATGCACCACCAAAACTTCTTCTTAATCCTTATAGAAATGATCCAAACAATGTAAATGATAAATATAACCATGAACGAATGAATGGATAAACAGAGACATGAATAAACACCAGCAAATATTGAATAATCTAAAGCAAGGGAGAGGGGGGAAACTCCGAAATGTATAAACTTGTCCCGAAAATTATCGCCCAGAATTCCATTGCACCTCGGTTATCTTTGGTGAAAACGCCATGGAACAGTAAATAAATGTGAATGAATACTCTAGCGAAGTTCCCCCCAAAACAACCCCGCCTCTCCCTTTCGAATTTACTTATTTGTCGAATCTTGTTCCTCGTTTTCTGTTTGCAATGCCCGTAAACACTCCGACTCTTTCAGCATTGGGAAAGTATATTTAAATGCGGCTTGGGGTGAACATTCTTGGAAGCAGAGAGAGAGAGAGAGAGAGAGAGAGAGAGAGAGAGAGAGAGAGAGAGAGAGAGAGAGAGAGAGAGAGAGAGAGGCAGATCAACAGAAAGGAAATTAGAAAAGGATATGAAATATAAAATTGTATTTTTTTTGTGATCAAAGTCAAATGAAAATAATTAATGAAAGGAAATTGAAATAGCATGTATGGGGTGGTGATGGTGGTGGTAATAGTAGTAGTAGTCGTTGATGTAGTTTTAGTTATAATAGTAGTAGTAGCAGTAGTAGTAAAAGTAATAGTAGTAGTAGTAGTAGTAATAGTAGTAGTAGTAGTAGATGTAGTAATTGTCGTTTTTGTGTTTATTCATCATCATCATCATCATCACCATCATCATAATCATAATATTCCTCCTCCTTCTTCTTCTCCTCCTCCTCCCCCTCATCCTCATCCTCTTCCTCTTCTTTTTGTCGTGGAATTAGTACCGGCAGTAGCAATATAACAAGACAAAGAACGAAAAGGGAAGAAGAGAAAAAGAAAAAAGGAAAAAAAAGCAATTTTACTAATAACTGTAACTATATAAAAAAAAAACATATAATCATAAGAGTAACAATGGTAATAGTAGAAATGGTAGTGGTAAGTGTCATGTGGTAAGGTTGCTGTGGCTGGAAATGGTAGTGTAAGTGATAGTAGCAGTCGTAGTAGTGGAAATATTAATAATTCCACTTGGGGTAAAGGGGATAGGTTTTAACAGTAGAAGATGGTCTGTTGAGGTGGCAACACTTGGAGCTGGTTTGAGGTTACGTTAGGTTAGATAAAATTGTGTTAGTTTCAGTAAATATTGATAGATAGTTATAAGATGAGTAAAATTTTGTTTGCTTTGCTTCTAGATGTGGTTTGTTAGATTAAGATAAAGTCAGTTAGGTTTTTTAAGTATTGATAGGACATTCGTTAACCATTTCAGTACTGGGACGCAATTTTACCACGAGGTTTTGGTATGATTAGACGATTTTATTTACATTAAGAAGGATTTATGGAGATCAGAAGATTAATGGCCACTGTCTTCACCATTTCAAACCTCTACACACGTTGCTGAAGCTGTATAAAATCACCAAATAATGATAATAAATATGGAAATACGTCATGGTACTCAAGGGGTTAAGTTAGGTTAGAATTTGTAAGTGGTAATAGAAGATCGGTTATATTATGTTAAGTTAGTTTTAATGAGCGCAGACGGCAGATGAGTTAGATAGTGTTAGGTTAGGAAAGGATATATTCTGCATGCTATTTGGCATTTTCATACAGCTTCAGAAACGTAGCACGTGTGGATTAGAATAGTGAAGACTGGCCATTAATCTTCTGACCCCTATAGACCCTTCCAGATGTTAGTAAATTCGTTGAATCATACAAAACTCATGGTAAAAATGCATCCTAGTACTGAAGGAGTTAAGTAAGGTTTAGCAAGTTTTTTTTTTATGCAAGAGTGAAATCTGACCTAGGCCAACAAGAAAAAGAAACGCCCACTGGATTGCCAGTTTCCTAAAAGACTCATAGAGTTAGGCAAAAGTGTGGTACAAATGTTGATAGAGGATGGTCTGGAGGGTGGCGCGTGGGAGGACAGACGCGAAACACTACCACACAGCCAAGCTACCTGCTCAAGATAATATCGGAAAAGGAATTAAGTGTGAAGTGTGAGCGCGAAGCGAGAGCCGCCACCTGGGTCTTGGCTTGAGGGAGTGTGGGAGAGTGAGAGGGGAGAGTGGGAGGAGAGGGAGAAGGAAGGAGTAAGAGTGAAAGGCAGCCAGCAGAGAGTGGGAATAGCTGCCTGATGAAATGGAAAGCGTAAGAGAGAGAGAGAGAGGGAGAGAGAGAGAGAGAGAGAGAGAGAGAGAGAGAGAGAGAGAGAGAGAGAGAGAGAGAGAGAGAGAGAGAAAGTGTGAAACTGAGAAACAGATAAGAGAAAGAACGATAAATTAGAGAGAAATAAAAAGAAGTATTGACAATGAAGAAAAAGAGAGAGAGAGAGAGAGAGAGAGAGAGAGAGAGAGAGAGAGAGAGAGAGAGAGAGAGAGAGAGAGAGAGAGAGAGAGAGAGAGAGAGAGAGAGAAACTGACTAAGCTAACGAGGATTGCAGAGAGAGAGAGAGAGAGAGAGAGAGAGAGAGAGAATGTACCAACACTTGACGAAGCGTGTTTCCCTTGTAAATTTCCCTTTCTCCCTCTCCCTTTCATTCCCTTTTGTATCTACTTCTCTTCGTTCGCTCTGTTTCCTTATCTCCCCTTCCTTTCTCTCTCTCTCTCTCTCTCTCTCTCTCTCTCTCTCTCTCTCTCTCTCTCTGGCTTCCCTTTAACATCAGAATCTATTAGAAAAGAGAGAGAGAGAGAGAGAGAGAGAGAGAGAGTGGGACATATGCCAAGTCAATATCTTGTCTCTGGAGAAATAACGAAGGAGAGAGAGAGAGAGAGAGAGAGAGAGAGAGAGAGAGAGAGAGAGAGAGAGAGAGAGAGAGAGAGAGAGAGAGAGAGAGGAGAGGTGGGGGGGGATGGGTAAATGAAAATGACAGGTAGGCGGTAAGTGGATGTGCAAACCATTAGTGAAATACGAGAGAGAGAGAGAGAGAGAGAGAGAGAGAGAGAGAGAGAGAACATAACTGAAACTACCGGATTTAATTGATTACACAGAGCGAAAAAGGAAGAAGAGGGGAGAAGAAGGGAGAAGGAGGGAGAAGGGAAAAGAAGGAAGAGAAAGAGCAAAGAGAGAGGAGGAGGGAAGGAAGAGACACGGTAAGGGGGGACTGAGGGGAGATGAGGGAGAGGGGAAGATGATGGAGGAGGTGATGAGGGTGCCAGAGAGGGGAGAGAGATTCACCGTACAGAGAGAGAGAGAGAGAGAGAGAGAGAGAGAGAGAGCAATTAGAGAGAATTCCATGGCAGAGTGATTGAGTGGCGGCTGACTGTTGTATCTGAACCATTAGCTGAGTCTCTGCTTGTCTGTTTACCACTCTCTCTACACTCTATATCTCAGCACAAGACGGTATTAGAGTCAAGGCTTCTATCTTCATATACCCTCCACTCTGCTAAGAAAAGTCACTAGTCACGTCTATAACTAATGTGTTTGCTCTCAAATTTACGTGTATTTATAGGTTGTAGTGGAAGTTGCATTGTTTTTTAAGGGATGTTTTACAAGGTTTAATTATTCAATAGTGGGTGTTTTTCAGGAGTGTGTAATCGTTTTCAAGGGTGTCTTCATGTCTCCAGTGAAAGTTTGACGGTCTACAGTTAATATTGTGAACGGATTTAATATTTTTTTTCATTATTCTGGAGTTTAACCCTTTAAAATGCTACCTAATTCCTTAAAAATGCAATCTAATTCTTTAAAAATCTAACCTGATCTATAATGTTTAACTAAATCCTTTAATTATAATGGATTTGAGTGATTTTTGGACTATAAGGAAATGAGTTGAATTTTTAAAGGATTGAGTTAGTTTTAAAGGGTTAGATTGAATTATAAAGGGTTGACATGTATTGAGCGTTGCTTGGTGTTTTTAATTGTGTTTTTTTTATAATTCCTGTGATAATTTCAAGGCTGTACTGAAAGCTATTGAGGTTTTTAAAGTCTTTTTTTTATATCGTAATACTTAAACCGATTGAAGTTTACTATGGTTTTGAAAGACCTTTTTAGGATTCTAGTTTTGCTACAGCAGGGATTCGTCGTCATTAATGGAGAGAAAAAACGTTTAGGAACCCGATGAATCACCCGCTTGGCCTTTATAAGTAGTCCTAATGAGAGGCCAAGAACACGAGACCGAGAGCTGCGATTTTCTATACAAGGTTTACTTAAAGGGAAGCGGTGAATGTCAGCTTGGGTCTTTCATAGCCTTAGTGTAAATAACTTGCTCTTACGAAATTAATGAAGGATTTGCTGGGTTTTTTAACGGGGAAGTCTTTTTAACGTTTTATCTTCCATAAGTTGAAAGTTTTTTTATATTAGATCAATTATTTCCTTGGCGTTTTATACAAGATTTTTTTGTTGAAGTTATGATTTTTGGTCTGTGGATCTTATATTGATTTTTATGCATTTTTTTAAGCATTATTCGTTACTCCATGTGTTATTTCTTCAATAGTTAAGATGTGTATTGAATTTTGTGGAGGTTAGATGAGTGTTTCTTAGGGTGTTTTCAAAAGTGACATCTTGCTATTGAGTGACGCTTGCTGTTTGTGGTACTTTGGGATTTAGAAAGCTAGTATATCGCTCATATTTGGTTTTAATTCAGGTTTGTTATCCTAGAAAGAGAAACTTATAATGTGATGAACTGTGTGATAAGAAAAAAAATTGTCTCCGTGTCTTTATATTAGAGAACTTTTTAAAAACTCATCTTTTCTCCCATCTCTGTTAATTTCACTCAGTCTCCTTTCGTTGTGTTTAGATACATGAAATTTGAATTGCTATTACTGTTTCTGTTCCGATGTGTGTCATTGAGGAGCGAGTGTTATTGATCAGTGATTGAGTGGAGCGTGTAATTTATTTATGGGTGTCTTCTGTCCTGAGCCTTAATGATTCTGTGGCGGGCTTCCATCGCGTCTCGACAAGTCTGAAGTGGGCCGCTTGTTTTCTCTTATTAGGCCTCTGGAAATTAGTGCGGGAAGATGAGTGTCTCTTCTTCTTCTTCTTCTTCTTCTTCTTACCCCTCCTCCTTCTTCCCCATTCCCTCGTTTCGTACTTCTCCTCCGTCTTTCCTTCAGTCTTCTCCGACGTTCCTCATCTTTCTTGTCCATCCTTTTCCTCTTCTGTTTCATTTGTTATTTTTTCTATCGTTCTCGTCTTCCTCCTCCTCCTCCTCCTCCTCCTCCTCCTCCTCCTCCTCCTCCTCCTCCTCCTCCTCCTCCTCCTCCTCCTCCTCCTCCTCCTCCTCCTCCTCCTCCTCCTCCTCCTCCTCCTCTATTTAAAGGATAACCCCCAACAAGCTCTCTTCTTGTCTGAATAATTAAACATTATACTAGTAAGTCAATTATTATGTGTAACCTTCTTATAGATAGACATGTAGAGTTCACTGTAGGGTGAATAATAGAATATCCTTTCATCCTTTCGTCTGAAAATTCCATGTCAGTTTTTCCATACTGCATGGTACTTTTCCAAGCTATTTTCCATGCCAGCGAAAGCTGGAGAGTGGTGGGTGGGAGGAGCCTGGGTACTGTCCTGTCTCTTATCTGTAGCCAGTTAGAAGTAGTTACCAAACAGCCTCGAAAGGACCAACAGGTCTGTTGCTGTTTGGCTTTCCTTTGTATTCCCTTTGTATTCCTCCTCCTCCTCCTCCTCCTCCTCCTCCTCCTCCTCCTCCTCCTCCTTTTCTTCCTTTTCCTTCTGCTCTTCCTCATCCTCCTCCACCACCACCACCACCGCCACCACGCAATCCTTCACACAAAAACAAACTAAACAGCAAAAATAAATACGGGATTAATTTTTAAGTCAGTACTGAGGGAAAACTTCGCCCATTTGTCTAAACGGGGAAAAAATTCTTAAGGCACCATTATTTATATCTTAGTCCCCCCTCTCTCTCTCTCTCCCTGTCCCTCTCCCTCTCTCCCTAGACCCAGTGAATGCTCCTTTTCTTCAGCGAGCATTCATTCCACACACGGCCGATTTTTAAGTCCAGGGAGGGGAAGGGAGCATACCAGAGCATTTACACATCAAGAGACCGATGTGTTGGAAGCAGACCGCAGATTCCCTCCGTCATTTCCTTCCCATTCCTTTCCTTTCTTTTCTCTGGAGGGCCGTGTTCTGACTGTAGATTCTCTCTTCTTTTCCTTCCTTGCATTTCCTTTCCCTTACCCATTTTTTGCCTTCCTCTTTCTCCCACATCCTTCCCGTTACTTTTTCCACCATTTTCCAGCCTTTCGTTTCCTTTACCCTCCCTTCCCTTCGCCTTCTGTTTTTCACCTTTCTTCCTATCTCTCCCTTTCCTCCCCCTATCTTTCCTTACCCATCCTTCCCCATTCTCCTCGTCCAAGTCCCCGCCGCGCCTAACCCGGCTTCGCATCCCCATTAAAGATTAAGTTTGAGGACTTTCGTGGTGTGTGGGATGAATGCACCGCTGGCAACTCTGAAAGAAGGGAAATCCTCACCCATAAAAGTGGCTGAGTCGACGCCATTGTCTGTCTGAGAGAGAGAGAGAGAGAGAGAGAGAGAGAGAGAGAGAGAGAGGAGATGGAGAGGGGGAAATAGGGACGTAGAGAAGTGAGGAAAGGAAGGAGAAACGGAAGTAGATGGAAGGGAGAGAGAGGGTAAGGAAGGAGGGACGGAAGGAGGGGAGTGACGCAATGGAGGGAGAAACGAAGGCAAGGAAGGGATTTAAGGACAAGCAGAATGGATGGAAGGAGAGACAGAAGTAAGAGAAGAAGAATTAATTGGAGAGAATGGAAGAGACAGAGGGAAGGGTGCACAAAAGAAACAGATGAAGAAAAGAGAAGAGGAAAGATGAATACAAGGAAGATAGCGAAGGACTGAATGGAGAGAAGGAAGAACAGATAAGAGAGAGAGAGAGAGAGAGAGAGAGAGAGAGAGAGAGAGAGAGAGAGAGAGAGAAGGGAAAGGGGAGAGACAAAAGGCAAAGAAGTGAAGGAAAGGAAAGAAAAGGAGGGAAACAGCATCTCCACTTCCTTCCTCCCATAGAATAAAAAATACAGAATGAATGAAAAAGAAAGGACTGGAGGTTAAAAAGATGGAATGAAAAAAGAAAGTAGCCATTGGTTCTTTTCTAACACTAAAACCTTCTGCGGAATTAGACCCTCCTTCCTTCCTTCCTTTCTTCCTTCTTTCTCCTTCCTTCCTTCCTCCATTTTAGAAGGTGATGGGAATTATTAGGCCGACTTATGAGAGAAAGATAACGAGACATGAGCAGGAGGAGGAGAAGAAGGAGGAGGAGAAGGAGGAGGAGGAGGAGGAAGGGGGGTGTAAGGACGAGACTCGGTTATCGTTGGCATTGTGGAGGCATCGTGCATCTGGCGGCCTTGTGACACTCCAGGAGCAGCCATTCTCAAGACAAATGACACACAGCCTGCGCATATGTTACTTATTGTATTTCAGGAAAGACGAGGCCGCCCCTTCCACCGCCACTCCCCCCTTCATCTATACACTCAAAAATGTACCTGCTGATATATTGCACGCTGTCAAATGCGATGTATGATAAACTGCTGGGGAGGGGGGGATGGGGGACAGGAAATGACGGTGAAAAATGTTACGTTAATACGAATTTTTTTACGTAAAGGTGATTTTGGTCTGTTTTGCTTATTATTTTATGAGTTTTTGTAGTAGTTTTGTTTGGTTTTTGTTGGCATTTTTTTGGTGATATGTTTGTATTGTTGGGAATGTTTAGCCATTTGTTGGAGAGAGAGAGAGAGAGAGAGAGAGAGAGAGACAGTTTGCTTAGAAATTAATTGCTCTTTCATCCTCATTAATATCGCTTAGGGCCAAAAATTACTTCCTTCTCCCCCCTCTCTCTCTCTCTCTCTCTCTCTCTCTCTCTCTCTCTCTCTCTCTCTCCCTTTCCCTCTCCCTCTCACTCTCACTTTCCCTTTCCTTTTCTTTCCCTCTGAAATACATTACATCACAAAAAAATAAAAAAATAAAGAGATGAAAAAAAAATAAGATAAACGCAGAAGCTTTAACCGCAATAAAGCAACAAGAACTAAAATATCCGGCAGAATTTCTCTCCAATCCGGACCCTCACTAATCCGGCATCCCCGCGCTCTCCTTTATCCGGAAAATGACGATAAATCCGGTTACGCAGACCTCCGTTAATGCGGCTTCGGTTTAATGAAGACTCGCCGTAATGGGATGAATAATTTTTCCTTTCACCGTCGCCGATAAACCTTCTTTTATTGAATGGGGAGGAATGGGATAGAGAAATGGGGAGAGTTAGAATAGGAATATAAATGGCAGTAAGTGGAAATAGGGAGTGAAAAGAAGGGAAAGGGGAAAAGAGAAGCTGTTTTGTGGAGGGAAAAATTATTAATGGGAAGGGAATAAAAGTAGGATAGGATAGAAATGGGAAAGGAATAGGAGGAGGAGTAGATAGGGAAAACGAAAGTAGGAAGATGCATGAAACGAAATGAGTCTTGAATAGGATGAAAAAAGAAGAAAGAAAAATGAAGAAGTTTAGTGAGAGTGAATAGGGAAGGAGACGAAAGGAAAAGGAAAAAGAGGGAATGAAAGAAATAGAAGAAAAAAAGTACATTTGATGAGATAAAAACTACTACTACTACTACTACTACTACTACTACTACTACTACTACTACTACTACTACTACTACTATTACCACTACTACTATACGAAGCCATTCTTGGTCTTATTTGTGGTAATACTCTTTCCTTGCAGAGAGAGAGAGAGAGAGAGAGAGAGAGAGAGAGAGAGAGTCCATGAAAAAGAAGAGATGAAAAGGAGACACAATAGACAGAGATAATTGGCTCAAAGGACGAGAGAGAGAGAGAGAGAGAGAGAGCGCTTACGACCCCAACTACCTAATGACACAAACTCTTCCTCCTCGTTATTGGATATTTACCCCACGTTTCCCCATTTTCTCTCCTTCCCTCCCACCGTTTCCTCCTTACCTCCTTACCTCCTCCCCTTCCCTCCCTCCCCTTCCTGTTCCCTATCGTCCCTTCATTTCTTTCCTTAACTCTTTTTTTCCTTTCTCTCTCTCTCTCTCTCTCTCTCTCTCTCTCTCTCTCTCTCTCTCTCTCGTTTTTTTCTTACTATGATTGTATATTTTTTCTTTTCCTTTTGATATTTTCTCTCTTTTCTTATTTTTCTTTATTATTTATTTTCTTATACATTTTTTTCCTTCCTTTTCCATTTCTATTTATTATTTTTCCTCTTCTTGTCCTTCTTTTCTTTTTTTCTTTTTTGCTCATTAAGATACAACATTTTCCCTTTTCTCTCTCATATATTAAGAGAGAGAGAGAGAGAGAGAGAGAGAGAGAGAGAGAGAGAGAGAGCGGGTAGTTACTATTCATAGGTTCCTTCTAATCCTGACTTGATCTGATTGCTTTGATATGACTAAAGGCACGTCTTCCTCTCTCTTCATTCCTCTCCCTCCTCTCACTTTGTACTCTCCCTCCCTTCTCCCGTCACTTCACTTTCCCCTCTTCCTTTCCCATCTTTCCTCTCCCTCTCGCCTCCCTCTTTTTTCCATTTATTTTTCATCGTATGTTTGTTTTGTATCGGTTTTGCTTATCCTTTTCTCTTTTATTCGTCATCTCCTATTCATTTTCATTCATTACTCTCTTGTTTCTTTTTCTTTCAGCTTATTTTTTATCTATATTTATTTTTCCGTCTTTTTTCTTCTCCTCTGCTTCTCTCTCCATCTTTTTCTTTAGTCATCTCTTCTTCATTTCATTTTGTTTCGTTTCTCTTCCTTTTCTTCCTCTTCGTGTTAATTTTTTTTTCCCGAGACATCCGATCCTTATCTTCTTTCTCTTCTTCTCTCCTCCTCCTCCTCCTCCTTCCTCTCTTCCTCTTTCAGTCTTCATCCTCATCCTCGTTTTCTTTTTTCCCCAGTCGAGTTTCAGATCTCTTTCTCAGCTCACCAGTTCCTTGCTTAATTAAATAATCACTACCTACCTAATCACCTCGCCTGCCAATCAATTAACTACCTGCGCTCCCCTCCTCCTCCTCCTCCTCCTCCTCCTCCCTCCAACTCCCTTCCCCATTCCCCAGTCCCCTCGCCAGGTAATTAGTCAACTCACCTTCCTTATACAGGCAGTTATGGGACGATTTTGTCAGGAGGTAGTAAGGAAGGATTTTTCTTTATTTTTTTCTCTCTCTTTCTGATTTTATTTTTTTTATTTTGCTTGACTCTGATAGTTTTGTGTATTTATTTGGTGTATTTTGTTGCTTATTTTCTCCTTTTTTTCAGGTGTATATTTTTTTTTCTGCAGTATTTTCATTTCTCTGGTGTGGTTATTTTGGTGTAATTTTTCTCCTTTTGTGGTGTGATTTTCATGATTTTTGTGTATTTATGTGCTGTATGTTTTGACTTATTTTCTTCTTTCCTTCCTTTTTTTTCTGTTTTGCTTCGATTTTGTCTTTATTATTTTTGTTTAGTTTAGTTTACCGTGTTTTTCTACTGTTTATATTGATTTTCTTAACACTGGCTGACTGATTCTCTCTCTCTCTCTCTCTCTCTCTCTCTCTCTCTCTCTCTCTCTCTCTCTCTCTCTCTCTCTCTCTCTCTCTCTCTCTCTCTCTCTCTCTCTCTCTCTCTCAACAAGACACAGCTTCCCCCGGTCAATTATCTGCTCTGGTGATCAACTTTGTAATCAACTTGCTTAGCCAGTCAACTTGCTAATCACCCCCTCGTTAAGAGCTGCTAATCAACCCCACTCTATTTTCTTTCTCACTCGCCCCGTTTGTGTCTGGCAGAAGTTTTTACCTCTTTAATTGTTTTGCATTGCGATATTTTCCGGGAGCGTTTGTGTTCGGTTGGGTTGGTTTACTTTAAATTGATTAGGTCCTCTCTCTCTCTCTCTCTCTCTCTCTCTCTCTCTCTCTCTCTCTCTCTCTCTCTCTCTCTCTCTCTCTCTCTCTCTGAATAAGCCCTGTGAAGTAGTAGAAGGAAGGACAGGAAGTGGAGGAAGCTTTTCTCTCCAGACGGAAGGAGGAGAGAAGGATGGGAGAGACGGCTCAGGAAATGAAGATTAGAGAGAGAGAGAGAGAGAGAGAGAGAGAGAGAGAGAGAGAGAGAGAGAGAGAGAGAGAGAGGAAGAGAGAAGGGAGGTAGAGTTGGGTCATCAATATTCCTCTAAATTTTTTATAATGATAGTGAGGGGACAAATTTTCCTCTCCCCTCTCCCCTCTTTTCCCTCCAAATCTCCATTTTTACCCTTCATCTCTTCTATTCTTCATTTTTTAACTCTATATTGCTTTTTCCCCTCTCGTTATCTTTATCTATTTTTTTACCTACATCTTAACTTTTCTGAATTTTAACTATGTATTTTTCACCTTTTCTCTTTTTACACCATCAATTTTCTTTTGTATATTCCTTTTTCACTTTCCGCTTCGTATTTTTTTTTTTTATTCTCCATGTCTTTTTATCATCTGTTTTCACTAGTTTTTTTCCTTCCGTCTCTTCTTTACTCTCTCTTCTTCATGTTTTCGATCATTTATTTCCCCTTTACTAACCACACACACACACACACACACACACACACAAACACACACAGCAATAACAATTTTCACTCCACCTTTGAAGTGTGTTGTTGTATTGCAGTGTTGCCAAGTGTCCCTTTTTTTCCCTCCCTATCTGGTAACTTATACAATTGGCAGCAACGTATGCATTGGATGTCAAAATTTACCTACCCTTCCAATTTTTTGTGTTTTTTAATTAATTTTGAGCCCCGGCATTGATCGCTTCCAGATTCCAGTGGTGGTATTAAATGAAAATAAAGGACTCCAATTAAAATATTTCATGTGGTTTTGTGGCATTGTTATGAATATTAATTTTTGTAGTGGTGTGTGTGTGTGTGTGTGTGTGTGTGTGTGTGTGTGTGTGTGTGTGTGTGTGTGTGTGTGTGTGTGTGTGTGTGTGTTCTGCATTTGTTTTTTATTATTTTCCTGTCTTCAAGGTAACAGTACAAGAGAGAGAGAGAGAGAGAGAGAGAGAGAGAGATCTCCGTCTCTCTCTCTCTCTCTCTCTCTCTCTCTCTCTCTCTCTCTCTCTCTCTCTCTCTCTCTCTCTCTCTCTCTCTCTCTCTCTCTCTCTCTCTTTCCTGTTCCTTTCATATTTCATCTTTCTAATCTTTCCTTCTGTTAGTTCATTACTTTTTTCATTTTTTCTTTCCTTCTTTTTTTCGTAGTTTCATGTCCTGTTTCTCTCCCTCTCACTCTCTCTCTCTCCCTCTCTCCCCTCACACCTGTACAGGAAGTGTTAGCCAGGTGCACTTCTTTCACAACGAGCTCTCACAGTATGCTGAGTATGCTCTCTCTCTCAACTCTCCTTTTACTCTCACCATTATACACTCTTTCTTCTTCTCTCCTTCATGCTCCACGTGTTTCAAAGCTATTATGTATTTTCTTTCTCTCTCTCTCTCTCTCTCTCTCTCTCTCTCTCTCTCTCTCTCTCTCTCTCTCTCTCTCATTTACGTCCTCGTTTTGTTAGTTTTTTTTCTCTTTATCCTTTGTCTTTTTTTCTCTCACACTCTCTTTCTCTTTCTTTCTTTTTCTTTCTTTTTTCTCTCCTTTTTTTCTTTAGTCAGCGACCATTGTGTGAGTTTTTCAAGTTTTCTTTTCTTTCTTTTGTTCTTTTTTTCCTTCTTTCTTTCTTTCTTTCTTTCTTTCTTTCATTCTTTCTTCTTTCTTACATTTAGTTTTGTTTCTTGTCCATTTAACTATTTTTTCCCTCTTTTCCTTCTCCCTCTCTCTCTTTCTCACCCCTGTTAATGAAGGAGAGAGAGAGAGAGAGAGAGAGAGAGAGAGCCTTGTTAATCGCTATCATTATGTCTTTCTTTGTTCAGCGTTGTGTAAAAGAGAGAGAGAGAGAGAGAGAGAGAGAGAGAGAGAGAGAGAGAGAGAGAGAGAGAGAGAGAGAGAGAGAGAGAGAGAAAACGCACATTCCTTCATATTCACATTTTAACTCGCTATCTTTTCTCCTTTTTTTTCTTTCCTCTTCCTCCCTTCCTCTCCGTCCTCTCCCTCTCTCCCTCCCTTCCTCTCCCTCCTCTCTCTCTCTCCCTCACTTTCCTCCTCCTCCCTAAGTATCTCTAATTGGTTTATGGATGAGGAGAGAGAAGAAGGGAAGGAAAAAGAGATGGGAAAAGGAGAGAGAGAGAGAGAGAGAGAGAGAGAGAGAGAGAGAGAGAGAGAGAGAGAGAGAGAGAGAGAGAGAGAGAACGCATGAAAATCCTCGTGTAATGAACAATATTTTCGTAACAACATATAAACAGACAAGTAAACAAAACAACCAGCAAACAACAACAACAACAACAACAACAACAACAACAACAATAGACAAATAACAACAATGGAATGAACACAACCGAACACAATGAACAAAAACACAATACAAAACAATAAATAAAAAGGAATACAACAGCAACCAAAATGTCACTTATGAATTACTAATCACCTACAACAAAATCATTTAAGTATTTCTACCTTGCATATTATACCTTCCTGTGTTAAACCTTTAAGAAGTGCCGTCCTTCATTCCATCCTGCCAGGTGCGTTTGTGGGCGTGCGCGGGTGTGTGGGTGGGATGGGCGGGGTTGAGGGGGAAGTGGAGAAGCTGAGCAGGTGGCTTGCGGGAGGGGAATTGAAGGGGAAGAGACGATAGAGGGTAAAAAGAGAGAGTGGGAGAGGGAGAGGCGTGGCGGAGAGGTGGAGGGAGCGGATTAGGTGATGATAGCGGGGGTGGAGGAAGTGATGTGGATTTGCTGTGTTTGGAAGAAGATTACGGAAGGAGGAGGAGGAGGAGGAGGAGGAGGAGGAGGAGGAGGAGGAGGAGGAGGAGGAGGAGGAGGAGGAAAAGAAAGAGGAAGGAAAGAAGGAAAGTAAAAAGAAGAGCAAGGTGGAAGTTAGAATGAGGAAACGAATAAAAGGTTGATGGGAAGATAAAATGCAAGAGAGAGAGAGAGAGAGAGAGAGAGAGAGATAAACAGAAGCAAAATTTGAAATAAAAATAACGATTACAAAGGAGGAAGATGAAAAAAAATGTGTGTGATGAATAACTACAGCTAGGAAGTGAGTGGAAATGAAGGAGAAAATGAAAAATAGCAAGAGAAAAAAAATGAGAAGATGAATTCGTTAATAAAACAGGAACTAGAAAAAAAATTAAGAGACTCAGGGTGATAAATATTGACTAATCCCACGTAGAAAGAGAAAGAGAAGAGAGAGAGAAAAAAAATAGTATGAAATGAATAAGAGATGAAGGTAGATGAAGAAGAGGGAAAGGAGGAAAATAAGAAAGGACACGAGTAACCAGAGAAGTGAATTGCCTCGCCTCAGTACAAAGGGAATGATTGATGAGGTTGAAATATTACTCATTATCGTGACATTAATCAGGGAGTTTTTGCTTCTTCTCTCCCTCATTTCGCACACCAAGATAACTCAAGTGCTGGCTGGCTATTTGAAGGGAAGGAATTTAGGTTTGATATCATTGCTTCATTCCTTTCTCTCTTTATCCTTTGTCTCAGACTTGCACAATAAATCTACTGCCTTATTTAACGTCATCCACTCTTTCGCTTTCTCTACTCTTCTCTTTTTCTTTCTTGCTTTCTTTTCTGGTTCTTTCATTCACTCACTCACACAATAGATATACTGCCTTATTTTTACGTCATCCACTCCTTCACTTTCTCCTTCATTCTCTTTCTCTTTCTTACTTTCTTTACTGTTTCTCTCATTCACTCCACATTTTCCTCCTTTTTCTCCCTCTCTGTCTCTTGCTTATTCACTGTATGTAGCTCCTCACTCTCCCTTTATCCTCTCCCTCAACTTTTCCACTTCAGTATTTCTCTCTCTCTCCATCTCAGTCCATACTCTCACTCTCTCTTTCTCTTTCTCTCTCTTTCTCTCTTTCCCATCATCTCATCCACTTCTCTCCACTTTCCATCTTTTATCTAATCCTGAAATCCCTCCTCATCTTCATCCTCCACTTAGTATCTGCATCACACCCCCAATTTCTCCCCCCACAGTCCCTCCTTCCTCTCTTTCCACTCATCTGCCTCTCTTCCCCCCCTCTCTCTCTCTCTCTCTCTCTCTCTCTCTCTCTCTCTCTCTCTCTCTCTCTCTCTCTCTCTCTCTCTCTCTCTCTCTCTCTCTCTCTCTCTCTCTCTCTCTCTCTCTCTCTCTCTCTCTCTCTCTCTCTCTCTCTCTCTCTCTCTCTCTCTCTCTCTCTCTCTCTCTCTCTCTCTCTCTCTCTCTCTCTCTCTCTCTCTCTCTCTCTCTCTCTCTCTCTCTCTCTCTCTCTCTCTCTCTCTCTCTCTCTCTCTCTCTCTCTCTCTCTCTCTCTCTCTCTCCCTCTCTCTCTCTCTCTCTCTCAACTCTTACTTCTCTCTCATTGTCTCTCTCTCTCTCTCTCTCTCTCTCTCTCTCTCTCTCTCTCTCTCTCTCTCTCTCTCTCTCTCTCTCTCTCTCTGCTTTATTCTTTTTTTATTTCACTGGCTCTGTTCTTATCTATATTTTTTGCTCTCCTCCTCCTCCTCCTCCTCCTCCTCCTCCTCCTCCTCCTCCTCCTCCTCCTCCTCCTCCTCCTCCTCTCCCTTTTTCTCTCATAAGAACTTCCAAGGAATGATGTGCAAGAGGTTATGAAAAGCAAAGCACATTCTCTCTCTCTCTCTCTCTCTCTCTCTCTCTCTCTCTCTCTCTCTCTCTCTCTCTCTCTCTCTCTCTCGCTCTCGCTCTCTCTAAGCCAGCAGAAGGGGCTTACTTTCCGGCACACCAAAGCCTCGACTGACCAACTGACCTCAGCTTCCACCCTATTCAGGCTTCC
>NC_059282.1:6618555-6621055 GCF_017591435.1 Portunus trituberculatus
TATTTTTCCCCCTCTACGAATTTTTACCAATTATGTATATTTTTCGCATATTTGTTCCCGAATATTCTTTTTTTTTATCTATTATTTTTTTTCCTCTCGTTCTATCTCTCTGTCTGAGCTGCCTTGCCAACACTGTCCCCTTCCAACGTGGCAGAGCGGGCAGGGATCTTACTTTTCCATGCCTCCCCTGCCCTGTAACAGCAACACCGACCGCCCAGCCAGCCACCGGACGCCGCCACTTCCATTAATAGAGTTGATATCCGGCATAATATCGATACATATTCATAGTGACTTGAAAAGGGAATATTTACGTGTTATCGGCCAATGCAGGTTATTTGGGACCGAGAGAGAGAGAGAGAGAGAGAGAGAGAGAGAGAGAGAGTAGTGTAACATGAAGTTTTTTTTTTTGCTTCCTCTGCTCGTGTGTGTGTGTGTGTGTGTGTGTGTGTGTGTGTGTGTGTGTGTGTGTGTGTGTGTGTGTGTGTGTGTGTGTGTGTGTGTGTGTGTGTGTTCTTTACTAGGAAATGCCAATCGGTTTCTTAGTCACTAGTACTCATTCTCTCTCTCTCTCTCTCTCTCTCTCTCTCTCTCTCTCTCTCTCTCTCTCTCTCTCTCTCTCTCTCTCTCTCTCGGTTAGCCTATTTTCAGTGAGTGAGTCAGTTAATCAGGCAGTGAGTCAGTCAGCAGGATTGGTAGTAATGCAGTGAAGCGGGTGGCCATTCATTGCGTCATTCACTAAGTCATTTGATTAGTCACCTCGCTGCGTGTGTGTGTGTGTGAGAGAGAGAGAGAGAGAGAGAAGAGAGAGAGAGAGAGAGAGATATATCTATACTCTAGATAATTGATGCTACATGATTAGCGATAGTGACCTGTGTGTGTGTGTGTGTGTGTGTGTGTGTGTGTGTGTGTGTGTGTGTGTGTGTGTGTGTGTGTGTGTGTGTTGATATTGACGTATTGATGCTTCTCTGTTCATTACGTAATTGTTACAAATGACAGTGACAATAATAGTAGTAATATCAAAGGTTCATACAAATTACCTACAATTTTTTAAACCCATCGAATAAGATGACTTTTTAATTTAAAGAGAGTCGTCGAAATATTCTTTTTTAATCGTTTTCTTTATATTTTTTTTCATTTGTTTCCTAATCGTACAGAATAACAAAAACAAGTACGTTCTTTCCTGCATAAACAAAAACATACGTACCAAGCTGGAGATATTCAAACAATTCTCAAGTAATGCCAAAGACGTCCTGGGGTGATATACGCGAGAACAGAAATAGTTAAGGTGAACCCAGGTGTATCCAAGCAGCAGGAACGTGTCCCCAGCTGATAACACTCTCTTTGTGTGCCAGGTGATAAAAAGACAGGTGTACTCAGTTGATAGGAGAATAGGAGAGTGAGGAAAAGATCGCTTAAGTGAGAAAAAATAACGAAGGGAGCTAAGTCGAAAGTGATGAGAGAGAGAGAGAGAGAGAGAGAGAGAGAGAGAGAGAGAGAGAGAGAGAGAGGGAGAGAGAGATTAGAGCAGCCAGCAGTGTCGGGTTGAGATTACAGAGCGAGAGAGAAAGCGAAAGAAAGAACTCTGCTAATGAAGATGGATGAAATGCTACTACACCTCCACCTCTTGATGTGTGAGTTAGTGGAATGACCTGCGTGGCGGCGGTGAAGCGGCGGCGTGGCGGTAATGACGGCCTACTGGTTGAGTCTGAATGGCCCGTGATTGGCTGTGACTCGTTGCCTCGTGTGACCTAGTTTTAAGGCGTCTGAAGGGAGGTCACGTGAGAGAGGAGGTTGTGCGTTGTTGTTGTTGTTGCTGTTCTTATTGTTGTTGTTGTTGTAGCATGAAGACGAGTGAGTTGTTATATTTTGACACATAAAGACGCGGAAGAATGAATTAACCTAAGTCTTGCATAGCGAAAAGAACCACGTGGTGCAGCTTCCTTTGTATACTTATAACACACACACACACACACACACACACACACACCCCAATACACACAACACAATGCAACAATGTACCCTCCGCCTTCCTCCGCTCTTTATTCTTATTGATAGATGTAAACTCGTAAGCCTTTTCAATTACTGCTTCCAGGAAAGCACTCCCTTGACAAAGACTGGCGGTGCTGCACGAGAAGTCCGACAGTACAGCGGCAGCGAGGACTTGTTTACCTCCCTCCCTGCCAGACGCATGACCCTGCCCCTTCTGTTAGGAAATGTATTAGTTGTATTTGGAGTTCACATTGATGCCCCAGGGTCCAGATCCCTTCCTGCTGCTGAGACTTCCGTGAAAGGTCCTCTCTAATGAAGGTCCTTATTTTTCCCTCTCTCCCCGGTAACCCTCCCAGTGCCAGCATCACTAACGAGGTTAATTAAGATATAATGGTTTTGCCAGCGGCCGAGGAAGGCGTTGTTGTGTATACAGGACCTCAGGACATTCCCACAAGCACATGTTCACTTGATTCAACGCCCACGCCCTCCCTCGCCCTGTCCTCCGCGCCTG
>NC_059282.1:6626055-6691055 GCF_017591435.1 Portunus trituberculatus
GTTTATTGATACTAGTTTCTTACTTTTTCCCCTTTTAATCTATTTTGCTTATCTCACCTTTATCCATTTGTACCTGACTATCCTCATTCATTCATTAGTCATTGCTACATCTATTTAAATACTTTTTCTTATCACGACACACAAATTCATCTGTTTCTCATTTATACGCCACTTTCTCTACAACTATTAAGGTTTTCCAACGCAAAGGATAACATTTTGTCTTTCATGCATTTATTATTTATTTCTACATCTATTTAAATACTCTTTCTTATCACGACACACAAATTCATCTGTTTCTCATTTATACGCCACTTTCTCTACAACTATTAAGGTTTTCCAACACAAAGGATAACATTTTCTCTTTATTCCCCCACGAGGTTTTGCAAAGAACGTAAATATATCCTTTTAATTAACATTATTGGACTGCTCTCAATGGCGGGCTGAGTTGTGCCATCCGTGTGTCTTTATTGCCTTCCTTTCTCCTTTATATATATTTATTGATTCTACTATTTTATATATATATATATATATATATATATATATATATATATATATATATATATATATATATATATATATATATATATATATATATATTCATTATCCTTCCTTTTTCTTGTTTTTTTATCGTTGTTCAAGTTTGTGTCTCTCTCTCTCTCTCTCTCTCTCTCTCTCTCTCTCTCTCTCTCTCTCTCTCTCTCTCTCTCTCTCTCTCTCCTTTCGTGGAATTTAATTTTCTCTTTCTGTTTCCGTTGAGTCAATATAAAGAGAGACAGACTTTATTTCTCTCTCTCTCTCTCTCTCTCTCTCTCTCTCTCTCTCTCTCTCTCTCTCTCTCTCTCGTCCCTCATTTTTTCATTCGCATTTATTTTCCATTTTCTTTCTCCGTTTCCTGATCGGTATCGTTTTCTTTCTTTCGTTCTCTCTCTCTCTCTCTCTCTCTCTCTCTCTCTCTCTCTCTCTCTCTCTCTCTCTCTCTCTCTCTCTCTCTCTCTCTCTCTCTCTCTTCTTTCCTTTTAACTTTATTTTATCGTCGTGTTTTGGTCCCGTATTATTTTCTTCTCTTTTGTCTTCGTTGTTGTTATTTACTCTTTTACTTCTTTCTTTCCTTCTTTCATTTATTATATTTATTTATTTTCCTCCTTATATTTCGAAAATTTTGATTTGTTTTCTGTTTTCCTTTGTCTTTTTTTTTATATTCCTCTCATTTTCCTCCTCTGTTCTATTTTGCTCATTTGGTTCTTTTGTCTCTTCCCTTCTCTTTTTCCAGCTACTCTATATTCTGTCTTTCTTTTTCCCTTCATTCGTTGCCTCTCTCTCTCTCTCTCTCTCTCTCTCTCTCTCCTTCCCCTTCATTCATTTTCTCCTCAGTAATTGTCTTCCTTCCCCTTGCTGCGTTTATTCCCTTTTATTTATTCTTGCTCTCCTATCCTTCATTCATTCATTCATGCATTCAATCATTCATTCAGTTTCCCCCTGTTCTTTCTTACGTCACTCATTTCTCATTCTTTTTCACCATTCTATCCGTTTTCTTCTTTCATTCTTATGGATTTTTCTTCCTTTCCTTTCACTTTTTCTTTTTTTTCTATATCTCCCTCCCTTCATTCTGTTCTCCTATCTCTTGCTCCTGACCCCCACCCGCCGCTTTTCCCATGCTCCACTTCCTCTCTTATCTCCTCCTCCTCCTCCTCCTCCTCCTCCTTCCTCCTCACGAGTCACATCTGGCAAATCGGGAGTTTTAAGTTATCTGGGCTCAGGTGTGTTGGGAGAAATTCGAAATGGTGAAATTTTAGACCTCCTCCGATGTCAGCCTTTTATTCCACACACACACACACACACACACACACACACACACACACACACACACACACAGAACGTAGAGTTGAAAAAAAAGTCGTTTCTCAGTTAGTATTACGTACCTATCGTGTTAGCGAGCTTGCAGTAGTAGTAGTAGTAGTAGTAGTAGTAGTAGTAGCAGCAAGGCTATAACACAAGCTCCTACCGTTGCTGCCTAGTTACACAAACCGCTGCTGTGTCAACAATGGCGCTGGTGTTGCTTTGTGCTAAAAAGAATACGAGTTTACCGCTGAATAATCCTTTCCTCCTCCTCTTCCTCTTCCTCCGGCTCCTCCCTGGTCTCGTTTCTTATCTCTATGTACACTAACAAGGCTGCTCAGATAGGACTAAAAGCGGGAGGTGTTAGAAGGACGCCAGCCAGCCAGGAGTCTCGGCTACGTGTAGGATCTAGAGGACACATCTTGTAGGAGCAGGGGAAGGAATGTAGGATATTAAGTGAGTTAGTAGTACGAGGATGAGGAAGAGAAGGATATATTAGTGGACGAGGTACGAGAGATAAAGAAAATTAATTGGATTTGAGAATGACTGGGAATCTCTCTCTCTCTCTCTCTCTCTCTCTCTCTCTCTCTCTCTCTCTCTCTCTCTCTCTCTCTCTCTCTCTCTGTCCTTTACTCTCGCTGACAAGTTTATTATTTGTTTGTTTGTTTTTTTCTTTTTCTCGTTCTTATTTCTAAGTGAGTGGCAGTTTCGGCAGATTTGAGTGTCACAGAAACTTGGCATTTATCCATAGAGAGACCAGGAAGGGAACTACTAATACTACCACTACTTCTACTACTACTACTACTTCTACAACGTTGGCAATATTACCGATTTTAATACAAATACTAACTCTTCTAGAAATATTATTCTTATCACCACTAACACCATCACTATCACCACTACTACCACTCTTATTACTATGCCTACTGCTACACTATTGCTGCTGCTACTACTACTACTACTACTACTACTACTACTACTACTACTACTATCATTATATCACCGCCACCACCGCCCCCACCACCACACGCGGTCTTGTGCCAGGCCGCCGCGGCACCACAAACTCAATTAATTAATGAAGCAAGTTTAATGGGTGGTCGTAGCGAGGTGAGAGCCGTTGTTTCCGTCATTAAGGATTGATAGCGGTCATTAGGGCGTATTTACGGTGCTTGGGACCCTAATTACTGCCTGCCAATTTATGTTTTGTTCCTCTTGTTGGGTGATACTGTTTGTGGAGGTGGTGGTGGTGTTGGTGGTGGTGACGCTCGTGGTGGTGATTTGTGTGTGTTGGTATTGTTGTTATTAATTGTAATGGTGGTGGTCGTGGAAGCAATATTTGTAGTAGTAGTATCGGTGGTGCTTTACATGCTACCACCACCACCACTACTGCTGCTATTATTTGGCTTTCATTATCTCCTTTTTATATGCTCACTTATATTTACTTTTTGTTTGTTTTAATTGTGTTCCCATTTCTCAGTTATTTGAATTTACAACAGTATTATCCTTCCTCGTGATTTTGTTCGTGTGTGTGTGTGTGTGTGTGTGTTTTAAGCAAGGACAAGGCGTGTGGTGTGTGTGTGTTACACACACACACACACACACACACACACACACACACACACACGTTCTCCCGGGCACAATTCCACAGCAGTAAAACGAAGCATAAAGTTACCTGCGACGATTTACAGATGCTGAGGTGCGCTTGTTAACAGCCTCCGCCCCCTCCCTCTCCTGTGTTCCCCGCCCCCCGCCCCTTGCCATCTCTGCCTCTCCCTGTCCTGCCCTCCCCCTCTCTACTTCTGGTGATTTAAAGGGTTCTCTCTCTCTCTCTCTCTCTCTCTCTCTCTCTCTCTCTCTCTCTCTCTCTCTCTCTCTCTCTCTCAGATGTTTGTTCCATTGTACTCAGCGACCAGAGAGAGAGAGAGAGAGAGAGAGAGAGAGAGAGAGAGAGAGAATCAAAAACCGCTCGTCTTTTGTTTTTTGTTAGGGCAGAAGGTCAGACTGTGACGTAATCTGTGGCCGCCATTTGCACTCCTTCACCCAGTTGCCAGATTCCCAATATCGGCGATCGGCAAATGGTCTCGCGTAAACCAAACTTAAACGTCGATTATGTGAAAACTTCTTCTCCCTTCCCCCTCCCAACCACCACCACCACCACCACCTCCTCAAAAAAAAAAAAAAAAAGACTCGAATGCGGGTGGAGGAAGTGGAGAGTTGTGGCAGAGTGGAGACAGTACAGTGAGTGGTTCTTTGTATGTACGTAGTTTTTGACTTCCCTCTCTCTCACTCGTTTTCTCCCTCGTTTTATATATTCTCCTTAATGTTGTATGTCTTTCTTCTCCCAGTTGACTTTTTTTTTTTTTTTTTTTTTTTTTTTTTTTTTTACATTACAAGGGCACTGGCCAAGGGCAAACACAGTGTTGGAAAAAAAAAAATCCCGCTGGTTGCCAGGCCCTGTTAAAAGAAAAGTAGAAAGAGAAACATAAAAATCTAAAAGGAGGGTCCAGTTAACGTAAGAGGTGTCTTGACACTCCTCTTTGAAAGAGTTTAAGTCATAGGCAGGTGGAAATACAGACACAGGTAGAGAGTTCCAGAGTTTACCAGTGTAGGGAATGAAGGAGTGAAGATACTGGTTAACTCTTGCATTAGGAAGATGGACAGAATAGGGATGAGAAGAAGTAGAGAGTCTTGTGCAGCGAGGCCGCAGGAGGGGGAAGGCATGCAGTTAGCAAGTTCAGAAGAGCAGACAGCATGAAAACAGCGGTAGAAGACAGATAAAGATGCAACATTGCGGCGGTGACTTAAAGAATCAAGACAGTCAGTTAGAGGAGAAGAGTTGATAAGACGAAAAGCTTTAGATTCCACCTTGTTTAGTAAAGCTGTGTGTGGATCCCCCAGACATGAGAGCCATACTCCATACACGGGCGGATAAGGCCCTTGTACAGAGCAAGCAGCTGGGAGGGAGAGAAAATGGACGAAGACGCCATAGGACACCTAACTTCTTGGAAGCTGATTTAGCAAGAGTAGAGATGTGAAATTTCCAGTTTAGATTTTTAGTGAAGGATAGACCGAGTGTGTTTAATGTAGAGGAGAGGGAAGTTGAGTGTTATTGAAGAAGAGAGGATAGTTGTCTGGAAGGTTATGTCGAGTAGATAGTTGTAGAAATTGAGTTTTTGAGGCATTGAACAAAACCAGGTTTTCTCTGCCCCAATCAGAAACAAGTGAAAGATCAGAAGTTAGGCGTCCTATAGCATCTCGCCTTGAGTCATTTAATTGTTGTTGGGTTGGGCGTCTGTTGAACGCTGTTGAATAATGCAGGGTGGTATCATCAGCATAGGAGTGGATAGGGCATTGAGTCAGATTTAGGAGATCATTGATGAATAATAGAAAGAGAGTGGGTGATAGGACAGAACCCTGTGGAACACCACTGTTGATAGTTTTAGGGAAGAACAGTGACCGTCTACTACAGCAGCAATAGAACGATCGGAAAGGAAACTGGAGATGAAGGTACAGAGAGAAGGATAGAATCCGTAGGAGGGTAGTTTAGAAATTAAAGATTTGTGCCAGACTCTATCGAAGGCTTTCGATATGTCAAGGCCGACAGCAAAGGTTTCACCGAAGTCCCTAAAAGAGGATGACCAAGATTCAGTTAGGAAAGTAAGAAGATCACCAGTAGATCTGCCTTTACGGAAACCATACTGGCAATCAGAGAGAAGGTTGTGAGCTGATAGATGCCTCATTATCTTCCTATTAAGGATAGACTCAAAGGCTTTAGAAAGGCAGGAAATCAAAGCTATAGGGCGGTAGTTAGAAGGATTGGAGTGGTCACCTTTTTTAGGGACAGGTTGAATGTGAGCAAACTTCCAGCAAGAAGGATAAATAGAAGTAGAGAGACACAGATGAAAGAGTTTGACCAGGCTGTGAGCGAGTTCGGAAGCACAGTTTTTGAGAACAACAGGAGGGACTCCATCCGGACCGTAAGCCTTCCGAGAATCAAGGCCAGAGAGGGCCAGGAAAACGTCTTTATAAAGAATTTTAATTTTAGGGATGAAGTAGTCAGAGGGTGGAGGAGTAGGAGGAATATGCCCAGAATCATCCAAAGTTGAGTTGGTAGCAAAGGTTTGAGCGAAGAGTTCAGCTTTAGAAAAGAAGAGACAGCTGTAGAGCCATCTGGATGAAGTAAAGGAGGGAAAGACGAAGAAGTAAAGTTGTTAGAGATATTATTGGCTAGATGCCAGAAATCTCGAGAGGAGTTAGAATTGGAAAGACTTTGACATTTTCTATTGATGAAAGAGTTTTTAGTAAGTTGGAGAATAGATTTGGCATGATTACGGGCAGAAATATATAGGGCATGAGTTTCAGCAGTTGGATGGCTACGGAACCGTTTGTGAGCCGCCTCTATCATTGACAGCACGAGAACAAGCAGAGTTAAACCAAGGCTTTTTAGCTTTAGGGTTAGAGAAAGTATGAGGAATGTATAGCTCCATGCCAGAGATAATCACCTCTGTTATGCGCTCGGCACAAAGAGAAGGATCTCTGACATGAAAACAATAATCATCCCAAGGGAAATCAGAATAGTACTGCCTTAGTTCCTCCCACTTAGCAGAGTTAAAATGCCAGAAGCACCTCCGCTTAGGCGGGTCCTGAGGCTGCACTGGAGTGATAGAACTGGTAACGGAAATTAGATTGTGGTCGGAGGAGCCCAACGGAGAGGACTGTACGTTTTTTCTGTTTTTTGCTATTCACTTTTTTTTTATTCTTTAAGGGGCGTTTGTCTGGCTTTGTGGAAGTTGGGTGAGGATGCGGGTTGGTTTATATGCGAATAGCGGCGTGAGGGGAGCGCGTCGTTTATTTCCGCGTTGTGTCGTGTCGTTTTGGCGGGAAGGTCTCGCGCTTGATGGCTGGGGAGAAAACGTGCCGTAATACTCGTAACTGTGTGTCGCGGGGAGCAGCTCGTTTCGCGGGGCTGGGGAGGCAGGGCACAGGAGGAAAACTGGCGTGCTGGGGATTGAAAATATGAGTTGTAATGCCGTTTGAAGCTCTTCCTCCTCCTCTTCCTCTTGTTTCTCTTTTTCTTCTTCCCCTCATGTTCTCTTTTGTCGGCACTGGATCGTTCGCCCGGCATTGTGTTTACGGTTTATTTACTGGACAAATGTATAGTGAGGAAAAATAATCGTACGGTAACAGAAAATTAAGTTAAAAAGAGGAAGGTAAAGTTAATTATTCCAGTGCTCGCCCTCCTTTTTATCTTGCAGCCGGGACACAGAGCTTTAATTAAGACCTGCAGAAGCCCTTCCAATCTGTATGAATGGCGCGCCATCAGGGACCTCTTGGTAAACTTGAGGTGCGGCCAGAGCGGCGACAGTCAAGTGGTGGTTGAGAAGCTTAAACATTCTGCTGCACCACCCCATTACTTTTTGGAGGGCGGGCTTTCCTCTCCGTGTGTCTCGTCTTCATTATCCTCTCAAAGACGGAGGAGAAAAGGATAAAAGAATGAAAAAAAAGAAGCCTGGGTAAATCGTGGGTTCCTGGAGAGAGGTGGTGTTGACGGTTCTTGAGAAGTTTAAATGAAGTTGGTCGTCTGGGCCAGGCTGGTGCAGCGCCCGGCCCGGCCGTGCCGGGGCCACCCGGGCCACAGGGGGCCACTTGCTGTCTGTCTTTTGTTGTTTTGTGTCTATAGTACATACACTACTACTACTACTACTACTACTACTACTACTACTCTCTCTCTCTCTCTCTCTCTCTCTCTCTCTCTCTCAGGAGGCCTGTACAGCATATAATAGCGGTGTCTTCCTCCCCCCACAGGCTGTTCAAGCTGCGGCTGCGGCGGGACACCTCCCTCTTTGCCGACGATGTCGTGTTCGAATCCACGTCCGGCCCTGTCGACTTCGACCTCGGCAAGGTGTACTCTGGCGTGCTGGAAGGTGAGCAGGAAGGGGGTGCCCAGCTGCAGGGAGAGGGAGGGTTAACGTGAATGGATCAGTGGATGAGTGAGTGAGTGAGTGACAGTTTGATGAATACTCCGGGCCGGCTCTCGCTGCAGGGTCGATGGGCAGGCGAATGGTCAAGGCAGGCTCAGTGGCAGCAATTTTCCCGAGCTGCTGCGAGGCCCATCAAGACCATCTGGACGGCCCGACTAGCCCTCAGGCCACGCCTCGCCCGCCCTCCCCGGCCTGGCGCGGCTATACGGCGCCCTCATGGTTCTTTTTTCCCCCAGACGACCATCTGTCGGAGGTGTCGGGCGTGGTGACCAACGAGGGCTTGTTCGACGGCCACGTGTCGACGCCCTCGGAGCTGTACTACCTGGAGCCTGCCAGCAGGTACCTGCCCAACGCCGAGTTCCATTCCGTCATGTACAAGGCCTCGGATGTGGTGCACCCGACGGCGGCGCGCTGCGCCTCGCAGCAGCTGCACCTGCGGGGTCGCGTCCACACGCCGTGGGCGCCCCACCCGCCTCCCACAGAGGACGCCGGGGCCTTCGAAGGCGTGCCGCCCCCTGTGGGCCCCGCGCTCTCGCCCCGCCGGGCCTCGTCGCCTTCCTCTCATTCTTCCATTTCGTCCAGCGTGGCCGGGGGCGGCGCCCTCCCCACACCCAAGGCTGTGAACCCTCGCGCCCCCCCGCCTACCTCGCCCCCCGCCCGCCAGCCTCAGCAGCAGCACCACCGCCGCCCTCTTAGTCAGTCATCCTCAAAGAAACATATTTTTTATAAGAAATCGCCGTCTTTTGTACAGCAATTTAAAAAGGGGGCGAGGGAGGCCCCCCAAGGTGCTCAGTCCCCCACCGCCACCCATTCCCCAGCTCCCAACCACAACAGCTCCGCCCTCCCCGCCGCCCACCTCCACCACCCCGCCAACCACCTGGACTTCCAGCTGGTATACGAACCGACGCGGGGCGGCGCTGCCTCTGCCCCCAGCGATCCCTGGAACTACACCCGCCGGGGTGTGGGGAGGAGGCCCCCCGCCGTGCTTCCAGACGAGCCCGCGCCCTGGCCAAGGAGAGGCCCCAGGAGGAAAAGGTAAATAAGCACCCACATCCCCTTCCCCTTCTCCCTGCCGTGAGATACAAACTCATCACCCTTCCCGTCCCGTGCAGCCTCGGGTCTCGCTAACATCTCGTTGCGTGTTGCAGGTCGGGCGTGGATCCTCTCAAAACCACCTGCATGCTGTACCTGCAGGCTGACCACCTCTTCTTCGAGAAAATCGGATCAGAAGAGGCGTGCATTGAAACCATGACCCGCCACGTGCAGCGCGTCAACAATATCTATCGCGTTACAGGTCAGTGCTATTAATTCCTCCTCCTCCTCTCTCTCCTGACATAATCGCACCCCTCCCTCCGTAACAGTGCACAAACCCACTGTTATAGGTCTTCCCTTCAGAGTTCACTGTTACCCAATAATCCTGAATTGCTAATGACGCAACTTTCCTCTTCCCTCCCCCACACTTCCTCTCCCAGCGCCTCCCTTCCCTCCCCCCAAAGACAGACAACTACTCCCCCTCAACAGCAGCTGAAATGGCACACTATCAAGGCATTGTATCACTGAGTAGCAAAGTTTCAAGGACATTTCAAGAAGGGAATTATCTCGTTCGCCCCTGTTCTCTCTCTCTCTCTCTCTCTCTCTCTCTCTCTCTCTCTCTCTCTCTCTCTCTCTCTCTCTCTCAATAGCGTAGGAAAGAAACTGAAAATGATCAGTGGAAAAAATGTATAATTCTCGAATGAGAGAGAGAGAGAGAGAGAGAGAGAGAGAGAGAGAGAGAGGATGGTAGAATTTATGGGTAAAGGAGGTAGAAGGAACAATTGGAAAACCATTCTCTCTCTCTCTCTCTCTCTCTCTCTCTCTCTCTCTCTCTCTCTCTCTCTCTCTCTCGTGATATTTAACACTTTTTTTCTATTTTCTTACTCTTTCCATCCTCTTTTACCATCATCCCTTTCTCCTTTCTCTCTTTCTTTCTTTCCTTAATCCTCCTTCTGTCACTCTTTATTCCTTCGTATCATTGTTCTCTATCTATCTCTTTATCCCCTCTTCCTCTCTCCTCACACTCACTCACCGTTTCCCCTCATCATCTCACTCTTACATCCGCTTACTCATTTCTCTCTCTCTCTCTCTCTCTCTCTCTCTCTCTCTCTCTCTCTCTCTCTCTCATTGTTTTTTTTCAGTCTCTCCCTCCTTCCCTCCCTCATTTTGTTCCTTTCTTAATTCCTCACTCTCATTCACTCAGTCTATTTTCTCTCTCTCTCTCTCTCTCTCTCTCTCTCTCTCTCTCTCTCTCTCTCTCTCTCTCTCTCTCTCTCTCCAGTATATTCCTCTTTGCCTCCTTGTCACTCTCTCCATACCGACACGCCCTCCTTCATTCAACTTCTCACTTACTCACTCACTCACTCACTCACTCACTCACTCACTCATCCCATACAGACTTCGATCTCGATGACGACGCAGATGAGATCGGATTTATGATCAAGCGCATTAAAGTACACACGAAGGAGGCGCTGCATGATCCCGCCTACCGCTTCCCTGGCAACTACGGGGTGGAGAAGTTCCTGGAGCTCTTCTCGGAGGAGGATTACGATGCCTTCTGCCTCGCCTACATGTTCACCTACAGGTACTAAAGCGTTCAGATATGCTTCTATGGTTGTGGGTTGGTGTGGTTCGGGTATATGGTATAGGGTAGGATAGATAGATAGATAGATAAGTGTTTGAATAGTTTGATGGTTTAGGATAAGATAGATTGACGGATAGGTATACATGCAAATAGAAAGATAGATAAATAGAATGACAGATAGATAGATAGTAGGTAGACGGACTGATAGATAGATAATAGATGCAATATACGTAGTGTTGCCATTACCAGCTAAATATATCCACTTTTTTTTTTTATCTATTTGTTAATTCACCTATTATGTTTCATTCTTTTTTTTGCTTTAATTTTTTTTATTTTGTGTTTCTTTTATTTGTCAATCCTTTTTTGTGTGTGTTAAAATTTTATATGTATCTCAATAGCATGGATGCTTTTTTTCTTTTTTCTTTTATTTTCTGTGTGTAAAGTTTTCTCTCATAATTTCTCACGCTCTCATTTATTCCCTCTTCTCTCTATCTCTCACTTACCTCTCATTACTCTGCTTTGCTATTTTATCCTTTTTTTTTTTCCTTTGCATTATCTCACCTGCAAATTACAGTATTTCTCCCTCTTTATTTTTCTCATTTTATCCATTCTTTCCTTCATTTCTATTTCATTTCATCTTTAATTGGCATATTTACATTTCCTTCAGTCTACAGTCTTGACTTCCTCTCCCTCTTCTTTATTGTTTCAGCCTCCTCCTCCTCCTCCTCCCCCCCCTCCTCCTTTTCATTCTTCAAGCTTCATACTCTTTTATCTTTCCTCTCTATTCACTTGCTTCATTATCATCAGCCTCGTTTTTCTTGCTCTTTGTGTGTGTGTGTGTGTGTGTGTGTGTGTGTGTGTGTGTGTGTTATTTCCCTACTCCTCCTCTCCTCCTCCTCAGTGAGTGGAAAGAAGACTTTAACTTTACTATTCTGTATCCTTCACTTTGAATTACCATGCAGTTTAGCACACCCTTGTAAGGCCCAATTGATATACTGCAGCTTTACCTTCCTTTGTGTTCCTTTGGTCCTCCTTTCTAACCCTCCTGCCAACTCCACAGGGACTTTGAGGGGGGAACTCTGGGCCTGGCATGGACGGGGGACCTCAAGAATGCAGGGGGAGTGTGTGAGAAAAATGGACACTACAGAGGTAGTCTTAAGGTGAGGCATTACTCCTGACTGGTTAGTGAAAGATGAAAAATGCTGATTGGTGAGTAAGTGTTGATGAATGAGAAATGAATGAGTGACTGAGGAGAAGTATAGATCAATGAGCCAAAAACTGATTAAAAGAGAACCTGGAGAAAACCATTTGCAGGAAGGTCATGGGGAAGACAGAGAGTGGGATGATGAGATGGAATTACAAAGGATTGGGATCACACAGAGGAAGATGCAAGGAATAAAAACAACTGGAGGAGTTTCATACATTCAGCCAACCCTTGACTCTTGGGAAATTGTGAAAGGAGGAGAAGTGTGATTAAAGATGAATGAGGGAAGTGAAGTAGAGATTAATGAATTGAGTGTCAGAGATAAGTGTGAAGTATTGGTGTAATGAAGAGAGAATTGAGTGTTGTAAGATATGGAGTGAGAGTTGCATGGTGTTGTGTTGTATTGAGTGCAGTTTGTGTAGTAATATTGTGATTGTATATGTGTATGTGTGTGTATGTATGAAAACTCCATTGCTAAGTGATATACAGATGACAAGGAAATACAGGTGATAAATGAAGCTGAAAATCAAGCACATAAAACCTAACAGAGAATCTATCAAATTTCATTTTGGCCAGTGATTGCTGTAACTAGAATAAAAAGGTGTTCATTATTTTCTAGAATGTATGTGACCACACTCCACACACACTTGACTCACTCTTGCTTCCTCCCCAGAGCCTCAACACGGGGATCGTCACTCTCCTGAACTACGGCAAGCATGTTCCTCCTGCCGTCAGCCACGTCACTCTTGCTCATGAGATTGGGCACAATTTTGGTAGCCCCCATGACCCAGAGTCCGACACCCGCTGTACTCCTGGTGGGGAGGACGGCAACTACATCATGTTTGCCAGGTAAAGAAGTGAGATGAAGACAGTGATGGTGGTTCAGTCTTTGTTTGGAGGGGAAGTAGTGTTTTTATTAGAATTGTGTGGAGTTTTCAGTGTTTCTTTTTTGTATCTTCAGGCACCTACTAGTTCTTGCTTATCCAGAACTCTATAGAAACATGAATTCTTAGTGTAAAGCTTCCAGTAATGAGGCTGTTAGTGTTAAGTTATTGGGGAGCTTTCAAAGATGAGACAAATTTATGAATAAGTGGGAATAGACAGGCATGTTTTGTACAGGGACTGCCACATGTATGCCTGATGATTTCTTGCAGCTTCCCTTATTTTCTCATGTTCTTGTGTTGTAATATTGACACTTACTTTCCTCACACAGGGCCACGTCGGGTGACAAGCGGAACAACAACAAGTTCTCCCCGTGCTCATTGCGACAGATCAACAGTGTCCTCAACTCCAAGGCACGGGACTCCAAGGGGTGCTTCACTGAGCCACAGAAGGCAATTTGTGGCAATGGTGTGGTGGAGATTGGTGAGGAGTGTGACTGTGGCTGGGAAGAGGACTGTGATGAGTCGTGCTGCTACCCCATGAAGAACAACCCCAAGAAGCACCAGACGCCCTGCACGCTGAGGCCTGACAAGGTCTGCTCCCCGTCCCAGGTGAGTCCAGGTGATGTGGTTTTCAAGTGTCAGAGTAGCCAGGTGTGCGTGTATGTGTGTGTGTCTAGCAATCAAGGACAAGGTTCTGTAATTTTTATATGTGCATTCATTACTCTTCAATGAATTACGAATACATACTGCACTCCTTCTTTGTGAGTAATTGTTACCTGAAGGTGTGGAATTAAGGTCTTTATATTGTGTTTATAGTGTGTCAGATTATTATTATTATTCTTGAGATCTCCCCCCATCACCCTCTGTGTTGCTCCCCAGGGCCCATGCTGCACCCACGACTGCAAGAAGAAAGTGGGTGACAAGTGCCGAGATGACAACGGGTGTCGTGATGCATCCTTCTGCAATGGTCGAGGGCCAGAGTGTCCTCCATCAACCAACAAACCAAACAAGGTGGCAATGATGGCACTATTATTATTAGAATGTCATGAGTGTTGAGAAGATGGGAGAGATATACATATGTCCCTGTATGAAACATATCTACATATTAAACCACATATCTTCCCTGTACTACATAAATTTCTGTAATATTTTAAAGCTCCCAAATAACACAACACTAACAATCTGATTACTGAGTCCATTCATCTTTCCCCAGACAATCTGCAACAAGGAGTTTGTGTGCTACAAGGGTGAGTGCAGCGGCTCCATCTGTCTGGCATATGGTCTGGAGTCGTGTCAGTGTGAGCGGCACCCTGGGGACCCCATCACCAAGTCCTGTGAGCTGTGCTGCAAGCTGCCAGGAGAGAACAACCCTTGCATGTGAGTCATACTGGCCTGTTACATTCATTTCATCTGGTTGACAAGATACATATGTTAGTAATGAACTGAGAGGCAGCAGACTTTAGGAATCTATAATCTTTCCTCCTTAATTTGCCTCAGTTTGCCACACACTCACATATTGATAGTGTAGTGAGAGGCAGTGCACTTGAAAACCTTTATAACTTTTCCTCTTCATTTCAGGTCCTCCTTCGAGTGGAATACACCACCCTATGACATCCCAGACATGTACGCGAAGGCTGGCACGCCCTGCAACAACTACAAAGGTTACTGTGATGTGTTCAAGAAGTGCAGAGAGGTGAGTTATCTTCCTCCTCAAGTCTTAGATGTTCCCCTTTTTCATACTCAAATAGAATAAAAAAGAAATGCATTGCTATTTCTCAGATCAAGTGTTCAATATGATGATCTGTTAGTGAGAAGTTGTCATATACTAGTTTGTTTAAGCATTACCATGGTACAGTGCTCTAAGTATATTCTTCCTGTCTTAACAAGAGAGGAAAATGCAGAATATGGTAAATGATACTGTGTCTTCTCTAGCTTCATTCTTTATTTTCCTCTTAATTTTTTCTTTAGTATCATTCTTTATTCTTATTTATTACCATCTTCTTGTCCTCTTTATCCTCATTCTTTACCATTTTTCCCTTTCTTATCCTCAATGTGCACCATTCTCAACAGGTGGATCCTTCCGGCCCCTTGGCAACTCTGCGTGGACTGCTGCTGAGTGATGAGTCTCTAGCCAGTCTGCAGCGGTGGATTGTGCAGCACTGGTATGCCGTCCTCTTCGTGGTGCTGGCCTTCATGGTGCTCCTGGTAAGTCTTGTTCACTGTTCCCTCACAACACCTTTAACCTTAACACCTTTTTTTTAATTGTGTATTCTTTTTACATCAGTTTACCTCCTCCTATTTTCCTCCTTTAATTGTCTAGTTCTTCCCTCATAGCTCTCTCATCCATTATTTCAATCTACCACCTTCTCTTTTCCTCTTTTACTTTTATGCCTTATCTCTCATTTTTATTTCCTTCCTCATCCCTTTCTCACTGTTTCTGCTGTCTCTCATTCGTCACACACACTCTTCCTTAGTTTCTCTTCTCCCCAGATGAGGCACCACCTAAAACCTGCCTCATGACTACTGCATTAATGTTGTAGTCTGTTATGTTGAGTTTACGCTGCATTACGGCCACTCATGTATCTATGATGCTGTGGCTGTACTGGAACAAAGTATTAGAGTATAAGAAATACCTGATATTCTTTTTTTTTAGAAAGGATGCTAAAAATTATCAATGTTAGGTCATGTCATATTATACTGTTTCCTCATGTTTTCCTCCTGTTAGTCTTGTGTTGGTGATAAGTGAAAAACATGTAAGTCCCGAGAATTCTGTTGCCAGCATGAGGATCGAGGCAGAAGGTAAAAGATTGTACAGGAATTCATTAAGTGTTAGTCTTCTGGAGTGTCTGTTTTCCTGCCTCCTGTCTTTAATGGTGTCTGTGGGTGTCTTCCAGTGTGTGGCAGAGCATGGTGGCATGGATCCCTTAGGGTTGATGGGCCTCAGTCTGCATTAACTTGGCCAACTAACCTTATTTTTTTCTATTAACATCTCCAAGCATGACATAAGATATACTGATTGACAGATTCCTTCATGCTAACCTGAAATTTCTTACTGTTGATGATTTCCTTTAGCTCTTCAGATAAGCTTCTATCATTCATGTCTTTTTGAGTCTTATTATGTAATTTCACATGATCTGATTCCTTGGGGTTTTCCTGCCTCTTGTGGTGATGGTGTTTCCTGTATCCCTGCATTCCCTCCCTCACTCTTGTCATGTTATCCTGACCCTGTGGATGTGCCATGATCTGTGAATGTTCCCTGTTGTGTGCTGTGACCCTCTCCCCTGACTTCCCACAGAAGTCCTGGTACTATGAGTTACTCCCAATCTTATCGTGCTTTCCCTGCCCTGGTCTGTCAGTCCCCACTCACTTTGTATTGTCATGAGACACATTATTCTTTGTGTGCTTCAGTTTTCTGGAAGTCAAGTTGTTTAAAGAAAAGAAACAGATGAATAAAACCTCATTGACATTATCTACATGTAATAAATCTTTTGATGCATGTGACAGAAAACTGATGTGCATACAAAGCCAAATGAACAAACAAAATATAGACAGGATTAATTTTACTGCTCAGTGAGATTTTGCTCGATCATATCACCTGCTTCTCAACTGTGCCTTACAGATGCCTTTGTTTGGTATCTGCACAATGGATCCAACCTTCAAGGTGGACCTCGAACCCTCCTACTCCTGCTCCTCTTCCTCTTACCTGCAGGACCAACACCACCGGGGTTCAGAAGGGCCAGCAGCGCCCCTCATGGGTAGGACGTCTGCTGCCGGCCCCGCATTTCCTCTCATTTCTCTGTCTCCTGTCTTCCTGGTCTCTCCCTTCACCTTTCCTCTTGACTGTTCCTCCACCATCACCTCTTCCATCATGTTCCTCACAGCCAGCCCAAGCAGCAGTAATGTACAACTCCACACAGTAGACAAACGACTGGCACTGATCTGCTGGTGGGAAGTCCTGCCTTTAATTCTATAACTGAGAAAACGGTACTTCTCTCACACCATAGTCTGCTTAAGCCTCTCCATAGTACAGTACCCACAAGTATCTTCTCCCAGTACAAGAAGGGAGAAGTGTGGAGTATAAGGAATGATAAAGTAAACTGTATGATGAAGTCAAGATGGTTGTTAATACTGCATGTTTAAATGTTTTCCCTTCACCCATATGTATGAATGGTTCCCTACCTTGCTGTGCTTATTGATATGACATGTTGCTCCCTTCATGATCCAGCCAAAACCCCACTGAGCCATCACCTTCTCAGTCCCACATAACTCACACCACCACCATCACCACCATTGCTCTATCAGTTTCCTAGATGAGCATTTGCATGTCACTCAGTACTGGGATACAGAAATCAGAGGGTTGTCCTGCTATGGATTGTGTTATGTGTGTGTTGCATGTGGTTTTGTGCATGTTACAGAGGAGGAATTCAAAGTCCGACACCCAGAGTGAGACAACACAAGACACAGATATTGGCCTTGATGAGAAAAAGACAAAGATTGATATTGAAGGTTTGTATGTAGTGCTGGTGCCTTATGATAAAGACTGATAAGAATTGGCTGTAGTTTTGAGACCATTACTTGATGCAGCTTTACTATTTGACACATTGTAAGCAGAAAGTTTGTTGTACTTTGAAGAACATAGTTTATAATTACAAATGTTTGTAGTGTGGTGGTTGTGGGTAGCAGTTTGGTAGTACCCTGTCGTGCTGCCTCAAGTGTTCCCCATGTTGGATTCTGCCACATGTTGAATGAGTGAATGTGCTTCACCTCTCCACAGTGATCCACTGCAGCTACAACTCGAAATAACTGTTGAAATTTATGTACATGTAGTGCATTATGTTGAAATTGCTCTGGCATTGATGTATATGCCAGTATTTCATAGACAACACTGTGTTATGGATATATATATATATATATATATATATATATATATATATATATATATATATATATATATATATATATATATATATATATATATATATATATATATATATATATATATATATATATATATATATATATATATATATATATATATATATATATATATATATATATATATATATATATATATATATATATATATATATATATATATATATATATATATATATATATATATATATATATATATATATATATATATATGAAATCTTTTCAGTATTCTCATACTCTAGAGTTTTTAATGAACACTAGCTGTACCTTACATATATTTCATATATCATTTCTTATAGTCTAACAACATTTATTTTACTGTTTTCTAATTCATGCATACTTTATCAATTTATGTTTTGTTTTTTTAAGTTTTTATTTGCAATGTTGCATGGTGACTTCTTATTGTCCTCCTCTCTCTCACTGCCACTGTTTCCTCCCTCAGGTGGCGATAGTGAAGGTGTTCGGGAAGGCTCCTCAGCCAGTCAAGCTTAAGAAGAACCGCACCGTCCAGCATAAGAATTCTGCTGCTCTGCAGTACTCAGTCACACCCACAGCAGGTGCCACCTCCAACGGCACTACTGCTAACGGCACCACCGCCAACGGCACCATGGCCAACGGCACGGCTGACATCACCACTAACCATGTTGTGCACCCCACGGTGGTGAGGACCAACCTGCCCTTCAAGAGGAAAGTGAATGAGGTGCGGCGAGCAGCCACCAAAGCCAAGCGGGTGGCCAAGAGTCAGCTGAGTCGGCCACACAAGAGGCCGAGTCGCCGTCCTGACGGCACTGTCACATCTCCCACAGATTCTGAAAAGAGTGGCCCTGGGGCAGTGGATGGTGCCGCAGGGGGTGGGGAGGCACGAGTCAAGGGCAGGCTGTCCAGCAGGTTCTCCATCATCAGCTTCAAGGCCTTCCGCCCCAAGTCACTCAGTCCAGACAAACACAAAGGCAAGAGTCCTGACAAAAGGAAATCAAAGAGTAGCAATGATAAGAAGTCCAAATCAAAACCCAGCAAAACTCACCATCGCAGTCGCAGTCCCGACAAGAAGAGAAGAGCTGAGGCTCAGGACAAAGCCAGAAAATCCCGCAGTCCTAACAAACGCTCCAGCCTGGAGGACGAACGCAGAAAGTCCAGAAACCGCTCAGTGAGTCCTGATAAAGCACGCAGATCTTCCAGTCCAGACAAACAGCGACAGAAAGTGAGAAGTCCCGAAAAACACCACAGGCTTGGTGAAGGCAACTGGCTTATAAACAAGTTCTTGGCAGATGAGGAGAAGACAGCTAAGCCTGTTGTCAATGGATCCCTCATGGGCTCCCTGAATGGATCCCTCAGCTCAGTGAATGCTGTGTTGGGAGGTGCCAATGGCAGCCCCCATATGAGTGGAGCAAGGAATGGCTCTACTCGAGGGCTGCTTGCTGGAGACAGCAACAGAGCCAGTCCCATGCGGGGCTTTGTCAACGAGGCCTTCATTAGTTCTCCCAGAGGAGCTCGCACTCACAGCTCTCTCAGAGTCACTAAGTCAGTCAGTCCTGAGGGACTAGACTGTGACTTTGGGCAGAGTAAATACAGAAGATCCATTAGTATGGAGGCATACAACAGACCTCCATCCAGCCCAGACAAGAGAAAGCGCTCAGTGCTGGACGAAGGACTCAGTCCTGACAAGAGGAGACGGTTCAGCAGTCCAGAGAAGAATCTAAAGCAGCACAGTCCCTCCAAGGAGAGGCGGCTAACTTGCCCCGAGAGGCCCCGTCGTGCAGCTTTAATAGCAGAGAGAAGACTCTCCTCCACGTCTCCGCCGTCATCAAAGACCAACTCATACTCCTCTGTGCCCGATCGCCTTCGGGAGAAGCTCTCGCTCATCACTGCCAGCCCTGCAGGCAGCATTGCCTCCATCCTCCCTCCATCAGAGACAGCAGACACTGTCAGTGTCCACTCGTCCACACACTCCTGTCACTCCAGCCAGAGCCAGCCCAAGGAATGGGTGTGAAATCCTCTTCTTTGGCTTGACTGGGCCAGAAACTTTAAGCACATCTGGGTGGCTTTTTTTTACTGTGTAACTCTTGTAGTGCAGTTGACTGGTCCTGTTGTTGTTTCTCCCTGAAGGCATTGTCTGCTGGGCACACAACACCTCTGCGAGAGACTACAGTGTTTCCGTCTTACTCACATGTGAGGGTTCATCATCCACTTTGTGCCAACAAATTTGTAATGTTTCATAGATCATATATAAATATATATATAGATCTAAGATTTTACAAGTCCAGTATTCTGATGTGGTTTGCACTCTGATGGTTTTGATAACAAGGGGAATAGTAAAGAGTGCATAAGAGATGTGATACACTGGTGCAGGACCACACTGGGGCACTACCCACTCACATGCCTTTATTTAATGGGTATTTATTTTCTCCACTACAACCAACTAGACTATGTTAAGTAATTAATCTTACTTTTAGTCAATAACACCAATGTTCTTGCTTTGTGATAATATTTTTAGGTTAACACTACACATCTTTGTCTTGCTCAAGGCCAAAGCAGCTGATAAAGAGAGGTGAGTGTGCAGCAGGTGTGGGAGGCTGGGCAGCATCCTGTGTTGTGCCAAAACACTACACCAATCATGAAGTGCTCCTGTGATCTTCACTTCCTCTCTGTGCCTCCTCCTCTCCTCCACCACTCACTCCCCAGTCGCAGCTGTGCTGGTGCCCCACACCTGTCTCACACCCGCATTACACTCAACATGCAGACCTTTTAGTGAGTTCCATTACTCAGATTCATTATTCATTAATCAGTTGAAATACACAATCTTTAACAAGTTTTAGGTTCTCCTCATGCAAAACAAATTTTAGCATTCCCCATTATGTGGTTAAACAGTCCTGTAAGTGTGTAGTTTAAGGCTGCTACATATTATACCCTGTGAATTGTGAATTGTGCAGGTATTTTGATATTTTCAAAGATTATTATTATGCTAAACCAATAGTGTGCTTCAGACTGCAGTAGAAGAGTGTTGACTGACACGACACGTAGCATGTTAAAGTGTAATCTAAGAGCATCATTTTGGTCTACTTTATTTAGTATTTAATTCTGGTACACTGATCCTTTGTTTTTCTCGATGTGTGTGTGTGTGTGTGTGAGAGAGAGAGAGAGTGGAATAAAGGAATGAAAGGAAGAAAATAGGAGTAAGCAAGGAGTAGGTGAAGGGAGGAAAGCAGGGAATACATTGTGTCTTTTATGTTGTTTGTCAGTCATAAGTTTTGCCCTGCCTGGTCGTCATGGTGAGTCATAACCAGCTCCGATTCGAACTCACCATTGTTCAAACCTTCGAAGCTGAGGTGGTCACAATCTTATCATGGCGAAGAAGCAGGACACAACTTACGACTGTGACTGTGCACGACGATGTCTGTGAGTAAAGTAGAAGCCAGGGAACTGCCTGAAGAAGTATTGATTGCATTCATGTAGTATGGAGCTTAAAAGGATACATGGAATACGGCAAAGTAGGCATGCCAACTATATTGTTGTCACGTCAACTCAATTATTGTAAATTCCATTATTTTCATCATTATCTATTAGTTATTCTTCCCATGATGGTAGCAAAATTCAGTACTGAAGTAGTTTGCCATGATGCGCTATGGTGATCATGCTGACCACCATACTGCTGAGTGGCCCCGTATAATAGTGAGTGCCCAGAGGTGAGAGAGGGGGTGCTAACCAATATTTCAAATCTTCAACCACTGCCTGCCTGATTCACCAGTTACCAGTTGCCATGTAACTTCTGTAGTGAGAAAAAATTATACGTCACAGAATCGGCCAGACATCAGTTAAATATTTACCTGGAGAGATGCCTTAACACAAAGTACTTATACCTAACAATGACAATATTTCCAACAAAGTTCAATCCCCACGTGCATCCCCTCCCCACACCTTGGAAATTCCTGGGTACAAATCTGTAGAACTTTGTGTTACCGTGAAAAAAAAAAATTAAAAGATCGTAGGTTTTAGAAAGTCCATAATCTAATAGCTGCCCGCTTCCCGACGTGTACTATTATATATTATGTGTCGGATAGAAGTGCTTCCAGTCCCTGCTATGACTTGTAAACATAATCAGACTTTAAAAGATAGGTAAAATAGCTGTTCTCAAAGAAAAAGTCATGAGACATAGGTAGTGTAAGGTAAAAATGTTGAAAAGGCAACCTGGAAGTAGATGTGTTGACAGCAGACTGAGTGAGGCAAAGTGAGTGTTACTGTGTTCTCCTTTCGTTATTGTTTTCGTGACAGTGCCATTGCTCTTGCTGCTTTCAATGTCTACACTATGCATAATGTTTTCGTGGCCACGCGCAGCCACGCAACACCTCATAGTCATTAATATCAAAGCCAAATTAACGATGCCAGCCATAGCCCAAGCAGAGGGCATGGGATTGATCTAAAGCTCTGCAAGTCCACCAGTAATAGTCCTTCTCTATTGGCAGTGAATAAGTCTCACGTGCAACATTCAGCGAGCAATTTGTTAGAGCGTCACGCGAGCATGATCAGCGGAGCCATGTCACCGTTACCAAAACCTGTACACGTTGTCTTGTTATCATCACCGTAGCTGTTGTTTACGTTGATATACACACATTCCCTGTTGTGTCTTGGCGATATGTTATTTACTCATACGTTACATCTAGTTTCTATCCTCTCCCGTGTTATTTCTAGTTCTTAAAATGAGAAAACTCAGGATCTGTACCTGACGCAGGGGGCGACGTCATCACCCCGCGTTTGGGGCAGAGGTGGCCACGTTGGGGTCCCGCTTCTTATTCCTAAGTGGTGTCTAAGGTGTTGTGGGTCACGCATGTAGCTCCTAGGTGAAGGCGAGGGCATTGTGGTTATGTTAAGGCCGGGCCACTGTGGGAGCACCTCCAATCCTTCTGTGTGTGGGGTTATGGAGTTTATTTTGTATTCTTTGTCAGCCGTTGAATGGGGTTGTGTCTTGCATTCTAAGGCTTTATTGGCAGCGTCTGGGGGTGTGGATGAAGCTTTTTGAGGTTGTGTAGTGAAGCTGCAGAGTCTTGAACGAGTCTCGGGTGCCGTAAGCAGAGCCTTAAACAAATTATATTTTCCTTCTTTGGCAACGCCAGACCCGCCTGATGGTGTCTTGTTGGATCACATTTTCGGGAAAAAATGGTGCAAAAAATGTGCCCGTCGTTTTCTTTAATGGCATCCTGCGCCAGGTGAGAGGCACTCCTGAGGAGCAGCGCGTGGCGTGCCCAGTGGTGCGCCTCGCACAAGATGCGTGACGTCGACTTACCATCACATCACCCCTCACTCGCGATGCATCAGACGTTTGGTTGACGTTTTTATAACTCTGGTGTACTTCAGTGGAGATCTTTTGTAATGTTTTATTAAAGTGTGACCCTGTCAGGCGAGGCCGAGGCACGGACCTGCCACCATTTCTCCCCTGCCACCGCCAGTCGCCGCCTCGCCGCCACCATCAGATGGGCTGGCCAGCGCGTTTTCATCTGCCGTTAGATATCCAATTTTCTATGACATGCCATTCAATACTATTTGTACGACATTACCATTTTGACAATAAAATGAAGAAAGTAAGTCGTGTGCGTTCAATTCCCTGTGTTCAGGTGTGATGCAGCTTTCTGTGCTACATTCCAGAAGGCGGCCTTGCCTGATTTATAATTAATTAACTTCCTCCATGCCTACATACTGAGTCAGCTTGGAATGGGGTTGGGTACACAACAGCAGCAGCAGCAGCAGCAGCAGCAACAACAACAGCAACAACAATAAAAACAACAACAACAACAACAACAACAACAACAACAACACACAACGTGTATAGACTAGTACATTTCGATCTATATATATATATATATATATATATATATATATATATATATATATATATATATATATATATATATATATATATACGTATCAGCAGCAGCAGCAGCAGCTGAACAATGAGAGGTTTTAGGTATATTGGAAGCGAGTTGGCGTGTGTGGTTCAAACAGCATGCATCTTCTATGAGCATGCACACTCAGGTTTTGACATGAGGGCTATACTGGCGTTCATTTTTTATCCTGGACGTCAGCTTGCCGCAGACGCGTGGACAGAATTCGATACTCAACCCACTTTGCACCTGAGCGTTCCTCCCTCCCCTTCACCCTCCTTGCCCCATTCCCTAACTTTACACGGAACACAAATAAGTGACTTCTGATTAACACGATATAGCGTTATCATTGTATATCAGTTGTGGAGCGTTTTTTTCTGATATCACGCTGTGCTCTTTGATGATATCAGTACCACGCACTACTCAAGTCGCGCCCTCCCTCTCCCTCACTCTCCTCCGCCTTCTCCTCCACGCTCTGCATCGCTACAACGCTCAATGTATATTTCATGAGTCAATACATGTGTAGTGACACGAAAAGCTTTGGGTAAGGCATTTTCTTCATTTTTCTTTTTTTGGCGTGTAGAAGAATAAGATTGACCTTTGCGTATTGTGATCACGTGACTTCCGCCATCGTGTGAGAAAGTAAGAGTTGGTATTTTCTTGGTAGCTCATTTATAAGGGTTCTGGGAAGAGGCATTGGCAGCACATCGATTGGCCCCCGTCAGTGTTGTTCTACCCATGGATCACCGCCTGCTAAGAGTAATCACCACCACTACCACCACCGCCGCAGCTGCAGCCTTATTCCATTACCCTAATCGTCATCAATGTAATGCCTGATAAACGTGCGTGTCTTTCCTCACTAGCATAACACACGCACACACGCGCACACAAACGGAACATTACAAACTTGCCTTTACCCCTTCAGTACCATGACGCGTTTCCATATTCATTCTGCTTACTATCTGATGATATTATACAGCTTCAAAAACTTATGTGGGGGATTAAAGTAGTGAAGACTATGGCCTTCATATACCGTTCCTGATGTCAATAAAATGGCCTAATCGTGGACAAATCTGAAGATAGAAATGTGGCCTTGTATTGAAGGGGTTAAACTAGCAGAGAGGTACACACACACACAAAGGGAAGGAGAGGGGAAGAAAAACACAATAACATCCAAACAATTTTTATCCCTCCAGGTCTCCACCGGCACAGCACGCAAGCAACGCATTTATAAACACGTCATGTTACTCAGACACTTGATATGCTCAAACTCAGGCACGTGTAAAAGAGGAAAGCGTCAACATTTATCTGCCTTATCATCATCTTCCATTAATATTAACTGTCTAAGGGCCACCATTGTAAAGAGTTTGATAAGCCAGTGATACGAGCAGGAGAGGAGAAAAGGTGTTGACTGTAGTAGTAGAGATTTCTGTTAATTTTGAACTGGGTGTGTCTTCTTTCCTTCATCTTGTTACTCTTTATTAGGTAACGCTACTGGCTCCCCTTCTACTACTACTACTACTATTACTACTGCTATACTACTACTACTACTACTACCACCACTACCACCACTACTACTACTATCACCACCATCACCAATACTGCTACTACTACTATTATTACTACTACTACTACCACTATTACTACTACTACTACTACTACTACTACTACTACTACTACTACTACTACTACTACTACCATCACCACAACTACTACTTCTTCTTCTTCTTCTTCTTCTTCTTTTTCTTCTTCTTCTTCTTCTTCTTCTTCTTCTTCTTCTTCTTCTTCTTCCTTCTTCTTCTTCTTCTTCTTCTTCTTCTTCTTCTTCTTCTTCTTCTTTTACTACTACTACTACTACTACTACTACTACTACTACTACGACTACGACTAAACTATACCTCTACTATTCATCCTTGGCCAGTCTCTCTTCCTCTCCTCTCTTCTTAACCTTTCCATGTATCTCTCAACCTTTATCACCTTCACATCCTCCCGACCTCATCCTTCATTTATACCATTCTCTCTCTCTCTCTCTCTCTCTCTCTCTCTCTCTCTCTCTCTCTCTAGGGTTCCAGCCTCGCCTAAGCGTCCTAAAATATTAACCTTAGCTTTTGTCACCCGTCATGACCATTAAAGTTCAGAGAAGAGGACACACACACACACACACCGCGTAGTGCACTGGTTAGCACGCTCGGCTCACAACCGAAAAGGCCCGTGTTGGAGTCCCGGGCGCGGCGAGGCAAATGGGCGAGCTTCTTAATGTGTTACGTAACCCCTGTTCACCTAGCAGCAAGTAGGTACGGGATGTAACTCGAGGGGTTGTGGCCTCGCTTTCCCGGTGTGTGGAGTGTGTTGTGGTCTCAGTCCTACCCGAAGATCGGTCTATGAGCTCTGAGCTCGCTCCGTAATGGGGAAGGCTGGCTGGGTGACCAACAGACGACAGCACACACACACACACACACACACGCACACTCATTAATCGATTGCCATATTTGATTGTGTTTTGTTTTGTTTTTAGGTCATTGAATGTTCTTATTTTCCTTCTTTTTCATGTATTTATTTATTTTCTTGAATGTTATTTGCTAATGTTAATTTTTTTCTGGTTTATTTTTTCTTGCTATGATAACTTTTTACATTATTCTATACGCGTCTATTTTTTTCATTTCCTGGTTTTTTTATTTTCATTATCTGTTTATTCTTTTCTTATCATATTTTTTACATAATTCTTTACACCTGTTTTTTTTTATTTCCTCTTTTTATCGTAATGTCCTGTTTTCTTTTCATTTCATAATTTTATATACTTCATCTTTTACTTTTCACATAAATTCTCTCCGTTTTCTGTTTCATTTTCTCTCTACAAGCTGTAATACATAAGTAATAGATGTCCTTTGATCTGCATCGACTGTTTATTGATTATTTTGTGCGTACGTAACCCCTGAATAGATTATGACAATATTTCTACCTACTAGCTGACGTGTTGGTGTTGTCTGTTGTTTGTCTGCACGTCCATTGTATGTATCTTCTTAATTCTCTCTCTCTCTCTCTCTCTCTCTCTCTCTCTCTCTCTCTCTCTCTCTGATCTTTATCCGTCTATCTTTCCATCTAATTGTCCTGTTCGTTGCGTGTGTGTCCGTTCATTAATATTTCCTTTGTATATGTTTACCTACCTTCGTAACTGGTGCTTTGTATCTCTCTCTCTCTCTCTCTCTCTCTCTCTCTCTCTCTCTCTCTCTCTCTCTCTGAAGATAGTATGAATTAAGCGTATATTGTAACACCGATCATCCTCCCCCTCCTCCTCCTCCTCCTCCTTCCTGTCTGCCTTTCGTGAACTGATAAGCGGCAGTTCGAGTACACGACAGGATTACAAGATAATGATAACAATGATAAAACAACACGTGCCCCTGTTCCTATCTTTATGATATGAATCATTTCCCCTTTGACTTATCGTGTGTGTGTGTGTGTGTGTGTGTGTGTGTGTGTGTGTGTGTGTGTGTGTGTGTGTGTGTGTGTGTGTGTGTGTGTGTGTGTGTGTGTGTGTGTGTATTCACATTATTGCTTATCTCCTAATGGATTATATAGCTGGGCATTATAGCAAGTCACTGTATGTTAACGAAACACTAATTGGAGTGTGTGTGTGTGTGTGTGAGAGAGAGAGAGAGAGAGAGAGAGAGAGAGAGAGAGAGAGAGAGAGAGAGAGAGAGAGAGAGAGAGAGTGGGGGAGGAACTGAGAAATGTAAGATAGATAAGATAATACTACAGTGATTTCAAGGAAAAACAAATAATGATTTTCCTTTCTTCCTGCTTCTGCAATAACAATGATGATAATGATAATAATAATAATAATAATAATAATAATAATAATAATAATAATAGTAATGATAGTAATAACAAGAATTGTAATCACAACAATAATGATAATAATAATCGGTCAGGACACTGTTTGACTGATAAGCTATCAAATCTAATCTTACATAGACGCACAAACTAACAGGTAAACAAACAACTTAACCATTTGCACTATCATGTTTCTGCTTGAGAGAGAGAGAGAGAGAGAGAGAGAGAGAGAGAGAGAGAGAGAGAGAGAGAGAGAGAGAGAGTATCGTTGCAGGAGGTTGAGAAAACGATTTATTGATTCGTTCATATTTACGATTTAGTCAAGGTTGCAGCGGAGTGAAATGAGAGCAAGCAAGTATGACTTGTTAGTGCTGTTCTCAGGCTTCATTCGATCCTCATGTGCTGTTTATTCTCGCCTAAAGTCAGTACTATTACCACAGCAGCAGTAGTAATAGTAGCAGTAGCAGTGGTGGTGGTGGTAGCATCTAACATCCACACTTTCCTACAAACAACTTCATATGAATAAATCTTCTGTGTTCTTCCTTCGTGTTCCTTTTGTAGTGGCAGGAGAGAAGCTTATGTACGTGCTTATCTTCTGTTCCTTACTTCACGTTTACAATACCCGCCGGACAGCAGTGTGTGGTGATTGACGTGCAGTGGGCCTCTTCCTGGGACGGTTCTTCTCGTGACCTTCCTCGCTGTTACTCACTGTTACATAAAGTTGGTCAATATAGGTTAAGATGAGTTAGTATGGGTTAAAGGTGAAATCATAATGTTAGTTAATGTTATGTTATGTAAGGTTTTGTTAAGTTAGATTCGTTGAAGTAGAGTTACCTGTTGTATAAAGTCTAGATTAAGTTAGAGGTATAAAGTATAAAGTCTAGATTAGTTTAGAGGTGAAATCACGTTACTTTATGTTGTTATATGGAGTTTTGTTAAGTTAAATTCGTTGAAGTAAAGTTAACTGTTGTATAAAGTCTAGATTAAGTTAAGTTCGTTTTGGTTAGATCATGTTAGTTAATTTCAGGTTAGGTTAGGAAAGGTTTGGGGTTGCGCTAGGTTAGCAGAGGTAAAGTCAGTTTAGGTTGCACTAGATACGGCTACGTGAGTTTGGATAAAGTAAGGTTGGGTAAGTAAAGGTAAGGCTAAGGAAAGTTATAGAAGTTAATAGCTCAAGTTATGTAAGGTGAAGTTAGGTTACAGTAGATAAAAGTAAAGCTAGACAAATTTCCAGCAGATAAGGCAGGACAATGAAAAGCTGAGTGAGTGACATGGCCCCTCTCGTGAATCAATTTCTTCATATCTTTGCTTATCGTGGTTATGTAGCGTCAGGGTTGTGTTGGGCAGATATAAGTAGGTACATGTGTCAAGGTGTCTCATGTTTAAGCTCCAGTATATCCCCTCTGCCCTCCTTCTGCCTTACCGTGGTCCCTCTCCTGACGTGGCACTGATGACCACAGGGCGAAGCGTGTTTGATTGGTTCTGAAAGTGACAATAGTTCTCTCTCTCTCTCTCTCTCTCTCTCTCTCTCTCTCTCTCTCTCTCTCGTGTGTGTGTGTTTGTGTGTGACTTTCTAATGAATAAAAGAGCAGGCAGTGTGTTTAATGTTTGTCTATGTCTATTGTTTATTTTATTGTTTTCAGTCAAATATAAACTTTCATGTATTTCGAACCCATTTTTTAACTTTCATACCTCCATCTCTCTCTTGTATTTTTTTTTTCCTTCCATTGTTCTTTTTTATCTGCTTCATTTTTGTAGGAGACGGACGAGGAACAACAAACACTTACCTAGGTTACTGCTATGTTGTTTGGGAACCGCTGTTAACTTGCTACTAGAAAGAGGAAGAGCAGGAAGAGTGATGAGGGTTTTCAAGTATGGAAGGAGGTAGGTGGGAGGGTGAAAGGGAGGAGGGAGAGTGGGGATTGGGGATATCCAGCAGGTGTACAGCCACATGTCCACCAATACATAGATTACACACACACACACACACACACACACACACACACACACACACACACGGGATGTAAATCGAGGAGTTGTGACCTTGTTGTCCCGGTGTGTGGTGTGTGCCTGCTGATCTCAGGCCTATCCGAAGATCGGAAATAATGAGCTCTGAGCTCGTTCCGTAGGGTAACGTCTGGCTGTCGCGTCAGAGACTGCAGCAGATCATACAGTGAAAACACACACACACACACACACACACACACACACACACACACACACACACATTACGTATTACATTAAGATAGGTTTTATCATACGAGAGAGAGAGAGAGAGAGAGAGAGAGAGAGAGAGAGATAGGCGAGGGTGGGTCTTCTTCTGATACAGTATACGTACTCCATATTACTGAGAAAAGTATGTAGGAAAGTCTATCAAAATAGCAAATAAATAAAAAAGAAAAAAAAGAAATGTAAATTGAGAATGAAAATATACAAGAAAACTAGGCATGATAATATTTTTCGTTTGGTGATTTATATTCCTTCTCCTATTCCTCCTTTTACATCGATTATCATTCCTTCATGCAATTATCATACGAAATGCTCTCCTCTCCATCATACTAAATAACTTAATGGATGGTGCTAAATTAATAAAGAATGTCGTAAGTATGGATTTTGTACATTAACGTTCATTTTTTTTTTTTCTACAGAGAGATAAAATTAACCGTTTATTTTCCGTTTCTCTGGAGTGACGGGTTCACGGCATTAAAATGAGTCTTAGTTCTCTCTCTCTCTCTCTCTCTCTCTCTCTCTCTCTCTCTCTCTCTCTCTCTCTCTCTCTCTTGTATCTGCTTCCGCGACTTCAGTTCATTGCAGTTATAACATTATTCTACCCATCATATCACCAGTTGCCTTCCCATCGCTCCTTCCTTCGCTGGTTCCCTTCGTGGTATCTAATTCTAATCGGTTCTTAAACTTTTGAAGTCCTCACGCCAGCAGACTTAATTAATGGTACACATGAGTCAGCGCTGGTGGGTGATTTCTGTTTTATCTGTCATAATACACTTATCTTTATTGTAGCTAACAATGAGTCTCTCTCTCTCTCTCTCTCTCTCTCTCTCTCTCTCTCTCTCTCTGGGATTATTCATATTTTAGAACCACTTTTCGTGTAAATTCAGAGAGAGAGAGAGAGAGAGAGAGAGAGAGAGAGAGAGAGCTAATCTATATAACCACTACGCACAAATCACCATTGATGTAATGAAGATCAATTCAGATTTACATAACCGAGTGGAGATGGTGCATGGAATCGGTGTTTACAAAAGAAAAAAAAATCCATTTCGAAGCATTTCCTTTGATTATTACAGGAAAACCCGCTGAATTATCATAAACCTTATCATTTTGAAAGAATTAATAAACCAGACAATGAATTCTTTGTTGCCAAGGTGAACCGTGTGAGGATATGCCATGTGATTATAGAAGTCAACGCAGGCTGATTCCATTATTTAATTTGATGAAGATTGAAAACATGGGCGGAAAATACAATAATATAATCCTTCCCATTTTCTCAGATATGCTGTGAAGGCAGTGTGAAGATATTAAGCTCATTTTCTCATTCCTTCAGGTTAGTAGAACAAAATGATTAGGAGTATTGAGGTCAGAAAGGGAAGGATGAAACAACAATGTATATATAGTTTGCACAAAAATACGTGCGGTGTAGGAAGCCATTTTGACACAATATACAGCACTGAGTATTTCCTGTTAGTAATGGAGGCAAGAAATAGTCAGGAGAGAGAGAGAGAAAGGAGAGAAGGAAGCTATGAATTTCTCCCGTTATAAAAGAAGACAAAAATCAACAGAGAGATGGAGGGGGAGGAAGGGAGAAGGGAGAAGGTGGGGGATGGAGTACGTGCATCAAAGCCATGATCATCAGACGTCAGGGACTCAGTGTTGGTCGAGACGTTGTTTGGTGGGGACGTATCGCTCAACACTCACACCAATAATGGGGCAACACGTGTCAAGGACGGACTTTGAGTGGTCCTACACAGCTGAGCCTCACGCCTCTAGAAGGAAGGAAATACTAAGTAAGAACAAATCTATATAGTGCTTTCTTATCATGCCCTCTGAAGTGCCGGTTGGGGGAGGGAGAGGTGGAGGCGGGGAGAAAAGGAAGTGATGTTGTTGCCTAGCGGTCTAAATTAACAAGAAATACTATATTTATGTATATATATATAAAAAAAAAGCTTGGTACAATTATAGAAGCATTCACAACACACGGAAGGGCACAGAGGAGCTTGGGAGGTGAGGATTATGGCGGGCAGTGCTGTGGGAAGGAGATTAAAAATATAAAACTTATATATCACGTGATGAGGAACGTAATATTCAAGTCCTTATAGCTGGAAGAGAGGTAGTGTGTAGGGGGAGTGTGGGTGTGGCGGCGGTAAATACAGATTACGTCACTCGGCGGGTGTCAGGGAGTGGGAGACATGGAGGGAGGCAGACTGATAGAAAGCTTTGATATTTTACCAAACAGATGCACACCGCTTACTTTTATTTCTCCTGATTTCACACGGGCTTGTTTTTTCCGCATGTGGTGGTGTATCCATGTGGGGCGTGGGTGTGTAGGTGTAGGGATGGAGTTACAGGCACTGCAGCTGTCTTACATAAGCTGTTTAGATGACCAGGCTTATTATATTTAACACGGCCAATGCGGTGTCTCTTGAAAGCCTGCATTTGTCATCTACCATTATAGAACTTTCCGTGCCTATCTCATTAAGTTCAGGTGATTTTTTTTTTTTTTTTATGTATATGTAAGAGGGAAACAGGTAAGGCAGTAGTGGATTTGTATTAATTCTTCACCTTCATATATGAGGAACATATTGGCCTCTTACATAAAAGAAAAAAAAATCTGTATGGCAATGATTTTTCTCCATCTCTGTATATTTTGTGTTTGTTGTTTTTCCCTTCCATATGTGTTACTTGTACAATACTATGTTGTGTTCCTGCATCAGTCACCAGTGTAGTGATAGGAATTACACCATTGAATTCTAGGGAAGTTATATTTATTACCTTGAATGAGTCAGAACCATGAGCCTTGGGAAGACTTGAGTACCAGAAGCAGTGTAGTCTTGGCTAGAGCTTGTTCGATACTTAGCCTTCTGTCAATTGGCTTATCTTTCAAACACTGCTCACCTGATGTACTCACCTAGCTGATAGTCTTAAGGCAGGTTTATTTAGGGTGCTGTGCAGATGTTCAGAGGAGAGGCTTATCACCAGATCTACCTTGAGCACTGGCATTGTGTTACAGTACTTTCAGACTCGGCATAGGAATTATTTATTAAATATAGGCATACTGTATTTTGCTTTGCTTTCTGCTTTTTTGTTTTTATATAAGAGGGGAAAGCTGGCCGAGGGCAATGTAAAGAGTGAAATAAAATAAAGGGCCCGCTTAGTTGCCAGTCCCCTTGCATGTCCAAGAGAGTTAGCCAAAAGAACAGGATAAATTAAATGTCTTGAAACCTCCTTCTTAAATGGAGTCAAGTTATATGGCTAGTTATTCAAATACATTTGGCATTTCAATTTGAGTATTAGGAATGTGGTAATCTTATTCTACAAGTCAAGGTTAGTGGCTTTGACTGTATCATAACCACCTTTTGTATCCCTGGACTGGACTGGCAGCATGCACATCCTTGTCTAACTTTTGGCATTCATGGGGTCAGCATTAGTTCATTATGTTGAGGAAGCCGTGTTGTGAATGAGTGATGTCTGTTGTAGAGAACCCTCAGTTAGAATTGTTTGGGTCTCTTAGGAATCTTTAAGACTGTAGTGTTCTCATTTTGATCAATATTCTAAAATACTTCCCTGCTGTATCTTCACTGCTCTCAAGTCTCTACTTGAAGCTACATAGATTTATGAAGATGCGTTTTACAGTTCTAGGGAAAGGCAAAAGTATTTATCCATTATTAATAGTAGAAGCAGTCTTGAGAACCTGGCTAGTCATCTCTGTAGCTTTTGAAAATAGTGGTGATGAGAGAGCAAAGCATTTCTAAATATGGTGTCTAATATAAATCCTCATAGCTTATTCTAGCACTCCAAAGCCTATTGGGGAATTGAAAAAGCTTGAATATTCCAGCCATAATTAGCATCTGTGGTGTGAAATTACAGCTGCTGTGAAAATGAATGATGGATTACAGAATGACCCTCTTTTTTCTCTCTTCCTCCCTCTTTCGATAATGTACATAGCAGGTGTTTAATTGATGAAATACTATGACCTAATACTCTCAATCACATAATGCTCTTGAGTAGGTAGTTCAAACCAAGATAATGAAATGTGGCATTCTCTCTCTCTCTCTCTCTCTCTCTCTCTCTCTCTCTCTCTCTCTCTCTCTCTCTCTCTCTCTCTCTCTCTCTCTCTCTCTCTCTCTCTCTCTCTCTCTCTCTCTCTCTCTCTCTCTCTGTAAAAGCCTCGGCTTAACATACCTGGCCTGATTAATGCTGTTATATCCATCTTCTGTAAATATACTTAAAAAAAAAGTTAAAGGCCAATAAAGACATCAATCAATCTCTCTCTCTCTCTCTCTCTCTCTCTCTCTCTCTCTCTCTCTCTCTCTCTCTCTCTCTCTCTCTCTCTCTCTCTCTCTCTCTCTCTCTCTCTCTTCATGCTGTCCTCCTCTCCTGTACATTTTGTCCTCTTTGTTTCATAGTTTTTGCAAGTTTTCTGTCCAATATTGTCTTATCTGATACTACAGTTTATCTTATCAGTTGTTGATGGTCAATCCTGTAACTTTTATCCCCAATGAGGTGGTAAGGTGTAGTCTTCCCATACCAATATTTATTTTGTTTATTTATTCTTTAAGTTCGTAGATCAGAAAAAGAAATATTCTACACCTACACAGAGTAATATATTCTGTGTACAGTGGTCAAGTGTATCAAGGTTATGGTGAAAGCTGCCATTATCTGTCGTGCTCCTTTTATCATAGAACTTATCAAGAAAAGAAAACAGAATTGCACTTCATTATATTCTGATAAATATGTGCAAGGAACTGATGAGAGTGTCTTTAACCTCACAGAGAAACACCCAGAGATCAAGGAACTATTTGGCAATGACTCCAACTTGAAGTGGTGGGTACTGGGCTTGGTGAGCTTCCAATTACTGTCCCTTTTTGTGGTAAAGGACCTGCCCTGGCTGTGGGTTTTCCTCTTGGCGTACTGCATTGGCGGCACCATCAACCACTCCCTCATGCTGGGTGAGTCTGTGTGCTGATGGGACTCTGCTCTCATCCTCGTTTTTACCGTTCTCTTCTTACCCATCCTTGAGTTTTTGTCTTCAATTTTTTTATTTATTTATTTTTTTTTTTTTTATGTTTCCACCATGATTTTGATATACTTTTGCCCATTTAGTCCTTGTATTCGTTGTCTTTACTCAAGTCTGATGTAAAAGAGTGTTGTCTGAAAAATTGTTCTTTACAGCCATCCATGAGATCTCTCACAACCTTGCCTTTGGACACTCCAAGCCACTCTCCAACCGTTTCCTCGGGATATTTGCAAACCTTCCCATTGCATTGCCTTTCTCAGTGTCATTCAAAGGGTACCACTTGGAGCATCACAAAGTAAGTAAACGTCTTTGGTGATTTGGTATGTTAATAAGATATGATCTGTGAAGAAATTGTAGTACTACATTCTTTTGTGTTCCATTTTGTGGTACGTATATTGGTCACTGCATTAAAATGGTTTCTTTTATAATATTTGTGAGTTGCATTTCACTTGCTGATCTTTGCTTCTTCTTTCACTTTGATTTTAGTAGTTTGGGCTGGGAAGTATCAGATTATGATGTGAACATTATCTTGGAGTGAGACAGTTGTTTTTATGTTCCGTTTGTTTTACCTGAATCATGATGTAGCTCTGACTGAGATGTTAGGGTGTTTCGAGATGTTCACTACTATCAATGAATGGCACCCATGGGGAAGTGATTGCTTTGTTGCCTGAGCTACATTGTTGAAGGTATAATATTGTATTTGCTACTTTATTAACTCCAGTTTGGGGGTTGATTTATATGCATCAATATAATTTTGTACAGAATTAATACAAACAGGGTATACTGGCCACCATTGGCTAAGAATTGCTGGTTTATGAATTAGATAAACTAAATGTGTGCTGTTCTCTGCCTTTTGGTGCTGTATATCTCTCCACATTGTCTTTCATGACCTTTTCTAGTGGGTCAGTGATTAATGCTTCCAGTACCAGAGTCACAATTTTCATAGGGTTGAGTTTAGGTGACTGACTGTCATGTTGGTGAAGCCACATTAAGGATTGGATTTACCATAAATAGAATATACTTTACATTGCCAAGTTCCTCTGCCCATCCTGCAGTTCCAAGGAGATGAGAAGCTGGACACTGACATCCCTACCAGCCTGGAGGCACGACTGTTCTGCACCACTTTTGGGAAGCTGATCTGGATGAGTCTGCAGCCACTGTTTTATGCCCTGAGACCTGTTATCACCTACCCCAAGACTCCCACACTCCTGGAAATCGTCAACAACATTATCCAACTCACCTGCAACTTCTTGGTGTTTTATTATTTTGGAGGTGTGTATGTTGTCTTGTCTATTATCTTTTGCCTTAAGATTGTTGAATATATTTAGTGTTTTAGCATTGCCAGTGTGACCAGTGTGGCTCTTTTTTATCTTTGTTAATGTGCATGTCCGTTTTGTCTTCAGGATGTTGAATATTGAGAGAAAGCCAAATCTTAAAGGATTCAGTCTATAGTTTGAATGTTTGTATCCTTGTTGACTTAATACATAAAAGGCAAGAAAAGGTTTGGAGAATCTAATACCAAGCTTCGCATTCAGCAACTTTTCCCTTTGTTCCTTTAGGAAAGGGGATATTCTATCTGGCTGGGGGATCCTTGCTGGCTATGGGACTCCACCCAGTGGCTGGACACTTCATCTCTGAGCATTATATGTTCCACAAAGGTTTCGAGACATACAGTTATTATGGGCCTCTCAATTATGTCACCTTCAATGTGGGTTATCACAATGAGCACCACGACTTCCCCTATGTCCCTGGGAGCAGACTGCCAAAGGTATGGAGGTTCTGGGGACTGTTGCATTTATGGCCCTTACTTTGAAGAACTCTGCACATCAGGGTTATATTAGCATAGACACAGAGATGATTATTTGTGATGTCAGGTGTTTAATTCTTCCTAATGATGCAGTATTGTTGTTAAACTATCACAAGAGCCTTGAGAACACTTTTGAAAATCATAACATTGTCCTCTGTAGCATGTTGGAAATAGATAGCAAAACATTCCAAAATGCCAATCTATGGGTAATGTCAAATCTAGTCATGGGTCCAGTTCTCCCTTCCTAATACTCTGCAAGTGATGCTTTTCCACCTAACATCACTCATTGCTCAGCCACACCTCCTCACATTATCTGGCTTCTCTCCACACAACAGGTGCGGGAGATGGCACCAGAATACTATGACCACCTGCCCCGCCATGAGTCGTGGGTGAAGGTAATCTATGACTTCATCACTGACCCTGCCATTGGTCCCTATGCAAGGATCAAGAGGAAGCATGCAGGTTTACTCAAGGAAGAGTAATGAGATGACAAACTAATGTATGTTGGGTGAGTCACAGGGTGGAGTGTTGTCTGCCAAATTTGGTATAAAGTTGGCATATATCTTTTGGTGGTTAGGGTTCATGATGCTCACATTTCTGGTTGTATGAGTTACGAATGTCTCCTCCTCGGTCATAGTACTGTATTGGGAGGAGACCAATGGAACCTCATTCTGAGTGTCTGGGCAAGCAAGCTAATCATTTTTCCATTTAGTGAGATATTGCATAATTTTGTGATGCTCAGCAATGTTCAGCAACAGTTTTTTTGTATTAAATGATCAAGGAAAGGAATCTCAATAGCCCGTGTTGTATCCTGATGATTATAACCTTAGGTGGTGATTTTGTAGCAGTAGATCAAAGATGTTTTCTGTTGCTACATGATTACTGCTTGGGTTGATTCTCTACATGTGAGTTAGATTGTGATACCAGTGAATGGTTGATGAGGGAAAGGTTGGATCACTCCCTCATCACCATTCCTTCAGTGTTGCCTTTCTTACTAAGGATGTAGATAATTTAGAGCAAGTTCTTCCTCTTACTGTTTGTTACATAATAGGACTTCAGCCTAAATAATTTGTCCTTAAGAACACTCAGCCTATTGATAGAAATGGAAAGCTGGTAATAGTAAGAGCACTAACTTGCATTAATTGAACGTATTTTGATACTTGATATGTGGCATGATACCGATTGCTTCCTTCTGCGTCATTCTTCAGGCATAATACTGCAGCAATAGACATAGGAATACCTTGTACATTAGCTACCACATGTAAGGGTGTAATGGGCCTGTTGACCTCAACGTTGACAGTATTAGATCAACTGCCAGTGACCCATTAATATGATAGCACAAAACCACTCATGAGGAGAAATGAAAGTTTTGTAGTTCTCTCATGAAATTGAAACTTTTAACCTGTTGTTGGTGAGGAAGTCACCTTAAGCATGTGGTGGATGAGACATAAGTGTTCCTAAGTGGCATCAGGGTTTACATTGGAGAAGGTTGTAAATAGTATTGGGATCTTGCTACTGTGTGGAATAAGAGTTTTTGTGGATTTTTCTATGCTTTTTAAATTTAAGAAAACTTTTCTCAGAGATTCCAGATACTCAGTTTTGGGTCAGAATTTATGTAATGAGAGATTATATGATTCTATCATTAAAAATGTTTAGACAAAATAGATTTGTGAAACTGTTAATCTAATGCAGAAGTTGGTGTCCTTTTGTCTGCATGTTAGGTTGGCCATTCTGTAATAGGCAAAGGGGTGTTTCTGGTTGTTGCTGTTGTTTATCCATCAAATGGGTGTAAGTATGATGGAGAAGACCACATTGCTGTTTTCTCCTAACTTGTCACCAGTCATCGATTATTGGTTATCGCTGACAAGGTTATCATTATCTTTCTATCGTTTATTGTGGTAAATTATTCCGTTATTGCGCCCACCTGTGGGTAAGAAGACCAAACTGCTGTGAAGAAATTGTACAAGGACTGCATCCATGTGCTCCCCACAGTGTTGGGTTGAGTACAGTGATGAAGGAGTAACCTGCTGATATTGATTTGATCTGTTCCATTATTCCAGGTGGGAACAGTCTGCTGTGATAGGTTGACTTAGGTTAAGCCTCTCATATTGTCACCCCAAGGCTTCCAGATCAAAGTCTTAAATACTCAATGTTAATGGTGCACTAATAGGTCTGGCTAAGGTTTTAAGGCATGTTTGTCCAATTGTTAACTTGTGTGAGAGCTGAAACATTTGCCAGGCTTTCTCGTATGCCAATTTGTTGCACATGGATGGCATTTTCTTGATTTTATAACAGAGATATGTATTGATGAAAATGTTTTAAGAGTAATTAGACAGCCTCAAGGAAGTGAGGCTGCAGAACTGTGCCAGCTGTGTACCGAGTCTCAAGGTTTTCACTTTACCTGTGCTGATGTGGACTTTTGTCTAGTTTTTGTGTTGCTAAGGTTTATGGACATGATTGCCAGGCATAGTGTTTTGATATGAAGTGTTTTAGAAAGCTCATCAGTTTCAGTATCAATATTTTATTTTAAATTATATTAACTCTCTCTCTCTCTCTCTCTCTCTCTCTCTCTCTCAATATGACAACATACATTCTCATGGTTTAATCATAATTGATTATCAGCTCTGTGCCTGTTCATTTATCAACATTTTTTTTTACAATCTATTATAATCTTGTTCCCATAATTACAAAAAAAAAAAAAATTAGAAGAAAGTGTTCATTTGTTTTTCTTTGTGTTTAAGGTGTCTTATTCATCTGTTAATTTTTCGTAATAAAGTGAGACAGATTATCTTATACAGTAACATCCATATTACTACTGTGTTGACTCATCTTACATGTCCTTTGTGCACACACCTGGACCTGCAGTTTTTTTTTTTTCTCTACTCTTCTTCCCTGTACCAGTGCCTTACTTGTCTCCTAATAAAAAGCTATTATGCTTACAAGTCAGCAAACTCAATTATTTGTCTAGATTGACCCCAAGGTCATTAAAAAACTTGTGATGTGTCTAAAATTTTTGTTTCCGAATGAGAACTTGCACTCTTACGCAGGTACTATGTGATTTGCACATACATAAAAATGAGTTCATACAGTATGTAGTAGAGTATATCTTCTGGGAGAGACTCCCACAAAAGGAGCAAGTATAAAATGATCTCAGTTTAAATTTTACTTGAGGGTTGACATAATAGTTTCGGTGGTGCTAAAGGTATTTGGGTTTGCAGGTGTTCATATTTTAACATAAATCTTATTGATAGCAATAAAACACTAAGACTATAAGTAAACTATCCCTTATTATATCACCGACCAACATATTGCAGGGTGGAAAGTAGTATTAGTGGTTGCACACACAAAAAATGTTGCACTATGGCAATGTAGGCAGACATTTAATACTTTGGACACATATGTGTTCAGGCATTTTCCATTTCAGTTTCTCTCCCCTGTGCCGTTATTTTTCTGTTTTCTATTTATCTTTTGAGACAAGCAGGCTAGGATTGAATGGAAAAGGATTGACTTGTGGAAACTTAATTGGCTGTTGCATTAACCATTATCAGAATGGTATGGCTGCTACATGTTTTGAGGATACTGTAGATGTAATGGTATCATAATACTCCCCCAGAGGGATGTATGCACACCTTGCAAACAATGGAAAGTTAAAAGAAACTTACTGAAACTCGTCACAATAATGGATCTGAAAATGCATAGCCAAGATATTGGGAAATGAGGTCCAAGGTAGTCAGTCCTGTGCAGCCACCCACTAAGGACCAAAATGTTGCTGTGTGCTTCTCTGTGGTAAAGACGCATTTGGTAGGCTTTTATGATCATATCACACAATTCTGTTTTCTCTGAAATGGTCTGCTGCTGCCTTTAATTCTTCTCACAGCTTTCCTGCTTAGCAGGAAATAGGTTATAATAAATTAATATAAGACCAATTTCAAGCAAATGTTTTGAAGAAATATATTGTCAAATTAACAGATTGGTTTTACTAACTTTATTGATCTGATGGTATTGTTTAAAAATGACATTTATTTATATTTTTTTACATGCACATAAAGGAAGGAACAAAAAAAAAAAAAAAAAGGCTTACATCTTCACGTCAGTGTGTCACTCTGCCATTCTACCAATATGGTCGTGTGATTTCCCAAGTTCAATAAATGCAGCATAAACTTTACTCTTTACATACATTACATTTAATTTTTTTTTTTTTACCTTCTAAAGGTTCTCTTATATTTCTCATTTGTTTTGATTATCTTTATTGTGTTTTGCATGTAGCTCTTTTTTTTTTTTTTTATTGCTTTTTTTTTTTTTAATACCTTCTACCCACCAAATATACTTTCTTCACAAATTTCACTATTTTCATCCAACTTCCTGTCAAAGCCACAGCCAGCACTCCTTTTTGCAGGCCTCAATAAACCACCTCAGCATTTGCATCTCCATTCACCTTCTTTCAATAATTAATCTGCTCAAATTCTTACCTAAGGTTTTCTTTCCCTCCTAATATCTATTTGCCACTTTTCATTAGTACTGGATAGTGGTAAGATGTCTCGTACTTCAAAAACTTTTTCTGCCATCACATATCATGAACTTTTATCTATTTTAACAACTTTGCATGACTTTTCATCAACTCAGAAGCAGAATGGAGAGATTTTGTAAAACAGCATGCCTACAAGATAATATAATGCCATGCTAGGGGATGATCATTGAGTTTTTGTGGGATAATAGTCTTCTGTACAATATGATGTCAGTGTGCCACATTCTGCTTTCTTCATTTTATTCCTGAGCTGATAAAACTAATGAGTATAATCATTTTTAACATCCTTTCTAAAAAAAAATTTTAGATAAGACCATCCATGACAACCTTAATCACTGTTCTTCTTCAGGGGCAAAGAGAAGCTGGGTATACCACTTGGGAAGGATGCTTGTTTCATTTGCATGGTAGTGAAGAAAGTATTTTCCAGCAGAGGCTGACCTCTCAAAACAGTGGATTTGGTCTGGTTCAGTGAGCACCTTTTCCTTGACAAAGTTGAGGAACTTGGCCAAGAAGTTGATGCAGACTGATGGTTCCCATTCACCCTGTAGCATTAAGAAATATGTTAGAATCTTAAAGCAAACATGCTCTGTCAGACTTTAGTGAACAGTTTTCATCATTACCGCATCACCATCAACATTGTCATCTTCAGTGATCCCTCGCTTTCCTCTAGGGAGCTCCACACAAACAGAATGCTTCTGGGATGTCAATTCCATTTCCATCGTTCCTGTCATACTTTGACTTCCCATTACCACTCCTCCAGCATTTTATTCCACACTCCTTTTCCCCTTTCACTCTTTACCATTGCTATTCTCACACCAGAAACCCTCTCATCTCACACATCCCCTGTACTCATTGTTGTACATAACATAGACAGTACTCTTATGTACTGCCTAAACTATCTTGTTCTAGTCTAGCCTAGTCCCTGCAAAGGTAAGACGTGTGTATAAAGTAACCTTACCTCTGCCAGGTCTGGTAAGTCAGCTGCCTGAAGCATCTCCAGTGTGTGCACTATGCCATCTTGGCTCCTGGTGCCCTTCAGCACCCGGGGGATGCCAGACAGCTGGCTTTCACTCCACCATTTACAGAGAGTGAACCTGAAGAATTATTTTTTATGAATTTATGGGAAATTGTACTAGAGATAGAAATACAAGAAAAAGGAAATTATAAAATGGCATGAAGATGGCAGAAGCACTTTCACCTCTCCCTATAGATATATGAAAGGTGGTGATTACTTAGGTATGATCAAATGTAGCATCCTAAGATAATTTATCTGTGAAAGGAAAAACAACATGGAGGGAGCCTGTATGAGTACAATAGATGGGAGTGCTTGCAAGAAGATGCCTTTCAGGGAATGGAATGTAAGACAGGAAGGGATGGGAGAACAATTACATACATACAGCAGGCAAGAAGAAAAATACAAGAGCAAGAATAAATGGAGTGTTCTCTGCTGTGGTTACTGCAATGGGGAAATTCTTTCATACAGGCAGCAGGTAAATAGTCTTGGTTTATTTGAAAACCCAGGGTCCAAAAACTATACATCTTTGAATTAAAGACCTAACTTTGCTAGGTCAAGAAACAGATGTTTAGTTGTTAACTTACACTAAATTGTTCATGATCAGAATACCTACCTTCTGTAGTTCCTTTGTTTAAATGGCTCAGTGCATTCCTTGAGGGCCCTCAGCAACACAAAGCTACTCATGTCTGTGAAGTTTTCTTTGTGGTGAGCCTGGTCTGTTCCATGTGTGTTCATAGAGTACATGAGGCTGAGCTCATTCACGTGTTGTTTAACTACACAACGGAACTGGCAGTTGCATTCCAGAACTTGGTCAGGATCTCCTGAAACACACACCACATCCATTGGTTACCAACAATGTAACATTTATCTTCATCACCCCATTCACATACTACTCACATGCTTTTACTCTTTTTCTCTTTGGAATATACCTTGCATATATCATCAGAGTACAATTCAGTTATTATGAAGCAAAGATCGATATTTGAAAAGAAAATACATCACTGACAAGATACCCATACCTCCTCTCATGTATTGTTCAAACTTGTGGCCGTAGATTTCAAGGAGGCTACTTTTTTCCTTGTCCTTCTGATCTTCCTGAGCCTCATGCTGATATGTCAAGTATATTGTCCCCTTGAAACTGATAGTAAAGGTCACAGAGAAAGATTACGTTTAGAGACAGTGACACATATAATACCTCATCTGACACTCAATTGGCTAGGACTGAGCACAAGGAAGAATAAGAACATCAGTCCTCTGCCATGGTATTTCCACATATCCCCTTGTGAAAGGAGAGGCTTTCTAAACAGAAATGACCAAATAATTAATGAAACCTCGACCAAAGACTTGATTATGAAGGACCTGGTACAAGACAGTAGCAAGACCCACTACAAGAAACCAGTCTCTCTGAGTTGAGCATTATGTGGATTGACCCTGAGTTGAGTTTGTTAAGCTAAATATAGTGGCCTGTGTTGGTCAATCCATACAATGCCTTACATTGCCTTCTGCACAACTTGGTACCAGAGAGGCTGTCTCATGGTGGTCATATACATTTTTTTTTCTTTTAATATTATGGCTTATAGTGCCTGTAGGCATGCTTGAAGAGTATGTGTGGGAAGCGCTGTTAAGCTTCTGCCCATTAGGCAATTTTATTTATAGTGGTACCCATATTAGGGCCCATATCACCACCCAAGCACATCTTTGGTGTAACCACCTAGAACCTGGGTATCATGGTGACAAGTAGATAACTTTAAACCACTCAACAAATGGCATAGCTTCAAAGCGGTAAGTGGTGGGATTTGAACTGACGCGTGGACGTCTGCCTGATCCCAAGCTCACCACCTTATCCAATATACCACTGCCTCCCTATATGTAATTGCACATTCAAAGCTGCACATACTGCATTTATTTTTTGTCACATTATCATGCTACATCACTAGATATATGTGCAGTTATGCTGACAGAACTTATTAGATTCAGACTATTAACTTACCATTGGGCAAGTACTGCTATGTCCATATTCACAAAACCTGCATATGGGGCTAGCATGATGTTTTTCAGTACTCCCCTTGAGCACACAAAGTCAGCTAGCAGCCTGTGGAATAAGAGGAAGGAATGCTTTCAGTGTTTTCAACTACTGTATGGGTTGTGAAGCTGTATTTATTGATATGAATATTATGAAATATTTTGCAGTAGTACATAGAAAGCTAACTTGTTGGAAGAGTCTTCAGCTTTCAGTCTCTTCTGGTTCTTAAGAATCCATTGCAGCAATTGCCTGTAAGTCTCGGCTGTTGTCCCTGTATAACCATTAACCCGGTGCCAGCCTCTATTGAGGTCTAGTTCCACCTGAAAATGTGAAAATTTCAGCACAGCTAACCCATATTTTGAATGGGATTTTTACATTTTGGTATAAGAGAGGGAATTACTTCAAATTCTAGTTCTTGCAGCAACTTTGAGTTTTGTTGAAGTCTGAGGGAAAAAGCTGAGTCAGTCTGGTTTGATCCACTTCTAAATCCAAGGAATCCAGCTCAATAGACAATCGACAGTACGTAATTTAATGGTGCAAGATTTAATTTCTCATTAGTTACAACTTTTAATAAATTTACTACACACATATTTTTTAATACATTACTAAAGAAATGGGTATGCATCTGCATCCCAAATAGTGCCACTGTGTTGCTACTGAGACTTGCCTGCAAGCACTCATTGTCTTGGGGAATGTACTCTTTACTGAGCACAGACATCATAGAGTCATTAAACTGAACTTTAAGTTCACTATCTATAGTGTAGGAGCCCAGCACATTGGGGACCCCGAGGCTGCGGGGACCACCTTGGTACAAACCGGTAGATCGAACCATCAAGTGATTTCCTGAAAAGAACAAATATTACATGATTGCCTTCTGCCTTATCTCAGGTATTCTCAATGTAAAAAAAATATTGCCTTTAGATATAAAGGTCACAAAAATTATCCTGGAATTGAAATTGTTTTTTGTCCCATTGTCTGTGGTGCTGTACACGTGTAGCCTGTTCATGCTCATCCCAAATGGATGTATTCTATGATGTCGTGAAGATGATACTTTGGTGAGGCTTGCCCAGATGGTGTCAAGGGTTCAGTTCGCAGTTTTGGTGCCTCTCATGGCTCTCTGTGTGTGAAGTCCTCCAATAAGGTGGCAAGTGGTCAACCTACAAAAAGCGGTGAGATGCAAGTCTTCTATGGGGACTTGTGCTCTCACTGCAATACTCCCTACCAAGTGGTATTTCCATGGAAGTTTCAAAATATTACCTCTGTAAGAAAAAAATACGTAGGTCTGTTGCTTGCGTCATAGTATTAATTATCACATACTTACCATCAACCAACTCAGTCTCAGGCTGGTCAGCTTCAACACCACGCCATGAACCACGCCTTCCTCGCCAGCTGCCCTGCAAACAAAAAATCGTAGGTGGCCTAATTGTTTAATTCGTTGAGAACAATAATACCACAAAATTGGACACACACACACACACACACACACACACACACACATTCATGCCTTTGCCACACTGCCGGCGGACACATCACATTCCTCAGCCACCATAACGACCACCCGCGCAGCACCCCGAGGCATCGCGCACAGAACGATACCGTCTTGGCGCAGGGTGCCACAGGATGCCAGTGCAGCTGAGCGGAACGGGGCTCATTAGTCACACGTCTTGAGTCTTGACGCATCATAATCCTGCTACACCAAACATTAGTAGTTAATAGCTTTAAACTACTTTAGCTCATTTTATCAACTAATATATATAAAAAAAAGACTGCAATGATAAACCATAGTAGTAGTAGTAGTAGTAGTAGTAGTAGTAGTAGTAGTAAATAATAATAATAATAATAATAATAATAATAATAATAATAATAATAATAATAAAATATTCAGACAAGTTGGAGGAGTTTCTTTTCGTCTCCTCCTGTAATAATAATAATAATAATAATAATAATAATAATAATAATAATAATAATAAAAACATCATTATTGTTGTTATCATTATGATGACAGTTAATTCGTTTGTTGTTGATATACAGACCAAGAGAATTCGCCTTTTATTTACTGGCTGGTCTCTCTCTCTCTCTCTCTCTCTCTCTCTCTCTCTCTCTCTCTCTCTCTCTCTCTCTCTCTCACGTACTGTGCGGTTTGCGGTCAGAGGCCCACTTTATCTACCGCCCTCAATCTTCACTCAGAGATAAGCTATCTATTTATTTCTATTTGATCTTTTCAATAAGTCTGTCGTGAAATGTCTGGCAAATTATTGTTCAAGACCAAGAGAGATAAGATTAAAATAGGTGGCAAGGTGTGTAATTCACCTCCTCGGTCGTCTGTTGGTCACCCAGCCAGTCTTCCCCATTACGGAGCGAGCTCAGAGCTCATAGACCGATCTTCGGGTAGGACTGAAACCACAACACACTCCACACACCGGGAAAGCGAGGCCACAACCCCTCGAGTTACATCCCGTACCTATTTACTGCTAGGTGAACAGGGGCCACACATTAAGAGGCTTGCCCATTTGCCTCGCCGCGCCGGGACTCGAACCCGGGTCTCTCGATTGTGAGTCGAGCGTGCTAACCACTACACTACTACGGTGTGGGTGTGTGTGTGTGTGTGTGTGTGTGTTCTCTCTCATATATATATATATATATATATATATATATATATATATATATATATATATATATATATATAAGAAAAAGTCTGCGCCAAAAGAAAATTTACCTTGGCAATACCACACCTAGATACAATACAGAGGTGTCGCGGTGCTGCCTAGACGCGTTAGAGACGCGTCCCAATCTGCGTTGTTAGCTTGCTTGTCCACCGCCTGCCCTTCTCCCTCCCTCCCTCCCTCTGGATAATTTGGCGTAATGAAGCAACTTCGGAGTTGTATACATTAAAAAGCAAATGATTTTCTTTTAATCAATGAGCCGATGTACTAGTGTGATATGCCTACCATGCACGGGCTGCAGGCGCCAGGCAAGAGTGCACTGGTGAACATCGCACTATCACCACAACCTTGAATACACCAAGTTAGAAAAAAAAAAAAAAAATCTTGCCTTACCCTGGGACGGCTGTACCCCTGGTACTGCCTCCGTGACATCTTGCGACGAGATAGAGTTTAAGATGAAACACTGAGCACCACCAAGCGCACACTAAGCACAGTCACACTGAGGACACAGCAGCTCTCGTCTGTGCCTGAGTGCCACTGCCTTGCCGGGCGCTCACGGAAGCGACTCACACTCACGTTAAATACGCATGGTCGTCTCGGTGACTTATGGATCTTTTTTGTATTTACTACAGCGAAGGACATGTTCTTTGTAGGTACTTTTTCTAATGAAGTACATTTTGTAGTAGACTCGGAGTTTGCTCCTGGAGGTTTAAAATACCTAACTGGTAACCTTTTTTGTACACTACCGTTCTTCGTGACTCAGACCTGTAAGCGACGAGTCTGCACCGTTCTGTCACTGCCACATATGAATAGGAAGAGAAGGTGGCAAACTTATCTGCGTTTGGGGCTTTAAAATAACCACACATTTCCTGAAGGAAGGAAGGGTTTCATCAATTATCTCTCTGTCTGACTGATGAATAGTAAATTTACAAAGGTGTATTTACCTACTTGTATGTTACTGGGTTCGAGCGTGGCTCATATAGTGAGCTGTCTCCTTATCTACATTTATCTAACTTTCCTTAAATTTGTGTACACTTTCTGATGTGTGTGTGTGTGTGTGTGTGTGTGTGTTTCGTAGGTAATGAAAGATCTACAATAAAATAAGTGAAGAATTGTTAGAATCAACGTGAGAATTAACGTAAATATTAATGAAATTATATACATGCATGTCACTTATGTGTCCATTTACTGCTCTCATTATCCTTCTCTGCTCATCAGGGAACTTCTTTTATCACTTTAAAATATTGGTGTCTGCCTACTTCATTGATATTCCTTCATACTTATTATTATTTATTTATTTTTTTTTGTGGGGGGCGGGTCGTGAGCGGGGAAAATTTATACATGTTAATTGTATATAATTTCCGCGCATTACATAAACTTCAGGTCATATTTAGGGAAACAAGAGAACAAAATGACACTGCAAACTTTTCTTCTCACCTTGTTTGTTCAGAGCTGAATCAGGATAAACATTAAACAATTTTTCATATGGCATATTCATTTATTAATTTTTCTTATTCACTTATCCAACATTTTATTTCAATGGAAGAAACCACCAGTAAACTTTGAACCTATGCTTAGATTATTAGGGCAAAACTTAAATAAATTAAATCACCTCACAGATATATATATATATATATATATATATATATATATATATATATATATATATATATATATATATATATATATATATATATATATAAGTAAATAAAAAATGCAAAGGACAAGACACAGCATTGTCTTCACCACTACTTGGCTCAGGTCGCATCCATCAGACAGGTATCTTCTATCACCATGACTTACACAGAGCCTTGCATGAATCACACATATGAGAGAGAGAGAGAGAGAGAGAGAGAGAGAGAGAGAGAGAGAGAGAGAGAGAGAGAGAGAGAGAGAGAGAGAGAGAGAGAGAGAGAGAGAGAGAGAGAGAGAGAGAGATTAATTCTATCACAGCCCTAGCTACATTAAAAGCATGTAAATACAATTGATATTTTAGGAATTTCAAGTTTTAATATTACCACTCCATGAAGAGAAACTTTAACAATGGATCACCACACATAATAGTAGACCTCACAACATCCTTTCAGAGTAGCCATCTATAATGCAACTGGTAGAAACATTTAAGGTACTTGACTTTGATCCGGCATTGTCGGATGTACATTGTGGGTTACACACAAAATTTAGATTTAAATGTCTAAGCAAAGAAACTCATGGAAATTCTGACACCCAACTAGTTTTGAAACATGAGAAGCCAGGAAAATGGAATACTGAAAAAAAGTGTGAGTATGTTGGTCAAATTAATAAAAGCAAAATGAATGAGTTGATTGAAAAGGTACAAGTTTTAGCAGATGATATTAATATGGAATTAGGTAAAACAAATTCTGATTGAGCAGGCACTTAAAGTTGTTCCACAAACATATGCATTAAAAGTTAACCTATTGGAAATTCATGTCATAAATTGCAGAAATATATTTTATAGTGCTAAACAGACTTAGATAGAATATGTAGATATATGGTGGAAAATGTACAGCCTTTGCTACAGCATAAGACATCAACCTTCCTCCCTGGTAAACACCAGCCAGTATCAGAGAAAAGTATGTATGGCTGGAAGGTTTACACGTCACCACCTCAATAATTATTTTCCTCTTCTGAGACAAAAAGATGCTGAGTATACCAATCTGGAAGGATTTCTGTCCCTTTTTGTCCATATAAATGAAGGAAGCAGTGTCCTGCTGAAGGTGGCCTATAAAAACAATGCACTCTGTCTGGTTCAGCAAGCACCTTTTCCTTGACAAAGTTGAGGAACTTGACCAAAAAGTTGATGCAGACTGACGGTTCCCACTCACCCTGCAGAATTAAGAAATATGTTAGAATCTCAAAGCAAACATGCTCTTAACTGTCAGTCTACTTCATTGAGCAGTTTTAATCATCACATCACCATCAATATTGTTATCAGTGATCCCTTGCTCTCCTCTAGGGAGCTCCACATGAACAGACTGGTTTGGGATGTCAATTCTATTTCCATCATTCATGTCACACTCAGACTTCCCAGTACCATTCCTACAACATTTTGTCCCACACTCTTTTTCCTTTCTTGTACTGTACATTGTTATTGACACATGAGAAACCTTCAATCAACTAACGCATCCCTTGTACTCATTGTTATACACAACATAGACAGTGCTCTTATGTACTGCCTAAACTATCTTGTTCGAGTCCAGCCTAGTCCCTGCCAAGGCAAGACGTGTGTATAAAGTAACCTTACCCCTGCCAGGTCTGGTAAGTCAGCTACCTGCAGCATCTCCAGTGTGTGCACTATGCCATCTTGGCTTCTGGTGCCCTTCAGTACCCTAGCGATGCCAGACAGCTGGCTTTCACTCCACCATCCACGGAGAGTGTATCTGTAGTGGTCAGCATATCTGTTACTATTTCTTGTTATATAGCTGAGTCTGGCATTCAAACATAACACATACTTTCTTGTTGACATTAGCTTTGTTCTATCAAAAATCATGGGTATGATAATTGCATACTTACACTATATAATGGCTATGGTGCTTGTAATCAGATCACTTACTTTCTGAAGTTTCTTATTTTATTGGGCTTGAAACGTTCAACGCAAGCCTTCAGTGACACAAAGCTGCTCATATCTTTGAAGTTATCTTGGTGGCGGGATCGGTCTATTGCATCAGTGGTAATTTGATGCAGTAGTGTCATCTCATTTAGGTGTTGTTTCAGGACGCAGCGGAACTGACGATTGCAATGCACAACTTCATTAGGATCTCCTGAAACACACATTGTACATTCTTTTCTTTGCTGGAATAATTTCTTATGCTGGTACAAATTTCATTTATCCTTTCTTGTGCCAAAATTTTTAACATACATTCTTATTACTATGCTGATGTAAGAGATGTCTGACAATAAAATCAAACATAAGTGGCTAGAATACTACTATCCATACCTCCTGTCATGTACTGCTCAAACTTGTGACCATAGACTCCTAAGATAGGATCCACCTCTATCTCTTCATATTCTTCTTCCTCTTCATCATAATCATCATCATCATCTCCATATGTAGGGTAATCAATGTATATAGATCCCTTGAAACTGATAGAGATCACACAGAATATCTAAGTTAAATGGTCAATAAGACATAAGAATTTTTTTTCATTTACATTAATATGAAAAAAGAAGAGAAGCACTTATAAAAGTCAACTAGCTTTGCAATCTACAAGCTAAACAAAGTACATATCTTAATAATCATGAGAGAGAGAGAGAGAGAGAGAGAGAGAGAGAGAGAGAGAGAGAGAGAGAGAGAGAGAGAGAGAGAGAGAGAGAGAGAGAGAGAGAGAGAGAGAGAGAGAGAGAGAGAGAGAGAGAGAGAGAGAGAGAGAGAGAGAGAGAGAGAGAGAGAGAGAGAGTGTGTGTCAGCTGCTGACAATTAGATGACCTGTGTGCAGATTCACTTTAATTTAGCAACACTCACACTACATAGGACTGTTTGCTTTATGAAAGACTAAGATATTTCAACAAGAGTTATGAATCAGAGCCTAATGATCTTGTTAGAATTGTAATTATAAAGACTGAGCTTGTTTTTCTTCTTTTTATTTCCATATAATGTATTTCTAAAAGATAAAGAAAGCTGATCCCAGTTTTGAGTACTAAGGTCATTATCTTTACAAGTGAATGATGCACTAGCACATAAGATCCTACTAATATCATTATTTCATTGAATTATATTTTTTGCATCAACCAATTTATATTGATACACTTATAATAATGGTGAGAGAGATTAGTTGACTGAGGCTAACAACTTACTATTGTGCAAATAGTATCATTGAAAATTGGGCAGAGCTTGCGTAAGGGGCCTCCATGATATTCTGTAGTATTACTCTTGCAACCACAATGTCAGCCTTCAGTCTGCAGTACAAAAGAGTAAATTCTCTTAGAATATTCTCAACACCACTTGCAGAGAATTACTGTAAGATCTGTGAAACTGTTCGTCCATCACATGCACAATATGAGAAACCTTAATATATAAATAACTAACTTGTTGGGAGAGTTTTCATCTGTGAGTTCCTTTTGGTTCTTAAGAATCCATTGCAGAAATTGTCTGAAAATGTCAGTCGTTGATGTTGTAAATTCCCTATATTGGTCCTTACCCTTGTTTAGGTCCAGCTCCACCTGTGAATGTAAACAATTCAGCAAACATCTTCCCGAAACTCTGAATGGGAGTTGTTTATAAAGTATTGCATGTCTCCTTGTAGCAAATGTTAAAAATCAGTGATGCTGCTGTTCTTACTACTCATTATCATCATTATTGGTATCGTGAATGCAGGAAAATGTGATAGGGAAAAAGTGTGTAAAAATATATTAGATTGTATTAGAATGCATCCATAGCAATGTATGAATGTGAAATATAGAATATAGGAGCAGTAGAGCTTGCATATAACCAAATGCATATGCTTGCATGAATGATTCAAGAAGTTAAAAAGTACATACAACTGGCAATGAAATGAGCTAAACAACACAGGGGACATTGAGGGTTTGTGCACATTCAGCATAGGATGGAAGAACAATAAGTTATGAAGAAACAAAATGTATCAGATGTGAGAATTGTATAAGGCTAAGAGACAAAAAAAAAAAAAATAAATAAAAAAAAAAAATAAATAAATAAAAAAAATGAATGGGAAACATGGATGGTGTAAAAAGTGTTACATGGTATATATAAAAAAAAAAAAAAATAAATAAAAAATAAAAAAAAATGACATGACCGTGGAGTAAAGAAAAAATGGTTAGAGATAATATGAATGAGGAGAGCAATAATGAAAGCATTAGAATGACAACACCTTTAGGGGCTATGAGGCAGAGAGGACAGTTCTGTTAAACTATAGCAAGGTAAATGAATTCTGTCATTGTGCCTTGATGTTGGGAGGCCTATGTATACTTGTGCAGCTCTGTGTGTGTGTGTGTGTGTGTAGTTGTATTCACCTAGTTGTATATACAGGGTTCAAGTGAGGCTCATAGTGACCTGTCTCCATATCTACCTTTATCTAACTTTTGTTTGAATTTGTGCACACTTTCTGCTGTTACAATCTTTTCACTCAATCCATTCCAATGTCCACTGTCCTATGAGGAAAACTAAACTTCTTATTGTTCCTCAGACACATTAAAACTTCAGTGTGTGTGTGTGTGTGTGTGTGTGTGTGTGTGTGTGTGTGTGTGTGTGTGTGTGTGTGTGTGTGTGTTTCACTGTTTGATCTGTTGCAGTCTCTGACGAGATAGCCAGATCCGATCTTCGGATAGGCCTGAGACCAGGCACACACCACACACCAGGACAACAAGGTCACAACTCCTCGATTTACATCCCGTACCTACTCACTGCTAGGTGAACAGGGGCTACATGTGAAAGGAGACACACCCAAATATCTCCACCCAGCCAGGGAATCGAACCCCGGTCCTCTGGCTTGAGAAGCCAGAGGACCAGGGTGTGTGTGTGTGTGTGTGTGTGTCACCTACTCTAAGCTATTTCCCATATTTGTTGGGATGGTGGTCCAATATGCATATTTAAACTATGTAAAAGCACACTGATAATATTATCAGTGTGCTTTTACATAGTTTAAATTTTCCTTAATAATTAGCAAAGTTTAACTTATCAAACAGTAATGGAACCTGTAATATTTACCACACAGGAGCACTTCTAAGTAGTATAAGCTGTACAGAGCCACTACATGGCTGTGTTATCACCCTCATGACTTGCCTTCATGCGTTCATTTTCTTGGGGAATATACTTTTCACTGAGCACAGACATTGCTGAGTCATCAAAGTGGACTTTCTTCTCACTATCCACAGAGTAGAAGCCCACCACTTCCGGAACCTCCAGAGTGCGAGGTCCACCTTTAAACAAACTGGCGGAACGAACCATCAAGTGATTTCCTGAAAAAGAGTGTTTAATCAAGCCACAGTAATCAGTTCTGGCTCATTCAACATACTCTCAAGGCCACTTTGAAAAGGTTAGTTAAGACATATTATTGAGTTCTGCTCCAAAGTTGTTCAAAGTAGAAAATTATCGCTTAGAGTACATGACCTTTTCAAACCATACCAATTTTGTAAATATTGTAGTCTAAACTAAATATGACATATCCTGCATTTGAGCGTTTTTAAATCAAAGTCACGCCTTTCCCCCCACACACAAAAAAAAAAAAAAAAAAAAAATGCAGACAACACCTTTTTAAGTTATAGGGTCTTTAAAACAATTAACTTCTCCAAACTTTTCACCTGCATGAAAGAACCCTTCTGTAAGACACCGTAAGCAGTACGGCAGCTTCTAGAGCTGTACAACTACCTGCCGCGGGGTACGTGTGTCCACGGCTCCACGCCACACGTACTGTACACGTTCGTCAGTCATAACGCGGTCTTTCCATTAAATTATACAGTACGTGCCATATATAGTAATCACTACAGGTTTCGACTTACCGTCGACCAACTTTGGCAGTTGTAAAGGCCGCTCAGCTTCCCGCTGTTCCTCACAACCATCACCTCGCCAGGCGCTGTCTCCTTTCTGCCACAGTAACAGGGAGGCAACACCATTAATACTTTGATACAAAGTGTAACTTGATGATGTACCTATACATGCAGGTACAACTTTTTACTGGATTATCTAATTAATCCTGACAGCATACAACATAATTCCGATCCCGATAACGTGGGCTGTAGGCCGGTGACCCGGTGTCGTGCGAAAACCTTGAGCTGAGAGTTTACGTTGACCTACGCATGGGCATCGCAAGGTACACACGTTATTTCACAGGTGGAACATACGAGGTTTTGAAGTTTGATCCCTATCAAAAAAAGCTTCGAAGTCGTTACTGAATAATTTTACAGGCTGAAAAATATCCTATGCAGGCCTACATAATTAACGTGGCCTTGGAATGCGCATGTGTAAAAGGCAAACTCTTATTTTAAGGATTTCGCACGACACAGGCCAACTGCGTCAGGTGAATCAGCGGCAAAGTCCATCTGTTTAATCATGGCATGATGGCTCTGCAAAAGTTGTGCCAGACAAGCCCCGCTCTACAGCAGATAGATGCCAATGGTGCGTCAGTGCGATGCAACATAACTTTAGTCACAGGAAAAAGTCTTGCCTTACCGCAAGTGGCTCCGTCTCCTTTTGCTGGCGCCAGGACATTATCTGGGTTCCTTGCTGTACGCAGTAACGCACGATGTCCGCACACTGCACAGAGATACGTACTGAAACGTACCTAGCTGTCCTTGCAACCCTTACCAGAGGAAAGGTGCGCTGGGTACCACTGGTGATATTCTTAGATATAATTGAACTTCTCAAAAGCGTGATAAAACGTTTGTCCGATTTGTCATATAGGTCAGGGTAGGTAATCGTCTGATGCACTTTGAAAGACACCTTGTGAGCAGTTACCATCAGTAGCAAATTAATTTTTGGACAGTAGGGTTGTGAGGGAGAAAAACACTAACAGGAAACTATTGGTATTCCCAGCTACCAGCTCCCCTTCGCCAGCACTTATTTACTTACACATGTATAAGACGCGTCTGTGTGCTTTATAGTACGATGGCATACAACACGTATGTATGGTAGATTTCATCATTTTTATTTCTGAAGCGTGCAGTATATCCCATACAATAGGAAGGGGTGACAGCTAGAGAACAGGTCCACCAGGCAACGTTTCCCTGATTATCTGCTAAATAATTCCATGCCCAAACCGAGTACTAAGCTCGACCAGACTTCATTACGTTTATTACCCTCATTGACATTATCACGAAAAATGTACGAATTAAAATATTTTAGGCGACGTATTTCACTATTGAATATCCCGGTACATCTTTTTTTCTTACTTTAAAACGGAAAATTCCTTACATCTGGCAACACTAAGGCTTTTAAAATAACCTTCACTCACTGTGTGTGTGTGTGTGTGTGTGTGTGTGTGTGTCCCATCGGTTAGTGAAAAGTTCCTGATTTTTTTTAGTGTAGATGGGACATGCACAATCAGTCTCCTTGATAAGTAGATTATGTGAGCAGTCATAAGTTCTTGCGAAGTGCATGAAGGTAACACTGACAAAGTCCTGCTGAGAGGTAGGAAGAAAGCTTGGAGTAATGGAAAACAATGCTATGAAAACTGAGGAAAAACAGATGCCAGTAGGAATGTGTGGAGGACTGGAGATAGGAGGGAGGTGGAAAGAATTTGCAAGAGAAAATGTAGAGAAGAAAGGGGAGACTTTATTGAGAGGGACGCACGCTTTGAACTACGCTCTCTCTCTCTCTCTCTCTCTCTCTCTCTCTCTCTCTCTCTCTCTCTCTCTCTCTCTCTCTCTCTCTCTCTCTCTCTCTCTCTCTCTCTCTCTCTCTCTCTCTCTCTCAATTCAAACAGTTTACCTAGTCGGTAATTAACACTGAGCCGGGGGCGGAACAGTACAAATATAGTCCACATATTAGTGAGAAATTACGGTGAGATTACATATAGACGCTCTTCTTGAAATTATTCACTTTATATCCCAACATAAACTTCAATTTTATAAAGTTTGTGATCAATGTGAGGAAAAGAACCTTTAAAACGCCGTACTATTTACTAATGAGTGGCAGGAGGCTGTCGGCTCAGCTGGCCACTGACGTGTTCACTCAGGCAGCCCCAAGAGTGTGGCAGCAGCACCACCGCCACTTTTATAGGCGCCAATCATCTGTCTCCTGTGAACACTTACAAATATTCATTACATATATTTTCAGACCGCTTACGATTTTTTCTTTTATATCTGTTGGCCATATAGATAGAGGGAGTTCCATATTATAGTAGTCTAAATAAAGATGATGGTACTGTAACGATGTGATGCAATTAAGTTTTATGCTGCAGTCCTTCTGTTTGTGGCATGGTTATGTAGACTATTTTAATATTTGGGCGCTGTGTGGTGAAGTGTGTTTACAATTCTTGCTAATCAATTGGTAGTTTGTGAATCAATAGGAAATGAAGAGATATAGAGAGAAGACGTAAGGCAAAGAGAGGAAGAGGAGAGGAGAGGAAAGAGGTGAGGAGAGAAGAGAGGGGCATTACTGAGCCTGAGCTTGCAAGATAATTCACCATTCACTTCATTTTCAGCCGGAAAATGTTAAGCATATCTGAAATTCCTCAACGGCATAAGCGAAATGTTTGCTGGGAGCGGGAGCATAAATTTCGGGAGGTGCAAATTAATCCCAAAGAGGCGAGGTGAAGAGTGAGTGAGTGAGTTTTGAATATATTTACTTATTTAAGAAGCTTGAAATGTGTGCAGAATGGTTCCTGGTAGTGGACATTTAACAGTAATTTGAAGAAAGGAGAGAGAGAGGAAATCATATTAATCCCTTCCTTGTCTGTGGAAGATCGACTTGATAACAGTTCGACGTCTCTTGAAGGATTAAATTTAGCGGCCGAGAGCCAAGAATAAGGGAATCCGAGAAGGTGATTCATTCCTCCTGACTCCATTAAAAACGACTTTGACATTATTCATGAGAAGACACAGGTAGGCTCTTTGATATGCTGAATCTCTCCAGATGAGAACATGGTGACGGTCCTGCATGTGAGATTAAATCTTCTTCGTGATGATGAAGGGACTGTCTCGAAACCAACGTCTCCCCTCCATTCTGTCTCTCTCTCTCTCTCTCTCTCTCTCAAAGAGAACTACACCACTCTTCTCAGTAACCCAAATTCATCGTGCGGGATTCGGGGAAAGGGTGGAAATGATAAGTAAAAAGGAGCAAACGCAGCGGTGGAAGATATGAATTTATGTACGCATATGTATATTGAAGTAATTGCCACCAGAAATCCATTACGAGGGAAGTTGAAGTTTTAGCGAAAAGTTAAAAGTTAATAAGCCCGCTGAGCATAGGTACTATACCTGTCCAAACAGTGTCTGAGATGATATTTAATATTTATCGTGTTTGGCACCTGTCAGAGAGAGAGAGAGAGAGAGAGAGAGAGAGAGAGCAATAGTAATAATCAAATCACGAAATATCATGCACTATTGCTTCTCATGCACTCAATTCGATATTGTTATGAGGTGTTTCTGCTTTATGCTCTCTCTCTCTCTCTCTCTCTCTCTCTCTCTCTCTCTCTCTCTCTCTCTCTCAAAGATAAGAGGTTAATCAGTGATGATATCTCTTGACAGCTATGTGGCTTTTTATCTTTTCCCAGAATGCTGGTGATTGATGAGGGAAGAGGCAGCAGTGGCGGCGGCGGTGTTTATTGCGCGTCTGGCAGCGTGACTCGGCCGTGCTTGCATTATTCATTCTAGCTTGGTTTGAATTCCATAGCCGTATTTTGGGGAGCAGAAAGGCCTCTAATATTTTTTCCAAGAATGCTGCTATCGATGAGCGAGAGTGAAGGGAGTGATGGGCCTGGATGGATGCAGTGGCCGGGTGGTGTGGTTGTGCTTGTAGTTGGCATCAGTGTCAACGGTAGTCATGCGTCTGACAGTGGCGTGGCGTGACTAACCTTCAACTCCTCGCACCATTGTTTTACCTGCAATTCTTTACTCTCTTTGATTGCATTATGTAACACAAAGAGAGAGAGAGAGAGAGAGAGAGAGAGAGAGAGAGAGAGAGAGAGAGAGAGAGAGAGGATACTTTTTTTCATGTAAGCACATACGTAGTATGTGTTTGTGCATAGGTTCATGTAGATTTCAGCTAGTGTTTACAGTGTGTGTGTGTGTGTGTGTGTGTGTGTGTTTGGCTTGGAAGTAAAATTTTCATAGTTGCAAAGCCTCTTGTGATTTTTACAAAAGTAAAAATATCTATACCAACGAATTGGAGAGAGAGAGAGAGAGAGAGAGAGAGAGAGAGAGAGAGAGAGAGAGAGAGAGAGTTTTGTTCATATACCTGTCTTTCGTTTATTTACCATACCTCAGAGAGAGAGAGAGAGAGAGAGAGAGAGAGAGAGAGAGAGAGAGAGAGAGAGAGAGAGAGAGAGAGAATATATATTTTTCATTGTACGTACGTTCATTGCCGAGCAGCCCAGCAGGGATTATCGTATCGTTAGTGTGATGCGTGTATGCTCGGTGCTCGAAACTGCCTGATGGGTGTTGCGTGGAGAGAGAGAGAGAGAGAGAGAGAGAGAGAGAGAGAGAGAGAGAGAGAGCAAAACTTAGGTAGAGAAGAGATGTAGGGATTGGAATGAAAAGATAAAAAAAAAAAAACAATGAAAGAGGGAAAAGTGGATAATGGAAGATTAAAAGGAGGATTTCGGTAGGGAGAGAGAACAAAATAAGCAGAAAAAAAAGAAGGATGGAAAGAAGATGGAAAACGAATGACGGAGGCAGAGGTGGAGTGTGTGTGTGTGTGTGTGTGAGAGAGAGAGAGAGAGAGAGAGAGAGAGAGAGAGAGAGAGAGAGAGAGAGAGAGGGGAGGCAAAGGAGAAGTCAAAGGAGGAAAGAAGTAAGGGGAAGCAAGAAAAAAGAGGGATGGAAGGCGAGAGAGAGAGAGAGAGAGAGAGAGAGAGAGAGAGAGAGAGAGAGAGAGAGAGAGAGAGAGCAACAAGAACATATCCGGTTATCAGAGAATTTTGTAAGAGAAAAGTCTAGCTTCTCTCTTTCTAATTCGTATTCTATGATTCATTAAGACAAAAAGCAACAATATATTTTTTGTCACTTCTGGTTTACAATGTCAGTGAGTTGTATCATGTCAGTGTTAACTCCAAATACGTACTGGGACACATTTTTACCTTGAGATTTGTGTACGATTAGACCATTTTATTGACATTAGGACGGGTCTATGTAGGTCAAAAGAATAATGGTTACAGTCTTTACGATTTTAATCTCTCACATAAGTTTCTGAAGCTGTATAAAATCACCAAATAGTGACCAAAATTAGTATGGAAACACGTTACGGTACTGAAGGGGTTAATACACCGCAAATATAGTACGTACTAAAGATCACTACGTACTCCTAGATATTTCCTTCTCTTACTGATGTTTTTTTTAAGGTCACCGTTGATTAGCTATGTTTTAAGTATTTTTTTTCCAGAGTGATGGTGCAAAAACCTTAAATTATCACTAGAGTTATACCGATATTCTTGAAATCACTAACTCTTACTGCTCCCTGTTAAAACCCACCGAGAATTGATCTATAGATGTTTGGAAGTATTGATCTATGCTGGAAGACTCAATGATCGTGTCAGGGGTAGGGAGGGGGCGACGGTGGGTGATTCGCAAGTGTAGATCAGACTGGGAAGGGCCGCGCTGCACCGCCTCCACATGGGCTCCCTTGCCATCATTTTTCAGGCTCCAACTGGCTTGAGTCATGCGTATTTCATGGCAAGTCTTCGCAGCTTATACCGTACACAGCCCTTATATTTTCAAACGGTTTTCTCATTTTTTTCCAGTTATTTCTTTTCTTTCTTTTCATTTTCTCCTCTTTTTTTTTTGTATGTATTAGTTTTTAAATTGAAATGTATTCTTTAGTATCTTGAGTGTGGACAAAATGTGTGTGGGTTATCTTGTAGGTTTTCTCTCATCTTCCCCGCTCATTTTTTCATCATTATTCTCTTTCCTTTTATCCTTTTTTCGTACAGACGATCTTAACATTTTCGTATTTTCCACTTCCTAAGCTTTTCCCTCCACAAATCATCTTCGCTCTCATATTTTGCTTACCTTTATCCTTTTTTCACATCCTTTCGCTCGTATTTTTACATCTATCATCATTCTCGCTTTCTTTCCTTCTCTTCAAGATTTTTCTCTCTCTACAAGTTCACGGGAGTGATTAGCGGTCCCGCAACACTAGGAGTGTGTTCATCCTGTCGTAAACTAGCCGCTCCCTTCTTTAATCACCGCCATAAGCATTCTCACGGTATTCATCACGCCCATCAGCGCTTCCAAATGCCCGTCTGAGCCCCTCTCCCACCATTGTTCACACCCATCACCGCACACACACACACACACACACACACACACACACACACACACACACACACACACACACACACACACACACATATACCTCGGTCACTAAAGACTGTCTGACAACGAGTTTCCCACCAGGTTTAGATAGAAATAAGAAATCAAGTGTGCTTGTTACACCACGGAGTATCGCACGAAAAACAGAAGAACGACTGTCCCTGTCCATTGAAAATTAGAGTATGGCGGCTGCGGGACACACTCCCGGAGGAGCTGTGACTGGTCTGCCCTCTGTCGGTATCCTAGAGAAGTATTGTATTAAGTTAACTCGTTACACTATACGTCACATCGGGTGGTTCGTGTTATTTATAACTGACAATAGATATGATGAATTAGGAAACGGTTGTCGATGTAATTACTGCTCTCTCCTAGCCGTTGAATTGTACAGTCGTCACTATCTTCGTCTTCCCTGCTCGCCTCTTGCTCTAGGGCGTGATTCAGCAGCTTTAAGTGCCTGATGAACAGAATCCTCTCTGCACTTCGGCACATCGTTCTCCTGTTTATTGACGGAGAAATCGTGTCTTAGCAAATTCGCGCTGTGTTGTAGCTTTCCCTCCCGTGTTCGCAGTATTATATCGTCAGATTTAAGACGCGAACTTGAACCTAATATGTTGTCCATCACCAAACATTAAATGCATAACACGCTGCATGGCTCTTCCGCTTTCAAGTGTCCATTGCTGCCGAGAAATTAATGGAAAAGGAAAGGTGAGAGAGGAGGGGTGGATAAGAGGGTGGAACAGCAGAGGACGATGTTTGTGCAAGTGGCTGCGATAATATTTCCCTCCACATCCGGTTCTTGGTGTTGTTTTGATGGTACGGCGTTGTGTGTTGTTTTCTGTTATGGTGCCTCACTGTTGATTACTTTTATCATTACTTTCACACCGTTGTCATTTATTTGTCGTTAGCAGGTCTGGTTATAATGTTAAAGAGAAGTATTAATGGTAAATATATGTTCACGTGCGTTAGGTAATGCTGAAATGTTTACTCTCTCTCTCTCTCTCTCTCTCTCTCTCTCTCTCTCTCTCTCTCTCTCTCTCTCTCTCTCAGAACCAGTACCGGATAATAACCTAGCATGGTTCGCTCCCTCTCTTGATATAGTGCGACGTTATATTACGCCTCTCTCTCTCTCTCTCTCTCTCTCTCTCTCTGCAGAAAACCAGCTGTTGTTTTATTAGTCATTATTTTGGCTTTATTCTATTGAGTATGTGTACATTTATGTGATTAAGTATGTATGTATGTATATGTGTATGTATGTATGTATGTATGTATGTATGCATTTATGTAACAGTGGTCTTCTTTTCCAGTCCGTCTGTTCCCTGAGTGGTATTTACATGTAAAAAGGGCATTACGTTACCCGTACACACACACACACACACACACACACACACACACACACACACACACACACACACACACACACACACACACACACACACACACACACGGGACTTATGGAGGTCTTTGTTGCATTAAAGAAAGGGAGAGGAAAAGAAGTCCAACCATTTATTTCCTTTGCTTTTTTCCCACTCTCCCTCTCACCCTTGTATGATTTTTATGCACTCCCTCTCCTACTCCCACTCCCTCTCTCTCTCCCTCTCCTCCTCTGTCCCTCTTCTTTCTCTGGCCTGAGGGACGGAGAGGAGAGGGAGGAAGGGGAAGAAGGGAGCGGAAGGAAGCTGCATATCGTGGGTGTGAATCTGAGAGAGAGAGAGAGAGAGAGAGAGAGAGAGAGAGAGAGAGCGCTCACCTAAAGCGAAACAAACAGCTCACAAAATCTTTCTATTTCTAAACCTAACCTTTCTATTCCGTCTTCAGAATCTTTTGTCAGTGACGTTGAAGGGCGAATCCTTACTACTGTTTGTTTACAACGTGCTGGGGAAGAGAGAGAGAGAGAGAGAGAGAGAGAGAGAGAGAGAGAGAGAGAGAGAGTAACATCTATCCAAACCTACGTGGGCGGTGAAGGATAACGGAGGTGGCTGGAGGAGGTGATGGGAACGACTAAAGGAGGCTAGGAAGGTGAAGAAGGTGAAGAAGGAGGAGGAGAAGGAGGAGGAGGAGGAGGAGGAGGAGGAGGAGGAGGTACCTGGCTTCTGCGGGAATAATTCAATATATGAGCTGCCTTTCCCTTCACAGTCTGTTATGGAGGGAAAGGAAAGGAAGGGAGGGGAGGGAGAAGGGAGGAGAAGGAACCGAAAGACGAATATTTTAAAAGAGGAATAAGATGAACCCAGGATAGGAAAGAGGAGGAAGGAGAGGAAGACGAAGACGAAGAGGATGAGGTAGTGACAGAGGGAGATCGTGGAAAGGAAATGGAAAGGCGTTGAATAGGAAACTGTTAAAATGACAAATAAACACGATAAAAATATATAAATAGAGAGAGAATAGCCATAACAACAACGAAAAGAGGAATAGATGTAGATGATGAAGATTAGGAAATAAAAATGCTGAACGAAGATGGAGTGGAAAGGAATAATAAAGAGATGAAGATGAAGGGAGAAGGAGGAGGAAGAAGATGAAGATGGAGGGAGAAAGACGAGGAAGGAGAAGATACATAGTTCAGAGTAAAAGAAGAGAGAAAGACTGGTATTGGGGTAAAGGAAGATATATAAAAGGAACGGAGGAAATAGGAATCACACATTTGTTTATTTATTTATTCATTTATTCATAAAGAAATGACTGACGTGGTAATTATAGAAGATGAGACAAAAGTTATCCTTATGATTTGAGGAAAGGAATTGAAACTCATATAGATAAACGCAAAAACATCTTTAACCCTCTTCAGTACTGGGACACATTTCCACTTTGAGTTTTGGGTATGATTAGACGATTTTATTTACATTAGGAAGGGTCTATGGAGGTCAGAAGATTAATGGCTTGAGTCTTCACTATTTCAATCATCTCATAAGTTTCTGAAGCTGTATTAAATCACCAAATAGTAAGCAGAATAAATATGAAAACGTGTCATGCATGGTACTGAAGGGGTTGAAGTCCTACATAACACACACACACACACACACACACACACACACACACACACACACACACACACACACACGCACACACACACTACAGCATCAACGCCGCGCCATACGGCTAGTAGATGCTCACCACCTCACCCAGAGCCTGAGCTCATTCACTCACCGCAGAGATCTCCATCTCTCTCTCTCTCTCTCTCTCTCTCTCTCTCTCTCTCTCTCTCTCTCTCTCTCTCTCTCTCTCTCTCTCTCTCTCTCTCTCTCTGAAACTTACTATTTGAGGGGATGAAAGAGTGAAGCTACTGGTTAACTCTTGCATTAGTTAGGTGGACGGAACATGAACGAGTGAACGCATTATGGAATAGAATATAGAATGAGGAAATTTGTACGGAAAGAAAACCACGGAAAGTTGGAACTGTGAGTAAAAAGGAAATAGAAAACGTGGTGTTTGTACAAAGAGATTGCGTTGAATGCCTTCTTTTTCCCCCCCGTTTTTATTCTATACCGCTGTAAATATTTCTTTCTTATGTATTTATTTCATTTTATTTATTTTCCGTGCTGGCAAGGATTCCACGGTCCAGAGGAGTCGTGTATAAGCTGCATCGGCTAAAGAATTATGCTTTTTCATGCAAACTTTGTACAATTTTTTTTTTATTTAATTTCTCCTTCAACTATTATTACACATACAAAAAAAAAAAAAAATAATGTTTACTTCGTGGCACAGTGTCTTTATTTGTTTCTATTTGGTTGTGTTGTTGGTTTATATAGCTTGTGTTTATTTTCTTTTATTTTCGCGTTGCTATTACTGTTTTATTTTACGTTAGTGACTTCTTCTTTGGGTGGGGCGGAGAGGGGAGGAGTGAGTGGAGGTGAGAGGTGGCTTCCTCCTCTTCTTCTTCTTCCTCCTCCTCCTCCTCCTCCTCCTCCTCCTCCTCCTCCTCCTCCTCCTCCTCCTCCTCCTCTTCCTCCTCTTCTTCTTTCTCTTCCTTCTCTTCTTCTTTCTCCTCCTCTTCCTCCTTACATTTTCTATATTTCTTTTTTCCACATCATATGCAGAAAACGTAAGGGAAACACACACACACACACACACACACACACACACACACACACACACACACACACATACTGAGCGGCTGATGGCTTGTGTACAATACATGGAAGGCAGTTTGTCATACATATACGTGTACACATTTCTCGGCACTAGTCACATGTATACATTTTGCTTTCATCTCAACTTCTCGCCTTTTATTCGACGTTGCGGTGTGTGTGTGTGTGTGTGTGTGTTTGTACGTGTGTGTGTGTGTGTGTGTGTGTGTGTGTGTGTGTGTGTGTGTGTGTGTGTGTGTGTGTGTGTGGGCGTGAGAAAGAAAGAAAAGGGATATATTTCAAAACGACTCAATTTTTTTTCTTTATTCCTTTTAAATGTTTGGTATTAAGTTTCTCTCTCTCTCTCTCTCTCTCTCTCTCTCTCTCTCTCTCTCTCTCTCTCTCTCTCATTTATTTCTTACACATATCGTTTATCTTCTTTTCTACACTTCTTTTTATCTATTTATCCATTTATGTGTATGTTTGCTTGGCTTTTGTATATTTTAATGCATCTATCAGTATAATTCTTTTAGGCGAACAAAGAGACCGCGATTG
>NC_059282.1:6703555-6711055 GCF_017591435.1 Portunus trituberculatus
TGTTGAGTGTCTGATTGCCTCGGAACACACCTGGCTGCCCTCACAGGTGACTCACGCCCTTCACTCACGTAATCTTGTCAGTTCAGTGTTTCTTTGGCTTGCTCATTAATGTATTTCTTGGTTTTTACTCAATTTTTTTCGTGTATTCTAGCTATTTTTTCAGAGAGAGAGAGAGAGAGAGAGAGAGAGAGAGAGAGAGAGGTATAGAATGTGTATATGTGTGTGCGCGCGTACACCAAAACACACCTACAGTATTAGATTTCGTGTATATCTGATCAACCTCTTCCTCCTCCTTTTCCTCCTCCTCCTCCTCCTCCTCCTCCTCCTCCTCCTCCTCCTCCTCCTCCTTCTCCTTTCTTTCATGCTTACCCCTTGACCTCCTAGCTTTTCCCCAAACAGTCCTCCCCAGTCCCTCCGCAGTCCCTTCCCAGTGCCTCCCCAGTCCCTCCTCAGTTTCACCCCAGTGCCTCCCTAGTGTCACTCCCCCCCCCAGTGATCATGAGAGCCTGCCGATGCCCTGAGTGCCAACAGATGTCAGTGAGCACCCCTCCTTAGTGCCTTTGAGTGTCAGCCGCGCCCTCTGTGTTCCTCTGATTACAGTAATTTGCATCTGATTGTCTCCGGGTTTCTCTCAGTGCAGTCCTCTTCTCTCTCTCTCTCTCTCTCTCTCTCTCTCTCTCTCTCTCTCTCTCTCTCTCTCTCTCTCTCTCGAAGTCGTCCGTGATCGAAGTTTTTTTGTTTTCTATAATTTTTGTTTTGTTTTGTCTTGTTTTTTTCTTCCTTTCTCTTTTTTTCCTCTGTTTCTGTGTTTCTGTGTCTCTCTCTCTCTCTCTCTCTCTCTCTCTCTCTCTCTCTCTCTCTCTCTCTCTCTCTCTCTCTCTCTCTCTCTCTCTCTCTCTCTCTCTCTCTCTCTCTCTCTCTCTCTCTCTCTCTCTCTCTCTCTCTCTCTCTCTCCATAAAAAAAATAGTCACCCGTGATTACATTTTTTTCTCGAGGTTTTCTGCTTCACTTTTTTCCCTTTGGCGGTTCTTCTTCTTCCAATTGCTCTCCGGTTCACCTGATTGCTTGGCGGTGCACCTGATGGTCACCCGCCAGCCACTCGCCCCTCCCCAAGGAGCCATCAGAACCAGCTGTGCCTTTGGGGGGGAGAGGGGGAATTGTTAGGGGGGGAGTGTGGGGAGGAGTCGTAAAAAGTGAAGTTGAGTGTTCTTAGTGGACCTTGGCGACGTCACAGAGGAGGAGAAGGAGGAGGAGGAGGAGGAGGAGGACGGGTTGGACAAGAAGACAAACGGAATGATAGTGTATAGCGAATAAAGGATAACTAATAATAGCGAATAGAGAGGAGAATAAAAGAAGGAGGAATACGTAGATGAAAGAGAAAAAAATAGAAGGACGAAGAATAGAAGGGAGGATAAGAAGATTAAGGATTAGTGAATGATTAAAGCAATATAGAAAGGATGATTAGAATGAGGAAGAATAAGAATAGAGTAAGAAGGAGGAAGAGGAGAATATGAAGAATAATTGAGAGAAAGGAGGATAGAATGACGAAAAATACGAGTAGATAGAAGAAATGAAGGAGGAGGAAGAGGAGGAATATAGAAATTAAAAACCTTGCAATGATTTAAGGAGAGACGGTAAAGGATGCTAAAGGAGAGAAGGATGAAGGAACGAAAGGAGAGAGAGAGAGAGAGAGAGAGAGAGAGAGAGAGAGAGAGAGAGAGAGAGAGAGAGAGAGAGAGAGAGAGAGAGAGAGAGAGAGGAGAGAAGAGGGAGGGAGGAAGTGAAGGAGAGGGAGAGTGGAATTAAGGTTTGAGAGATGAAAAGTTAGAAGGAAGTTTAGAAGGAGCGCAGATGGAAAGGAGGAAGGAATAGCGAACGGGTGAGATGGATGAGAACTTAGATAAACACACGAGGGGGAAAAGAGGAGGAGAGAAATGAGGAAGTAAAGAAAAAAAAAAAAACTGTGAAGTGATGAGAGAGAGAAAAAAAAGGAAGAACAAGAAACTGAACAGAAATGGAACTGAGATAGTGAAAAGAGAAAGAGTAAAGAGTAAAGAGTAAGAGCACAGTAATGAAAGAAAACGTAGCAAATAGAGGGAACTAAAAAATAAATTGAAAGAAAACAAATAAGTAAATAAACAGGTGATTGAAACACTGGAAGAAAATGAGAAAGAGAAAATACTTTGCTTCTGAACTCCATTTATTCTTTTCCTTTCCTTTTTTTTCTTTTCTCTTTTTATTTGTACTTTTTTCAATTGTTCTTTTCTCATCAAACAGGAGAAAATAGTTAGAAAAAACTGAAAATTAAAATAAAAAAGACAAAAGAGATACAATGTCCTACTCAAATAGAGAAATAAATCACTAGACAAAACAAACACAACAACGTGACATCAAAACAAGGACACGAAAAAATGAAGGAAAAAAAAAGAAAACGTGGATGTTTATTTTTCTCTTCCATCTTTTATTTTTTTCCTCCCTCGTTCTTTTTTCCTTTTCCTTTCCTCCTGTTACGTTGTGTGTAGTGTTCCTTACGTTTTCTATTATTAATTCCCACGCTGGTGAGCCTCGTGACGCAGCCCACACTGAACCAAAACCCTCGGAAGCGCAAGAAATTTTTTGACTTCCAACCGACTGAAAATTTTCCACTTCGCCCTGAATATTTCATGCAACTCAGCACCGGTTCTCGCTGCGCCTGGAGGGAGGGAGGGAGGGAGGGAGGGAGGGAGGGAAGGAAGGAGGGAAGGGAGATGGGGCAGGAAGGGAAGGAAGGGAGGAAAAGAGAGGAGAGGAAGAAATGAGATAGAGAGGAAGGCAGAAACAGGGGAATAGGGTGTCAAAAGAGGTGTAAGAGAGAGAGAGAGAGAGAGAGAGAGAGAGAGAGAGAGAGAGAGAGAGAGAAAAATTCAAATACTAAATATGGAATGCATTGAAATAATCTTTTAAAGTAATTTCACCGCAAAATTACATCAATACAATTGCTCTCGATGAGTTACTTGTGTAATTATATTAGAATAATTATAAAAGAACATTGTTAAGTACGAGATTCCGTTAACAGATTTAAGAGAAAGACATAAAAATAACAGAATATTGAAAAAAAAGATAAAACAGTTGAGTTTGGAACAGAGAGAGAGAGAGAGAGAGAGAGAGAGAGAGAGAGAGAGAGAGAGAGAGAGAGAGAGAGAGACTGCAATTGAAAGAAAACAACGATGAGAAAAAAATGATAAAACCAAATCGTGAAAACGGAAAAAAAAAATGTGGAAAGGGAGGGGAACGGAAAACATGAAGTAATAAAATGGAGAGGGAGATAAATGAGAGGAGAACAGGAAGTGGGAGAGAGACATGAGCCAAGAGGAGGAGGAGGAAGAGGAGGAGGAGGTGGAAGAGGAGATGAAAAAGAGAAGTAAGGAAGGAAGTGAAAAATAAAGAATAATAATATTAAAAAAAGTAGTAAGCGGAAAGATTGAAAGAGGAAGTGGCATAAGAAGAAAGGAAGTAGAATATTTGAGAGGAGGAGGAGGAGGAGGAGGAGGAGGAGGAGGAGGAGGAGGAAGACGAGGAGGAGGAGGGAGGGAGTTAAGAGTGGATCTTTAGCATAAAGGGAAAGAGGAAAGGAGAGAGGGAGAGAGAGGAGGAGGAGGAGGAGGAGGAGGAGGAGGGGAGGAGAAGGAGGAGAAGGAGAAGAAAAAAGGAACAAGGAGAGGAGGAAAGTAGACAAAAAAGAAATAATAATGAAGAGAAAATGAGCAGGACGAGAGAAAGACAAAAAAAAAAAAAAGAGAGAAGGAGAACCAAGTAGGCTGGAGGTAGAGGATGGGGGTGAAAGAGAAAGAAGAAGAGTAGTAAGGAGAAAGGAGGAGAGGAGGAGAGAGAACAGGTGAGCAGGGGAAGGTGGGGGATGGGGTGGGGAGAGAGTAATTAAGCAGACTGTTCCTGGCACCTGAGTCAAGTGGATTCATTTAATATTTTGTTCTCAAAGGAAACAGGAGCCGAGGGTGGGGCGAGCTGAGGGCCACTTGAGTAAGAGCAAACAGTGTGTGTACAGTTGGGTGTAAACATACGTCTGGCAGTCCGTCACAGCCACCCGAAAAAGCTGCTCTGGAACTGTCAACAAAACCCCACCTTTTTATCTCCCTCCCTCCTCTCTCCTCCCGTCTCTCCATCCCTCAATCCAGACCCACTTTCTTCTTTCTCCAGCTTGCTTTTTCTCCCTCTTGTATTCCTTTTTGTGCGCTCTTGTTAAAGGTGGACTTTTTTTTTTCCTTGAATTTTTTTGTTTTGTCTCGTTTAAGAATGTACTGCTTGTCCCCTTCCCTCCCTGTCGGTCCTCGTGTTTGTTTGATTTCGCTTCTGTTTCTGTTGTGTCGTGCTACATGTGTGTGTGTGTGTGTGTGTGTGTGTGTGTGTGTGTGTGTGTGTGTGTGTGTGTAAGATATGTTGTCTCGAAGGAAAATCTGCAAAGGAATTGAGAGAAAAGTCACCTTTATGATGTATTTTCATGTTCTTTTCTGTCGCTGTCTTCTCTCTCTCTTCCTTTCTCTTTTTTCCTCTCTTCTTGCATTCATCATTTCTATTTTACGAGGATGTTTGTGGGGGACGTGGTTGAGTTATTCCTATTCACACACTAAAGAAGAGAGAGAGAGAGAGAGAGAGAGAGAGAGAGAGAGAGAGAGAGAGAGAGAGAGAGAGAGAGAGAGAGCCAGGAGGAAAGTGGAGGCCTGACCTATTGCGTAACTGGAGTAACTGGATCTTAATGAGGTGCATTAAACAATTTAAGCCACAGGAGAGTCTATCAGGAACAATTACTGGACGTCTGCCTTCCACACACCTGACAGCGCAGACCCTCGACCAAATATTTCTTCTAGTGACGGCAGCGGTGGTGGTGGTGGTGGTGGTGGTGGAGGGGTCGCCAGGGACGGTCCAGACGGCGAGTCCCTCAGCCAAGTCCTTCTGTCACGTGGTCGTAAAGGCGGCCATTATATCCCGCCACGATATATAATAACAGCTGGCTTACATCCCATTCCCGGAGCAGCGCCATTCATTATAAGCCTGGCAGCTGACGGGCCGAGTGCCTCATACGTTTGGCACCTCGTTCCAGTCCTTCCAGTCCTTCCAGTCTTTCCAGTCCTCCTTCTATGTCCTCCTTCGCCTTTTCCTCCAGTGCCTTCCTGGATGCACGCACTCAAACTTCCCGCTCACCTGGCGTCTTCCTGCACCTTGTTTATGTGGCAACAAATGTCGTACGGCTGCCAGTTGCCTCATGGTTCGCGTCCCAAAGTGTCGTACGCTAGCCGCCCGCCTAGCACGCTCGGGGCATCGGTTCCTTCATAAGTAACTAACTGCTGGGTGGTGCGGCGCTCCCCTCCCCCTGCCGCATGTTGTTCTAGTCAGGAGGGGCAGGGGGATAGCAGGGGCCGGCAGGGAGTAGCAGGGGACAGCGGGAAGTACAACAGCGGAGAAGCATTTAAGAGAAGGAATGATGGACAAGATGGCGGACTGGCACGATGCTCATATGTCCTGTGTGTGTGTGTGTGTGTGTGTGTGTGTGTGTGTGTGTGTGTGTGTGTGTGTGTGCGTAAGTGGGACAGCTTGCTTGGCTCCTTTCCACTCTCTCACCTTCACCATTTCTCTGATTTACCTGCAGAACCCCGGGTTTATATTATTAATCTTACGTCTGGAAGCGCTGGCGTCCCTTCTGGCTAGGGAATCGCACTCATCATAACGCTCCCTCATTCCTCATTACCAGACGTGACACCTCATTCCTAAGTCAGAGAGAGAGAGAGAGAGAGAGAGAGAGAGAGAGAGAGAGAGAGAGAGGACATCCATCCCTCGCCCAGGTCTCAGGAACACTACTCGTACATCATGCGTCTGGTAGCGGTGTTCCTTTGTTCCAGCCTCCGCACGCCGCTGCCACCAATATCCAGTGTGTAGTATTGCTCTTGGGTGAAGCACCGATATTTCTCGCACTCAGAATACCTGTCTTTCCGTCATTCCTCGCGAGACTTGTGTAGCCGCCCGGAGGTCCCTATGTGCGAAGGACCTCTGCAAAGGAAGCGTAGTGAGAGAGAGAGAGAGAGAGAGAGAGAGAGAGAGAGAGAGTGTTAGGCATGATTGCTTTCTTACATGTTTGATACTAAGAATAATCTCTCTCTCTCTCTCTCTCTCTCTCTCTCTCTCTCTCTCTCTCTCTCTCTCTCTCTCTCATGCCCCTTCAGCCTCCTGTCTTCATATCAGCTTACAGTCTCCGCCTCTCCCTCTTTCATCTGTTTCTCTTTCACCTCCTCATGCATTCTCTCCACTGTTCCTCTCCCCTCCTCTCCCCTCCTCTCCCCTCCTCTTCTTTCCTCCCGCTTCTTTCCCTGCAAAATTTCCTCCCTTCTTCTATTCCCCTCTTACCCTCCCATGTCTTCCTCTGTTTTCCTCTCTCCTCCTCTCTCTCTGTATTCACTTACCTCCCCCTCTTCCTCCCCCCCCTCACCACTTCTCTCTCCTTTCCTTTCCTCTCCTCTTCTATCTTCCCCCAGCTTGTCCAAACCTACTTACCTTTCTCACTCGTGTCCCTCTCACGTCGGCATCCTTTGCATTATGTCTCCCTCTCCCCTCTGCCTCCTCTCCCACTCATGTCTAATCCCCCTCCTGCTCTCCCACTCTCCCTCCTCGCTCTCCCTCCCTGTCTGGGGTTGTTTGACGGCTAATATACCGGGGAATCGCGTAATTAAAGCTATAGAGTGAGAGGATAAGCGAGGCAGGTGAAGAGGGAGAGCAGGGAGAGGAGGGAGAGGGGGAAGTGTAAAGAGAGAGAGAGCCTTGGATTTTATATCATGATGGAGGCACTGTAAGAGCGGCTGAGAGAGAGAGAGAGAGAGAGAGAGAGGACATATTGATGAAGCGGCTACTCTATTTGGAAACTACGGACTTTGATAATCACTATTCAACTCTCTCTCTCTCTCTCTCTCTCTCTCTTGTTATCTTATCATCGCTAAGAACTGTCTTCTTTTCACCCTCCATTGTTTATTTATCCTTCTCATACTTTTGTCACGTCCCTTCCTTCTTCATTATCTCTCCTTTGTCCTCGTGCTTATAATTATTCCTAGTTTTTTTTGTACGTGCGTCAATCTTACTCTCTCTCTCTCTCTCTCTCTCTCTCTCTCTCTCTCTCTCTCTCTCTCTCTTGTTTGAGGGTGTGTCATAGCGTAGTGGTAAGTGTACATAAATAATGCATCACACACACACACACACACACACACACACACACACACACACACACTCTCTCTCTCTCTCTCTCTCTCTCTCTCTCTCTCTCTCTGCCTTTTCACAATCAAATTATCTCATGCCTTTCTCGCTAACAACAGCCGCGTCAGAATACTTGCTTAGCGCTTATCAAAACACACCAGAGGTAGAAGCAACAGCAGCAGGAAGAGGAAGAGGAAGAGGAGGAGGAGGAGGAGGAGGAGGAGGAGGAGGAGGAGGAGGAGGAGAGGGCTGGTGGTGTCGCGTCTGAT
>NC_059282.1:6721055-6723555 GCF_017591435.1 Portunus trituberculatus
ACGTTCTTTACTGCATCTCCTCCATTCCATCGTCACTAATTTACCCGCTCTTGTGCTTGACCGGCCTTTTCCCCTCTCATTCCTTCCCTCCCTTCCTCTCTCCTTGTTTACCACTGACGAGAAAGGGGAGTTTTATTTTGTTTTTCCTCCTTTTTATTGGGCCTGCCTTAACAAGTCTCTTCGAAGGTTTATTTTTTCTCATTTTCCTTCCTCGACTTCGTATTTACGTTCCAATTTGGTCTTAGGGCATGGGATGAGAGACTTATTGGAAGGGAAGGGGAAGGGGAAGACAAGGGGGAGAGGAAGGTATTGTTGCTCTCATCCTGATTCTTCCCCCCTCTGGTATTTTCTCTTTCCTATCATGAACATTCTTTCCTCTCTTATTCTCGTCCTTTCCTCCACTTTTCCTTCCTTATTCTCCTCTCGTCTTTCTTCTTTTTTTCTTCTACATTTACTTCTCGTTCCTAGCTCAGTATATTGTCTCCGTTTCAATTTTTCTCTCTCTTTATCATCTATTTGCTTTCCTTCGCCTCTTATCTCTTTTATTATCAATTTTGTTTCAATCTAGTTTATTCTTTTTGTGTTTGATATATTTTTTCTCTTCTTATCTTCCTCTTTACTTTATAACCCTCACCTTTGTCTATCATTTTCTTTCCTCTTTTTCTATATTCTCTTCACCATGTTTTTTCATCTTTTTCTTTTTCTCTCCCTTCACTTTTCCTTACAAGTACATGGCCTGTTTCCCATTCCATTCTTACCTTCCTCTTCATTTTCTCCTCCAGTACTCTCTTCAATGCTGTGCCTCGCCCCATCCTTCCTCCAGCCTTTCCCATCCTTCTCTCCTCACCTAGTCACTTCGTACATCTGGCAGCGCGGCGTCACCTGGCAAAAGGAATTATGGTGCCGAGCTGTCGTGGTGGTGTGCAGTTGTCGTACAGGAATAGCTATTTTGGCGTCGTGTGCAGCTGTGGAAGTGACGACGCTGGTGTTCCTCGTCGCAATCCCACGCCCGCCCGCGCGCCCGTACATCCCAAAAGGCCATTAAAGGTTATTTTAATGGTGCTGCCACTGCCATCACGCCGCCGCCGCCGCTGTAGTCGCCACCGTCCCTGTTAAATGAGTCTGTGGTGTTACTGTGGTGTTACTGTGGTGGTGGTGGTGGTGGTGGTCTCCTTTGATGCTGGACTCCACTCTCCATTAACTCTTATCTATCGTTATCTTTTGTCTTTTATATTTTTTTCTTTTTGCAGATTTTTTGTTGGAATACCCTCTCTCTCTCTCTCTCTCTCTCTCTCTCTCTCTCTCTCTCTCTCTCTCTCTCTCTCTCTCTCTCAGTATCGTCCCATCTCATCAACTCTTAACGCAATCTAGTGAAAGTTCTTAATTATTTTCAAGATCGTTTCCAAGATTCCAGTTACGTTGAAAGATTCATCACAAATATTGACGAAAAATAATAAAAAAGAAAGAAAAATGTACTTAACAATCCGACTAATAGCTTCCATGGCCTCTGGAAATATATCATAGAGTAAAGCTTAAAGAAATACATCACTTTCGTCGTATGTCTGGCAGCGAGGAGCGAGTCACCCACCACCACCACCACCACCACCACAACCACCACCACCACCTGAAGTGCAGCATTGCATGTCATTAAGCGCTCCTGATATTTAGTGCAGAAATGTAATAAATTCCTCGTTAGTTCCTTAAATAACCGACATTACTCACTGGGCTTTTAATTAGAGAGAGAAAGAAGACGACGATGGAAAGAGTACGAGAGAGAGAGAGAGAGAGAGAGAGAGAGAGAGAGAGAGAGAGAGAGAGAGAGAGAGAGAAGCAGAGAAAGAAAAAAAAATATATAAGAAAGCTAATGAAAACCACTTACTATTTCTCCTCTCAAGAGCTCAACGATGCCATTTCGCCGCAGCCCAAGTTATCGTACCGGGCCAGGGCACTCTAAACCCTCCATATATTGAGCAAGGAATTCTAAAATCGTAAATATCAGACGCAGGAGCAAATGCTGAAGTGGCCGAAAAATAGTGCGAGGCTGGCGACGCTTCTGACCACGAGGGACGGGAGGAGTGGGCGGGAAGAGGAGGAAGAGGAAGAGGAGGAGGAGGAAGAGAAGGAGGAGGTTGACAGTAAGGTTTGTGGGCTGGTAAGAGGTTTGTGAGAGGTGGTAAGGGAATGAGGTTTGGAGCAAAAATGAGGTTATTGTATTACAGGGATATTTTTCTTAACGGGGTGTGGTGGGGTGAGGGACCTGGGTATGTTGTAGGGGGGGGTTCTGTGGGGGGTGTTTTGAGGGGATGGTGAGGTTGTGGGTTAGGTGGGAGTACTTCTGTCATGGGTTTATTTTTGTGGTGTTGGTAATGTTGTGTGTGTGTGTGTGTGTGTGTGTGTGTGTGTGTGTGTACTGGTGGTGGTGGTGAAGGTTTTGAGGATTGTTATCTCTCTCTCTCTCTCTCTCTCTCTCTCTCTCTCTCTCTCTCTCTCTGTTCAGGAC
>NC_059282.1:6738555-6766055 GCF_017591435.1 Portunus trituberculatus
CTGTGACATTTATTTTGCAGTTTTCGTTTGATTTTTTGCTTTTTAGTTTCCTTTTCAAAATTACTTCTGCTTTTTTTTTTCTATGTATGTTTTCTTTTTGCCTCATTAATGTGGATCTTTCCGTATCATTGTGTTATCTTTTCATTCAGTTTTTATTACTTTTTTTTAACTTCCTTTTGTTTTCATTTCAGTATTTGTGAATGTTCTTTGTTTTTTTCTTTTAATTTTTATTGGAGGAGTTTCATTCTTTAAATTTTTAATACTAACTATGCTATGTTTAAAAATATTTCTAATTGTCTTATACTTTTCCTTTTTCTTTTTATTATTTAAGTAAAAAAGAATTAGCGTACAATTTAATTATTCCTCGTAAAGAAAGTGATTATCTAATACGGAAAGACAAACATTTTTTCTTTCATGACATTCTATTAAAAAAAATATATAAGTAAGTAGACAATAATAAAAAAAAAAAGTGTTTCCATGGAACTGCCAGAATAGCATGAGCGTAATTAACTCATGTCACTGCATTAGAAAAGAGGAAAAAAGAATTCAGGATCACCAACATGGCGGTACCAACTCGGCTAGCATACCAACATAACATGCATCCTTTGATTCGAAAAGTAAGGTCGCAGGCCAGCCAACAGAACACGCGTACCTTCATACACACTTGGGTCGTAAACCTTTTCCCTGGAGATTAATTAAAAGAGTCCAATTATTTTGTCACTAAGTAAAAGACATGTTACGTATCCGGCAGCACGTGGCTTCCGGTGGATCGAGTAAAAAAAAAAAGAAGACAAGGAGAAAAAAAAGTGACAGAAATTAATCCAAGTGAGTGTTGCCAAGTGAGCAGCCTCGGATTTCAGTGACAGGCGAGACTATCTTTGACTGGCAGTAGTGAGGAGCAGTGACCGTGATCTCAAACATTTCCCTGTCTCATGTTAAAACAGTCTGTATATTGCGAGTTGTTGGAGGATTTCCTTACCTAATGCGAGTTGCTTTAGTTGTTTGGGTTTTTCTAATTTGTTTTCATGGTTCTATGGAGAGTTTAGTGTTGATTTTACATAGCTAAGAAAAACACCTTTGAAAAAAAAAAAAATCATTTAAATAGATAATTAAAATAGGGTTTTCATGGTTATTTTTGAAGTTTTTATTGAGAATCTACCATCAATAAACGCCCTTGAAAATTCGGAAAAATAAAACACATCCATGGCTTCAGGAAATACAGATGGTATTGTTCTGAGGGAAAGTTTACAAAATCTGTACCGTTAGTGGGAAAGACGGCCTTGAAACCCCGAAAATCACATTTGTGACCATGAAAACAGACCTGATGAGAGAGCAAAGCGTGTCAGAATACAGACTTGCCGGTGAGACTGAATCGAAGTGAGAGAGAGAGAGAGAGAGAGAGAGAGAGAGAGAGAGAGAGAGAGAGAGTGTTTCCCAGAGCAGCCAACCTCTCTATCATCACTCGTGTTCCCAGTTTCCTCCTCTTTCTATCTCATTTTTCGTTCTTTCTCCTCTTTCTCACCACAGTTCACTTCCTTTTCCTCTTCCTTTTCCTCTTCTTCTTCCTCTTTCCTTTCCTCTTTACAGTTTCCTTTCCTCTGCCCAGTACTCTTCTCCACTCCAGCGCCTCTTCCTTATGTATTCCTCTTTTTTCCTCTTCTTCACTCTCTTCAACACCACAATCTTCTTCCTCTTTCTCCATACAGTCTTCCTCTTCCTCCATACAGTCTTCCTCTTCCTACTCTTTCCTCCCCCATCTCCTCTTATAACTCCTAACTCATCTTAGTCTTGTTCTCTTCTCATCCTAGTCGTTGGACACACACACACACACACACACTCTCTCTCTCTCTCTCTCTCTCTCTCTCTCTCTCTCTCTCTCTCTCTCTCTCTCTCTCTCATCGGCCCTCCTCCTCTTCCTCTTCCTCTCTTTTGTTCTCCTCTCCTTGCTTACTCAACTCATCCTTCTTCTCCCCTTGTTCTTAGTTCTCCTGTTTCGCTCTTCCTTGTTTCTTTTCTCTTCTATCTCTCCTCTCCTTCATCTCATCCGTTCTGTTCGTTTTCCTTTCCTTCCTGTCTTTCCCACCTCTCTCATCCTCCCTTCTTCTGTTCCTCTTTGTATGCTCTCACCTTTCCCATTAACTCTCTCTCTCTCTCTCTTCCCTTTTTAATTCCACTCCCACTCCTCTTCTCTCTTCTCTCTCTGCTCACACCATTCTAACCATCTCTCTTCTCCGTCCTCCTCTCCCAGCCTACCGCTCCCATCACTCGTCTCTCTGCCTCTCTCCCTCTCCCTCTCTCACTTCTTTCGTGCAATAAACCTCTCGTAGAATAGTGATACCAGCTCCAACGTTGGCACCTTGCTTCTATTGCCCGGCCAGTGCGTGTGTGGTGCAGGACGATCCCTAAAATCTTTCTCTTTCTTTATCCTACCGACGCATTTTTCATCTACCGTCCCCTGCTTCTGTCTCCCTTTCTCTGCCCCTCCTCTGTCTCTCTCTCCGTGTGTCCCTAGCGTCACTAACCCTGAGTGTATTGCCAGAGGGTTCAACTGCTTTCTCTTAACACTGTACACTACGTCTCGTCAGTGCCACACGCTCTGTTGGCTTCTCTAAGGCGTGTGTTTTATAAAACGTTAAAGTAAGGCATTGTTTTGGCGTCCTTTCGTTGTAAATGTTCTAATAATGTTCATGCTAAGAGCCTGCCGTGTTTGTTGTTTGAGCTAAATATTGACTCTACCCTGAGAGAGAGAGAGAGAGAGAGAGAGAGAGAGAGAGAGAGAGAGAGAGAGAGAGAGAGAGAGTTAATTTCCTTTGACTAAATAGATGGGTTAGGTTTTTTAAGTAGGTCACTCACAATGGTGTCTACGTATCTCATAAAATTTTCATCTAAAAGTACACACACACACACACACACACACTACACAAGACTAAATTATGATACTACTACAACAAGAGAGAGAGAGAGAGAGAGAGAGAGAGAGAGAGAGAGAGAGAGAGAGAGAGAGGTGAATTATGAAATGGTGGGCAGGTTGTGAGTAATGTTTCCTACCCTGAGAGAATGTTTACACTTGATCGGGCGTGTTTTGCCAGCGTGTTTGCTTAGCACTGAGCCTGTTTGCCTAATGTCTCAGTCTCTCTCCCTCTCCCTCTCTCTCTCTCTCTCTGGGCTTTTTTTCATACTTCATCTTCTTGCTGCCTCGTTTTTTTAATCAACTTTATCACCAGGAAATGAAGCACCAGTCAATTAATGCATAGGTTCGTAAAATGTGTTACCGGGATTAAAACCAGTTACATTTCACACAGTGCCGAGAGAGAGAGAGGGAATTGTTTGACGTGAGAGAGAGAGGGTGAGGGAGAGGAAGAGGGAGAGGGAGAGGGAGAATTCAAGAGGTGTGTGGTAGGAAAGGAACGGGGGGAGGTGGTGATTTATGATATCTTGTGCTGCACTAAATTATTCGAGCGAGAATAACTGCACTTAAAAATATATATGAATAGCATTAGCGAGGAGGAAGCTCAACTAACGCTAAGGGAAGGAGAAATAGTAGCTGTTCTTAGCCTGCCGGCGTGAGTTGTGTCCTGCGTGGGATGAAGGAGTGGTGGTCTGAGCTTCGCCGCCATGCCCTCTCCTTCCACACCTTACAAGTACCTGAACTTACCTTACCTGGGCTTATCTGAAGAGACCTTACTTTACCTCTTTTATCCTCTTTTTTCTATCTCTTTTCTATCTTGTTCCTATGTTTCTTTTCTTTATCCCTCTGTGCTTCCTTTCTCCTCTTGTTTTGCTGTCTTTCTCATTCTCTCCTTCTTCTTTCCTCCTCGCTTCATTTTCTCTCTGCTTGTTTCCTTCTCCTTGATTACATCTTCCTCCCCCTCCTTCGTTCTTGCTAGCCTAAACTCTCTCTCTCTCTCTCTCTCTCTCTCTCTCTCTAGTGATGACGAAGGAATCTGTTTCTCTCTTCATTGTCTCACGTGTCTTCTTTTCTTTCTTTTTTTCTTTCTCTTTCTTTTTTCTTTCTTTTGCTGCATTTTTCCAGAGTAGTTTTGTGTTTTGTTCCATTTACGTGTTTTGTGTTGCAAGTGTTACATTGTTTCTTTATTTTTAGGTGTTTTTACTCTCTCTCTCTCTCTCTCTCTCTCTCTCTCTCTCTCTCTCTCTCTCTCTCTCTCTCTCTCTCTCTCTCTCTCTCTCTCTCTCTCTCTCTCTCTCTCTCTCTCTCAACACACGACAGGGAATGAGAGCGACGAGCGTTTGCATTTCCATTTTCTTTACCTTCTTAGTTTTTAGTTTCTTTCGTCTGTGTGTTTCACGTTTTCTCTTTCGTAATTCCAGAGGTTGAATTAGAAGCACGTTTATGTGTATGGCAGATTTCCCTTAACCCCTTTCCCTTACCCCCCCCTGTGTGTGTGTGTGTGTGTGTGTGTGTGTGTGTGTGTGTGTGTGTGTTTGCATAATTTAGTGAAGTGAATTTACTGCACATTTCTCTCCCTCTTTTCTCGTGGTCTTTTCTTATGTCTTCTAATTACTTTTTAAATTCCTAAGTCCGCTTATTAATGTAACGTGATTAAATACAATTCAAATTCACTGTATTATTTTTTTCCTCTATCTCTCTCTTTCTTTTGTGATTCAGGGAGGGAGGAGAAGAGGAGGTGAAGGGACAAGGGAAGAGGAAGGAGAGGGAGAGGTGAAATATAGAGAGGAAAAGGAAGGGAAAGTGTCAGAAACGTTAGCGAAAGAGACGAAGAGAAGGAAAAGGGAGAAAAAAAGAGGAAGGAAGAGATGGAAAGAAGGAAAAGGGAGAGGAAAAATGAAGAAATGGAGAGAGAGATACGAAGTGTGAGAAACGTTAGTGAAAGAGACGAAGAAAGGGAAAAGATATGGAGAGAAGGGGAAGGTAGACGAAAAGTGAAGAGATGGAGAGAGATACAAAAAAAAAAAAAAAAAACAGGAGGAGAGAAATAGGAAGTAAACACGGTGAGGAAAAGCAAAATATAGGAGAAGAAAAGGGAGGGAGAGGGAGATGAATGAAGGAAAAGCATGGAAAGAGACGAAGAGGTGAGAAGAGGAAGGGAGAAAAAGAGAGGGAAATAAAAGGAAAGAAAGCAGAGGGGAAAAAATATGGAATGAGTAAATGGGAGGGGAAGAGAGGGATAAGAGGAGCAAGGAAAAGGAGGAATAAATATTTTCATAAAGTGTACATTTATTTGAAAGGAAAAAGAAAAAAAGAAAGGAAATAAAAGATAGGACATTTTTTTTCCTCCCATAATAAATTCATCTATTTGAAGAGAGGGATAAGAGGAAGAAGAAAAAGGAAGACAATTTTTTTCATAAAGTTTACATTTATTTGAGAGGAAGAAAGGAAAAGAATGGAAAAAAAATGAAAGGTAAGAGATTTTTTTCCTCCCATAATAAATTCATCTATTTGTCTCGTATTGGAATTAAAATCGAGGCCTGAAATTAGATGAATATAATGAACTCCCTAAATTCGAATAGCGAGGACAAACACTTGGCCGTCTGTTTGTTCTCTCTCTCTCTCTCTCTCTCTCTCTCTCTCTCTCTCTCTCTCTCTCTCTCTCTCTCTCTCTCTCTCTCTCTCATATTAGCGAAATAGTAAAGAAATATTTTTGCATGAGTTCTGAATTATATCGTGTGTACACCTTGAGAGAGAGAGAGAGAGAGAGAGAGAGAGAGAGAGAGAGAGAGAGAGAGAGTGTGTGTGTGTGTGTGTGTGTCTGATTATGTATATTTCGTATTAATTTATTTTTGTACGTGTGTATATTTGAATGTATTTTTCATCGATGTGTGTGTGTGTGTGTGTGTGTGTGTGTGTGTGTGTGTGTGTGTGTGTGCGTGTGTGCCATGAGGGAGGCTGATATTATTCCCCAGGTAGCGGTAATAATGACGAAATAATAACGGTAATAAAAAGTTTTGTTGGACGCAATGAAACCATAAATGACACAAAGAGAAAGAGAGAGAGAGAGAAAAAAAAACCCTCTAACCTCTAACATACAATATCAATTTTACTACTACTACTACTACTACTACTACTACTACTACTACTACTACTACTACTACTACTACTACTACTACTACTACTACTACTACTACTACTACTACTACTACTATACTCATTACTTCTCTATTAGATTATATTTCACTACCCTCACCACCACTGCTACCAACAGAACCCCTTTCATCCAGCACAAGGGTTTTAGAACTTCTACCTCACGCCTTTCATGCCAAAACCACGAGCGTGTCATTGATAGACTTAGCACTCGTCCTGAATTACCCTGTGCTTCAGAACTTACACTGCGCCACGACGGGGGGATGGGGGCAGTGAAGGTGGGAGAGAGAGAGGGAGGGAGGGAGGGAGGGAGGGAGGGAGGGAGAGAGGGATACGAGGAGGCTGAATGCTAGGAGTGAACAAGCAAGCGGTTGAGGAATATTACTTTATAGGCACAGTTTATTCGTATACGGTGGAGAGAGAGAGAGAGAGAGAGAGAGAGAGAGAGAGAGAGAGAGAGAGAGAGAGAGACCTTCCCCTCTCAGTACGACAATTTTCCAAGGCCACAGAAACAACTCGCTGGGTTTTCAAGACAGTTTCTCCTTTTAATAAGCTAGAAATCTTGCCAATCTATCACCAGAGCCACAAAAACATCCTTAAAAACACGATTATCTTCAACTGGAGCCTTTGGAAAGCAGTGATGGTGAGAGAGCAAAGCGTTTCAGAATATGGGCTAGAGACAGACAATACCTCAGAATTCATAGAGAGGCCGGAATAACTGAAATATTGACATGCAGACGGAATGGCAAGCGGACACTGAAATATTCTGCAGATTATTGAAGTGGATGAACGCCAGCCAGTGTGGATGAAACTAAAGGTGACGCCAGGGAGCGGGAGTCGAGGAAAGCTGCATGTACGTGTGGGAGTGGAATGGCTCGCAGTGGAATGAAAGTGTAATGAAGGGACACATATGGAATGGATGAATTAAGTCAATGAGAGAAGAGATAGAAACAGAGAGAGAGATAAATTTTGATAAGAGTTAGACTAAGGAATGAAGAGAGTGTAGTGAGTGAGATGAGTGAGATTTAGAAGGAAAATAGAGGCAGGGAAGAAAATGAATGAGGAAACAAAGTTAACATGGTTGTGGAATGAATGAAAGAGGAGAGATATAAGAGAGAGAGAGAGAGAGAGAGAGAGAGAGAGAGAGAGAGAGAGAGAGAGAGAGAGAGAGAGATACCCACATATACTATAACAAAATAACATAAACAGTGATAACAGTGATAGTAATAACGATGATAACGACAATAATACAGATAAATAATGACGGATGATTGTTAATAACCTCACTAACGGCACAATTAACACCAATAAGCAGCACAACAGGAGTGACGGCAATAAACAGGAGTGACGCGGCGATGGGAACTGACAACGCTAAATTGAGGTGAATATGAATGTCATTATCGTATCGAAGTGAACGAATTGCGAGTCATTCTTCTACATTTTTCTCCTCTTTTTTTTCCATTTTTCACCGTGATTGACTGAATTACGAATAAAGTTTGTGCGCTGATGGGGGAAAAATTTCGAAATGAGATAACTAGTGTGAGAGAGAGAGAGAGAGAGAGAGAGAGAGAGAGAGAGAGAGAGAGAGAGAAAATCAGCTAAAAAAAACAGTATCACCACTATAGAATAAAAGGTATTGAAAAATTGAGGGCGGAAGCAAGGGGAGGTTAATTAAACAGAGCAGTAAGACTTACCTGCGAAGTGAAATACTACGACGTGTTGCTGAAGATTGTAAGCAAATGTGATGTGTTAAAGGTGTGATGTGTTGCGAGATTGTTAGTGTTACCTTCACCTTCTCTTTGTGCTGTATTACTGTGCAGGCTGTCTGTATTGGCCTTTGTAACAGATTGGATCAGTAGTGGAATAAATGGCTGTCAGTCTCTCTCTCTCTCTCTCTCTCTCTCTCTCTCTCTCTTGTACGCTCGCGAAGACTATTAAACTTCCTCTTTAGTTTTGTGCAACACACACACACACACACACACACACACACACACACACACACACACACACACACACACACACACACACACACACACACACACACACACACACACACACACACACACACACACACACACACACACACACACACACACACACACGCACGCACGCACGGACGCACGCACGCACGCACGCACGCACGCACTCTCTCTCTCTCAGAAAAAAATATAATTGAGAACGAGAGAGAGAGAGAGAGAGAGAGAGAGAGAGAGAGAGAGAGAGAGAGAGAGAGAGATTGCTCTAAAGAGAAAAGTTGGCATGAAAGTATAATTACGTAGAATAGTAAGAAAAAAGAAGAAAAGAAAAAAAAAATGCCTCCAGGTTTTGAGTGGAGGCAGAACTTACTGGATTGTAAAGAAAGAAAGAAAGAAAAAAGACAGTTTTCACTCCCACTTTTCTCTCTATCTCAGTTTGAGTTTATTGTTATGGAAGCGAATTACAGAAAACCAATCAGAGAGAGAGAGAGAGAGAGAGAGAGAGAGAGAGAGAGAGAGAGAGAGAGAGAGAGAGAGAGAGAGACTGTAGCTAACAACACCAAAACTGCTGAGTTGGTATATCCCAAAATTTACTGCGAGTGAAACTACAACAGTGGCATCCGGTCTCTCTCTCTCTCTCTCTCTCTCTCTCTCTCTCTCTCTCTCTCTCTCTCTCTCTCTCTCTCTCTCTCTCTCTCTCTCTCTCTCTCTCTCTCTCTCTCTCTCTCTCTCTCTCTCTCTTCCTTTTCTCACATCCTTCCCACTCTCCTTCATCTTCACCATGTCCCCCATTCCCTTTCTCCTCGTCCTACCCCCTTGCCTCTTCCTCCTCTTCCTCCTCCTCCTCCTCCTTGCCTTCTTCCCCGCCGTAATGTGCTCTTGGTACCAGAATACCGATGGGACACCGCGCTGTTGGCCTGCCAGTCACGCACCCTGTCAGCTATCCCACTACCGCTCCCTTCCCCTCACTCCCAGCGTCCTCTCAGCTTCCTTTCCCTCACTCCAAGCCACCATCATTACCTCCGTCCCTTCTTCCTTCACCTGTAACCATCACCATCACCAGGAGGGACTCACAGCTTCACTATCAGCTTTCTGGTGTGTGTTTGTGATTACGTTCAGTGTTGTAGCCTCTTGGAAAGGTCATTGTTGGTAGTTACTGGTGGTTATTGTAGTACCTGAGTGCTATTATTTCCTTCTCTGGTCTCTTTTCTGGGGCCCCCTCCTCTACTCCCTCCTTTCCCTCCTCTTCTACTGTCCAATCCTTACTCCTTCCCTTTCCGGTCTATCCACACGCTGCCACCATTTATTCTCATTGCTGTATACTATTCACACTCCACCACCACCTCCCTAGCTGTTATTATGACCGCCACTAGCCACACGCTTCCACCTGTTAGAGAGAGAGAGAGAGAGAGAGAGAGAGAGAGAGAGAGAGAGAGAGAGAGAGAGAGAGAGAGAGAGAGAGAGAGAGAGAGCAATTCCGCGTAGTACTGGTTATGTAGTATAATTGCTGGTCTGCTAATTGCATGGATGGTGTCCTTTGCAGTCTGTGTGGGATTGTGGGAGTGTGTTAAGCAGCAGGAACGTCTGTGTGGGAGGGAGAAGTGGTGGTCTCTCTCTCTCTCTCTCTCTCTCTCTCTCTCTCTCTCTCTCTCTCTCTCTCTCTCTCTCTCTCTCGCTACTTGTACACACACGAAGACTATTAAACTTCCTCTTTAGTTTTGTTATGCAATTCTCTCTCTCTCTCTCTCTCTCTCTCTCTCTCTCTCTCTCTCTCTCTCTCTCTCTCTCTCTCTCTCTCTCTCTCCACTATCCACTACTGCAAACCTTTCTCGCTGTTGCTTTCATTCGCTTTCCCTTTCCTCACCCTTTTCTATCACTTGGTTTTAGTTATTCCTCGTTATTTTTCCCCTATCTATTTTCCCTCGCTTTCATCCAATGCTCGGAAAAAAAAAAAGATACGAGAGGGTGAAAAAAAACGGCGAGGCATTATGTGTGACTCACTCGTAAAACTCATCCCACTGTTCCATTTGTTCTTTTGTTCATGCATTTTAATAACTTCGTTCATTCATTAACGCATGAGCTCATTGATTGGTGGTGTTATGCATTTTTTGGGGTTCGCATTTTTATGATGTTATTTTATTCAGTTTTGTTTATTTTATTTGATTTTTTGTGTTGGGGAAAAAAATGTGGAAGTTTAGTACGTTCGGTAATTCTCACATTAAACTTTTCATTTTTCTCTCTTTTGTATTCGCAGCAATTAAAAATGGTTTGTTATTTTTCAAGTATTGATTGGGTAGGTTTTGTGTTTTTTTTTTTTGTGTGTGTGTGTGTGTATAAAGCTCGGATCTGTGTCTGTTTGTGTCTGTTCGTGTGTTTCTACCTATGTATCTATCTTTTCTGTCCGTATTCCTAATTTTTGTTCTACTTTCTTCCTGTACAAATCTCTCTCTCTCTCTCTCTCTCTCTCTCTCTCTCCTCTCCTCTCCTCTCCTCTCCTGTCCCTCCCTCCCTCCTTAGTGTGTGTATGTTCCCGCCTGCAAAAATATGCTTAGTCCTTACGGTGAGTGAACCTAAAAGTAGAGATTAAAACAATCTTTCTTTCTCAAGAGGCCAAGGTGACGTCAGGGATCAATTACATGGCCTGCACCTGACCACGCCACCGCTACAGTACAGGTGAGCTCTTCTTTTCATCAGTGTCATATTCATATTCTTCTTTTCCTTGATTCTTTTTCCTTTTATTTTTTGTTCTAGTGACTTTTGTTTACTTTTCCATGTTTTTTCTTTTAAGTGATTTGTTTTGATTTTTCTTCAGTGTATTAGATATTCAAGTTTTTTTGTCTTTCTTTTATATATATATATTTTTTTTTCTAGTGTCTATTTTATTTTTTCTATTTTCGTTATTAAATTCGTGTTTTTTGTGATTTTTCTATACGTTTTTGTCATTTTAAGTCCATTTTTTAGTATTTTTGTTATTTTTAGCATTTATTTTACTTAGTTTCCAATACCTCTATCTTTTTTCTGATATTTTTATGTTTTATTTTATATTTCTGTTTTATCTTCTGTTATGTTCATTTTCCAGTATTCTTTTTATCATCCGGTATTTTGCTACGTTCTGGTATTTCTGCATCACATTCCGGTATTTTTGTGTTAACTTTTGGTATATTCTAGGATTCTGTATTGCATTTTGTTATGTTCATCCATCTAATATATTTTTAATCTATCTCTCCTTTGAACCTTTGACTTCTTTTTGCAGCTCCCTTGAAAAGATCACGTTTTGTTACTCCGTCCGTGAAGTATAGCTGTGGAAATTAAAGTGTTAGACGAACGACGAAATAGCAGAGGAAGTGAAACATAGGAGGGCATAGGGGAAGTAAAAGTAGTAATAATTGGTGTGCAATTTCGTAGTTTTGGGTAACAAGCCGATGGAGGGAGAAAGTAACGGAAACTCCATCGAGGGAAAAATGACAAAATTGGGAAAATCAAAACTGGAGAGGGGAAAGGCACGAATATTGGAATGGAACCGAAGGGAAATGAAAAAAAAAAAAAAAGAGCAGGAAACTCGAGGGAAAAAGAATGAACGTAGAGGTGGCGCAAGCAATAAAGATAAAGAATAATATACAAAAGGTGAAACAGGGACACTGTGTAGATAGAAATAAAAAAAAAGAATAATAGAAATAACGTCAAATGAAAAAAAAAAAAAAACTAATGCAAGAAGAAAAGGATGAAACGCATAAAGTAGAAGAGAATAGAAAAATGGTCAATAAAAACAGAAAACGGTAAAGAGTAATGGAAAATGGGAAATCAAGAGGCCAGAATGCCACTCACACGCCTCTCCCCCAACCAGCGTCTCCCCTTGTGGACATCCCTTATTCTGATTGGCTAATGAAGTGGAAGGAAGTAGGAAGGCGGGGTGAGTATGGGATAGAAAGAAAATAGGCTCTCTCTCTCTCTCTCTCTCTCTCTCTCTCTCTCTCTCTCTCTCTCTCTCTCTCTCTCTCTCTCTCTCTCATACACTGGTACACATTAACAGTTCCTTATTTCCATTTCCTTCACATTTTTTTCAATCTCACACTCCTTTCAAATATTTCTGATCAAAATTTGTAATGAAAAATAACAATAGGTAGATTTTATTTCTTTCACAAGGCCATGAATAAAATCCTTCACCTGGACATCATTGCTTCACGCGTTTCGTAACTAAGGTTTATACATTTTTTTTTTTCATATTCTTTATTGAAACAGCGAGGAGGGAGTGACTGAATAATACCTTTGACGTGCACTGGATTCATTAGAGAGAGAGAGAGAGAGAGAGAGAGAGAGAGAGAGAGAGAGAGAGAGAGAGAGAGAGAGAGAATATGTGTGTAATTCACCTCACCTCGGTCGTCTGCTGGTCATCCAGCCAATCTTCTCCATTACGGAGCGAGCTTAGAGCTCATAGACCGATCTTCGGGTAGGACTGAGACCACAACACACTCCACACACCGGGAAAGCGAACCCACAACCCCTCGAGTTACATCCCGTACCTATTTACTGCTAGGTGAACAGGGGCCACACATTAAGAGGCTTTTCGGGACTCGAACCCGGGCCTCTCGATTGTGAGTCGAGCGTGCTAACCACTACACTACTCGGTGTGTGTGTGTGTGTGTGTGTGTGTGTGTGTGTGTGTGTGTGTGTGTCAAACGAGTACAACAGATGCCCTCATGTTTCTGAGCTGTCTCCTTTAGTCTCTCTAGCAGCAGTCAGTATTGGGATCAATTGTGAAATGAAATGGAATTGATTACTTCATGTTCCACTTTGATTTGAAATGAAATTCACTTGACAAGAATTAACTGGTCTGACCTGTACTACCTGTTGCTCTGGTGGTGGTGGTGGTGGTGGTTGGTTTAGCTAAATAGTTTGTTTCCTAGTTAGCAAATTAGTCAGGTAGTGTAGCAAGTTAGTTTAGCCAAGTTAGTTAGATAGACAATTGGTTATAGTGGTGGTGGTGGTGGTGGTGGTGGTGGTAGTGGTTTTAGTAGTAGTAGTAGCAGTAGCAGTAGCAGTAGTAGTTGTAGTAACAAGAATAACAACACAGAACAACTCGCTCCTAGCAATAACAACAGTTCAAAGCTTCAATTAACTCCCGTCAGAGCGCGTCAATAAATAAATAATTAGTCAATCTGGAAAAAAAAAAGCTGCTACAGACTAAACGAGTGATGCGTCAACACCTGACCAACTTCTAACTCACGAACTCACGAACTCACGAACTCACGAACGAGATACGACAAAACGACCTAATTAAACGAACAATTCGCCTCACGTGACATTACCAGAGAGAGAGAGAGAGAGAGAGAGAGAGAGAGAGAGAGATGGCTACCTGGCGGCCATTATTTCCCGTATCAAAAAAAAAAAAAGACCAGAAAAATCTAAACAAGACGCAATTTTCTCTTCAAAAGTTAGTGTTTCTGCACCGACAGGGACTTTGAGGCTTGCGCGATATTGCCTCTCTTCAAAGTTCCTCATTATTTAATTTCCACGGCCGGAATTATTTGTTAACTGGCTGTACATTCTCTCCCACTTTGAACACTTCGTCCTTTATCATATTTCTTTCTCCTCTATCCTTTCCTTCTCTCTTTTCTTTTTACTTTTCGTCATATGTCAATTTGTTATGATAGAATAATATGTACATTGCCTCCCACTTCCAACTCTTTGTTTTTCTCATGTTTCCTTCTCCTTTATCATTTCCGTGTCAGTTTTTTTTCTTAATATTTCGTCATAACTCAATTTGTTATATAATTATATGTAAATTAACTCAAACTTTGCATAGATACCCTTTCTGTAACTGTTTCTGCCTCCTTAACTTTTTCTCCTTAGTTTTTTCTTAATTTTCGATATGTTTTAGTTTACTACCCTGAAATTATTTGCGAAGTATTTCTGTACATTGTCACTAAGTCCAAATACCTTATTCTTTCGTTTCCTGGTTCTTTTTTCTCTATTTCTTCCTTCTTTTTCGACATTAATCAGTTTGCAGCGCTACAATGATTTATAGAACAGCTGTACATTGTCGCCAGTTTAAAGTAAATTGTCCTCTCCTCTCTGATTTTTCCTCTTTTACCTCTTTTTAATCCTCTTACTGTTAGATATTCTTCTTTTTCTAGTTCTTATTCTTCTACCTCAATAATGTCAAGTAAAGATTTGGTTAGGTGACTTTTTTTAACCCTTTCACTTATAGATACTCCTTTTGCAACTTTCCTAAACGCTTATTTTTGCACTAAGTCTTGTCAGGTAGTAGAATATCTCTCTTCCCATAATCCTTGCGACTTTTTAGACTAGAGTATTTTTTATTTACCGTTCCCTTGCGTGAATTTGTTTTCATATAATCCCTTTTAACTTTTTTATACTCTTATTTTTGTACTAAGGCGCATTGAATACTCTCGCAGCTCAGGGAATACAAAATCAGTCTGTTATTCTGTCTTCTGCTCCATCTGTCCTCGCAAAGTTTATTTTTATGCTTTCCTGAATGTTATCAATAAACGAATGTAGGAGGAAAAAGGTTAAGAGAGAGAGAGAGAGAGAGAGAGAGAGAGAGAGAGAGAGAGAGAGAGAGAGAGAATACACTTTTATCTACATACCGTCAATATTATGTAAAGTGAAAGCAGAGGGATGAAGGATTAGTACCACCCCGTAAAAACCTAAAAAAAGCGGGAAAAAAGAGAAAAATTTAGTGTGGCAGAAGTATTTATATATTCAGTTGTGGTCTGCGCTCCCGTGTGGGAAGTAAAAGCTTAATCTTGCTAATGACACAGCTCTCTCTCTTTCTTTTCCTCTCTCTCTCTCTCTCTCTCTCTCTCTCTCTCTCTCTCTCTCTCTCTCTTCTTTCTCTTCCTTGGTATTCCTCTCATTAATATTCTACTTCACTCTTTGCCTAAGTTTACATTCGTCATTGCCTTGGAGAGATTCTTTCACTTGTTTCTCTTTCTCTCTCTCTCTCTCTCTCTCTCTCTCTCTCTCTCTCTCTCTCTCTCTCTCTCTCTCTCTCTCTCTCTCTCTCTCTCTCTTTTGTATCCTCTTTCAGCGCCTCTACTTTTTATTATCCTTGTTTTTCGCCCCTCCTCTGTTCTTTTCTCTTCTTTTTCTCCTTCTTCTTTATTCCACTTCCTTCTCCTCCTTCGGTACTTTTTATCGTTCTTGTTCTACATCTCTTCTCTTCTTTTTCTTCTTGCTTTTCTTTCTTTTCCACTTCCTCCTCTGACCTCTCTTGTTGTAGCTCTTTGTGTTCTTATTTTGCTTCTTTTCTTTTTATTCTCTTTTCCTTTTTTCTTTCTATTTCTTCCGTTCTTTGTTTCTGTAATTTGTTTTTGTTTTCTTATACATTTTGATCCCTTTCCCTCCTTTCTTTTCCCTCTCCTCCTTTTACTTTCACCGTTTTTCTCCATATCTCCTTCTCTGTATTCTTCTGCTCCTCATTTCTAATCTTTGTCCTTTTCCTGGTTTTGCTCTTTCTCTCCATCTCCTTTTTTATTGGTCCTCTTTTCGTTTCCTTCTCCTCTTCTTACTTTTGCAGTGTTTCTACATATTTCCTCTGTATTCTCCTGTTCCTCATTTCTCCTCTGCGTCCTTTTCCTGATTTTGCTCTTTTATTTTCCTATCTGCTTGTTTTATAGTTTTTTTTTCTGCATGTATCCTAGTCTATTTCCCCTATCACCATCACCGCCATCACCACCACCACCACCACTACCTCCTGCTCCAACGCTAGCCACCTGGTCACCAGAAACCTTCGTCGTTAACCTTCAGCAATTAAGTCTCCAAACAGCTATTACAGTGCCATCCCTCGGGAACACTCAGTAAGGGCGAGCCTCCCTCCACGCAGAGTTCTGTTCTGATCCTTCGATCCGCTTCGTCAGGTACTGCTGGTAGGAGAAGGGATAGGAGGAGTGGCGTGTGAGGGGCAGGGAGGGTGAAAGGAAGGAAGGGGACGGCCAGGGGAAGGAGGTGAAGGGTTAGGAAGGTGCAGGGACTCGTAAGCCAATTAGCAGAAGGACCACGGGGATGTTGTCACGTGAATACCAACCTGCTGTGTTCTTCGATGCGTCCTTCAAGGGTTTAGTCGTCGTCAGAACGCAAAGATTAGTGTTAGTTTGGCTCTGCTCTTTCTGCTAGTCTTAAATGCTTTGCTCTTTCACCACGACAGTTTTCTAAGGCCACGAAGTCTTGCTTCCATGTGTTGTTTTCTAGTAAATATTCAGAGTCCTTGTTAAACGGCCACTAGAACTATAAATATCCTTACTATTACTACTATTTCTCATATTCTTAAACACTTTTCTCTCTCACAAGGGCGGTTGTTCAAGGTCAAGTAGTTGACTAATAATTTTTCATGCGTTTTTTCGTGTCAGATGCACTGAAACTTCGCTAAGCTATCCCTCGAATCATACCTAAGATATAACACCTCGCAGAAAACAGTAACAACGACGACAACCTGGCAAAACGTTTAGGAATGCGTCAACCAATCATTTCCTCACGCACTTCATTCTTTTATCTCAGGAGTATTCTTTTCTAGCATCTTTTCCCGTTTCTTTTCTCAGTTGGCTCGTGTTCCGCCTGGTGTGTTGGCTCCTACATGCGCTCGAGGAAAGGACACGAGGAGCTTATGACTAATTTAAAGGAGATACAGGGGGACTTGTGAGGGCGTGAGGAGGGCTGCCTTGACTCTATGTGTGTATGTGTGTACGTCTCTCTCTCTCTCAGTGTGTGTCTAAGGGCGACTTCTCAGATATGGGAGGAGGGGAGGCTGAATACAGGAGGTAGGGGAGGAGAAGGGTGAACGGCGATGTCACAGTTTTTATGCACCCGGAAATCCGCCTCTGTCTCCCGATGCTTATTGTGGTGAGGTGTTGAGAGGCTGCCTTCAGATTATTTTAGAGCATGTAAGGTGAGAAGTGTGCCTGTATGAGAGAGAGAGAGAGAGAGAGAGAGAGAGAGAGAGAGAGAGAGAGAGAGAGAGAGAGAGAGAGAGAGAGAGAGAGAGAGAGAGAGAGAGAGAGAGAGAGAGAGAGAGAGAGAGAGATTCAAAAAGCTAAAAACGACAGCGACAACAAAGAAACAACAATAAACTTTGCAACGCATAGTAAACAGCGTAATACACGTAATATACAAGAGGCTCTGTGTGTGTGTGTGTGTGTGTGTGTGTGTGTGTGTGTGTGTGTGTGTGTGTGTTTATATCCGCCATCCTTTCGTCAGTGTGTCTTGTTGTGGCTGTAAAACATTCTTGAGAAATGAGATGAAATTACATTTGCATTACATTACAATTTCTTGGGGAAACTTTTGCGTGTTTGTTTAAAGTTTACAAGAGACGGAAGAACGAAGAGGAAGAAGGAGGAGAGACAAAGCAGCAGGAGGAGAAGGAAGTAAGAGGAAGAGGAGGGAAAGGATTAGAAACAGAAACTAGATTATACCAAAACGTTGTTCTGTCTCTCTCTCTCTTTCTCTCTTTCTCTCCCTCTCTCTGCTAACTGCTAGTCTCTGCGAAATCTTCCTTTTATACCTGTCTGTATCATTGGCAGGTAGAAAAGGCACTGTCTCATTAGCTGGTCTTGTTGTTGTTATCGGCTCAATTATCAGGAATACAGTGGGGGCGGTGAGCGGGTTTAGAGAGGGGGAGAGGATAGGAATCAGCGTGCAGAAGTCTTGGGGGAGGGATATGGGAGGGAAGGGGTAAAGGGTAAGGGTAAGTGTAGGGAGGGTAGATCGCTTGCTTTCCTTGTTTGTGTAATGGGAAACTGTAATGAAACGAGGCATGTGGATGAGCTCTTTGTAATGGTAGTAGTAGTAGTAGTAGTAGTAGTAGTAGTAGTAGTAGTAGTAGTAGTAGTAGTAGTAGCAGCAGTAATAGTAAGGAAATAAAAATAGCATCAGCAAAAGAATAAATTCGCCTCTGACTGAATGGCTTTAGTTAACATTCATACCATTTCAAGTCCGTTTAAAAATTCTGTTTAATTCTTAGTTCATAAAAGAAACATACCCTCCTCTCTCTCTCTCTCTCTCTCTCTCTCTCTCTCTCTCTCTCTCTCTCTCTCTCTCTCTCTCTCTCTCTCTCTCTCTGCCCTTTGAAATCTCACAGTAAAAACTTTAGCCATCACACCCAAGCTCTCACTCAAGTGGTAATAATCTTTTTAGAAGCGAAAGGGAAAATACCTATTAAAATAAAAAGGTGAAAAAATTCAAATCTCATTTACTATTAAAAAAATGAAAAAAAAATAATTCGGAATATAAAAAGAGATAAAATGAAAACCCACTAACCGAAGTATTCTTTGTTCGTGTTATAAGAGAGAGAGAGAGAGAGAGAGAGAGAGAGAGAGAGAGAGAGAGAGAGAGAGAGAGAGAGAGAGAGGCTCAGGCATTAAGTCAAATATAATGTCGTTTAGGAGCAGGAGGGAGAAAAAAAAAGTACGTAGCGGAACAAAAAGCGAAAAAAGACAAAAGTTTCGACCTTGCCGCTGGAAAAAAGAGAGTTAGAGAGGTTTTAAAAGTGTAGTATCTATTTTCTTTTACAATTTATGAAGGAAGGGGAGAAAAGAGAATATGTTAGCATGTGTTAAAGGGTGAATTTTATTTGGTTTCTTAGAGGTGTTAATAATATACCTTTGTTCCAGAGAGAGAGAGAGAGAGAGAGAGAGAGAGAGAGAGAGAGAGGCTGCATGCGGTATCTCATACGTTAATGATACCATTTAAAAGCGAGGGGAAAGGAAGTAGAATAGCAGAATTGTAAAAGATTTAAGATTCTCTCTCTCTCTCTCTCTCTCTCTCTCTCTCTCTCTCTCTCTCATCACAATGTTTTTCGTCTTTTTCCTATTTCTAAGACGACATATAAAAAGGAAAAGGAAGAAAAATAAGTAAATAATCATCACGTCTTAATCATATTGTTAGGAAGAAGAAAGAATAAGATTAAGAAAGAATAAGATTAAGAAAGAAAATGGAAAAAAAGGAAGAAAAGAAAAGATCTGAAGAATGAAAAAAATAGGAAAAGAAAATGAAAAAGGAAAATCAGGAAAAGAAAACTATAAAAAGAGCTGAAAAATGAAAAAAAGAAAAGACAATGAAAAAGGAAATAAGAAAAAAAAATAAGAAAAGAGCTAAATAATGAAAAATAGAAAAGGAAAAGGAAAAAATAAGGAAAGAGCTGAAAAATGAAAAATAAGGAAAAAAAAAATTAAAAAAAGGAAATAAATAAAAAAAAAAAACGAGACAATGAAAAAAAAAACGAAAAAGGAAAACAAGGAAAGAAGTAAAAAATATAAGAAAAGGCCTGAAGAATAGAAACAAGGAAAAGAAAATGAAAACGAAAGAAGAAAAGAAGAAAAATCAAATAAAAGAGACAGAAAAAAAAAAAAAAATAGAAGAGAACAGAGGACAGCAGGTGGCGTGGTGGCTGGGTTGCTGGATGGCTTGGTGAGAGTCGGATACGAAGCGATGAAGCCAAGAACACATTCCACACGTGCGAGACTTGGTGCTTTTAACGCAATTTTCACCCACCAGAGGGCTCCCACTCGCTCGCTGTGCCGGAGTTGCCAGTTAGTCACATTAAGCAAAGCACATACCTCTTGGCCAATGTTTGCACGGGGGAATAGGCGGCTTAACTACATTCTGCCGCCGCTCCACTCCGCTCCTCTTCCTTTTCCTCCTCCTCTTGCTCCTACGCGCACCAGAAATAAAACGAGGGAATCAACGAACACGTCTGAAATTGGTGTCTGGGCTCGGAATCAGAGGCACACCAGCTGGCAACACTGATCTGGCGGCTGGCGGTAAACACTGAAGCTGAAGGAAGAGGAGGAGGCGTAGGAGGAGGAGCAGGAGGAAAAAGAGGAGTAGGGACATTGGCATATTTTTCCTTGTTTCTATATCGTCCTTCTTCTTCCTTCGTCTCTTTTCCCTCCTCCTCCTACTCCTCCTCCTCCTCCTCCTCCTACGCCTGTCAACACAATGGTCGGTCTTCCGCAGGACACCGCTTTTTTCATAATATATATTCAATTTTGGAGTCTTTTGTCCCATCTAATTAGGAATTATTATTTTTTACTCAATATATTTTTCTCTCTCTCCCTCCTTTTCTTTGCCCCTCTCTCCCTCTCGTCCTATCCTCTCTCTCTCTCTCTCTCTCTCTCTCTCTCTCTCTCTCTCTCTCTCTCTCTCTCTCCTTGTCTGCATATGTTTTTCTCTTGCGTCTGTCATATTTTATCAGTTTCTCTTTTTTGTTTACTGGCTGTCTGTTCTCTCTGTTCTATCTCTTCTCTCTTGTATTTTTCCTTGGAGCATTCCCGCGTCTGTGTTATATTTTATCTTTCTTATCTTTCGTCTCGTTTTTCGTGTTATTTTGACGTAACAAATTATAGTTTTGATTATGATTTCTCTTTTTTGTGTGTGTCATTTTCCCGCAATTTCATTTTCTTGTTTGTCTTTTCACTTTTTTTCTCTTTTTTTTCTCGTCCTCCCATGTTGCTCTTTCAGTATCAATTCTCTCCCAATTTTTATTTCCTTCCTTCACCCTTCTCTCTCTCCATCTCCCTTTAATGTTTCATCATATGATTATTTCCTTTCTCCTTTCAGTGTCCTCTCAACTTTTAACATTATTTTTGCCTTTTCTCTTTTTCTCCCGTATTCCCTTCTTCCTCTTTTCTCTATTTCTTTGTTCTTCTTCTTTTCTTCTTGACCTCTTTCCACCAATTCTATTAATTTCTTCCTTGTCTCCTCTTTTGCTTCTCTCTTCTTTTCTCCATTTACTCTCCCTTTTCTTCTCTGCCTTCTTTCATAATTTTCCCCATCCTTTCTTCTTTCCTTGTCTCCATTTATCTAGTCCTCTTTTCCTCACTGTCTTTTCTTCTCTTCCTCTATTTCACGAATCCTTCCCTTTCCTCAACTCCCATCTCTTCTCTCCCACCTCCCTCCCTCCCGTCTACCTCCTCTTCACCCTTTCTCCTTTCCTTTCCTTTCCTGCCTCCTTTGCACCCTTCCTCCTTCCCTTCCACCCTCCCTCATGGCTTTAAAACTCCTCCGAAGAAGAATTAACTTGAGTCACTTTTAAGCCTCGGATGATACTGCTTTTATTCGTGGTGGTGGTGGTGGTGGTGGTGGTGGTGGTGGTGGTGGTGGTGATTGTGGTAATGAATAGTCAGTAGCATTTATATGGAAATGAATAATGGAGATGAACAGTAAATACAGAAGAGTAATGGACGGTGAGAATAATGGAGTCTCGGGGCAGAGAGAGAGAGAGAGAGAGAGAGAGAGAGAGAGAGAGAGAGAGAGAGAGAGAGAGAGAGAGAGAGAGAGAGAACAGAGTAGAATGGAAACATGAGAGAGAGAGAGAGAGAGAGAGAGAGAGAGAGAGAGAGAGAGAGAGAGAGAGAGAGAGAGAGAATGGACGAATAAAGATAACGAAGGAGGAAAGTATCTAAAAGGGAAAGTTACAAACACACACACACACACACACACACACACACACACACACACACACACACACACACACACACACACACACACACACACACACACACACACACACACACACACACACACACACACCAGCATGCAGGAAGTAGTAACAACTGCTCCCTTAGATTGCCTGGAACTCTGGAATTCGGCCTGGAAGGAGCCAGGAACCAAAAGCACTTGTTCGGAAATTTCTTGAACTGGAACAATCGCCTGGTGGAACACGCAACAGCGAGGCTCCGGCGCGTGGCTGCTCCCTCCAACTTTTCCTTGTCGCAGGAGAGAGAGAGAGAGAGAGAGAGAGAGAGAGAGAGAGAGAGAGAGAGAGAGAGAGAGAGAGAGAGAGAGAGATAACGTACTATAAAAGAACGAAAAACAAAAAAGATAATTTCAGGAAACAGAAAAATTGAAATATCGTAGAAAAAAAAAAGACGAGTGTTTTCAAACTGAGAAAGAGAGAGATAGAGAGGAGTGAGAAGAGAGAAGAGGAAAATAGCGTACAGCAAAGAACGAAAGAGGAAAAAAAAAAACGTTTCAGAAAACAGTAAAAATTAAATGTATGAAAAAAAAACAATTTCCAAGAAGAGAGAGAGAGAGAGAGAGAGAGAGAGAGAGAGAGAGAGAGAGAGAGAGAGAGAGAGAGAAACTTGCGACAAAGAAAGAAAAAAAATCTAGAAACCGGAAAAAATTGAAATACTATAGGAAAAGACGACAGTTTCCACCTGAACAAGCCTGGAGGTCTGAACGACGTGTGTGGAGGCTGCGTGTGGAATAACAAATCTGTGAAGGCCAGAATGGATGGCCGGCACATTCGTTACGTGGATGGCGACACCCGCTGTGGATCTGGAATAACAATGCTCTCTCTGGGCGGGGGAGGAAGAGGATATCAGGCAGAGTAATTGGAGGTCTGGAAAGTTGAGTGGACGGGCTGGACAAAGTTTCGGGGACTCACTAATGTTAGGCGGGAGGAAGCGTGTCCATGTGAATAAGTAAGAACGCTGAGGGTGTGGAATGCCAAGCAGGTATCAGGCAAGGCAGACAAAGTTATCGTGGAAGAGTAATTAGAGCCCTGGAAAGTTGAGTGAATCGCTGGAGCCCCTCACTGCTGCAGGACAAGATGAGGTGAGATGCAAGACCACTGGACTCGCCTGGAAGAAACTTGAAGGAGGAAGGTGGTGGCGTCTGGAGGGCCTATAAACTACAGCTGAATCGCCTGGAATACCGTCCAGAGATGGCGCAGGAACGTGAAATGGACGGTCCAGGAATGACAGGCATGAATATCGAACGAGGAGCAGTTGCCTGGATGGCAGTGGACCCGTCTGGAATACCTGACTTCCAGCACAAAGCGAAGACCCTGGAACACTCTACTCTTCCTCCCGCCGCCCCCACAAGAAAAAGGGAATAAAAAGAGGAAAAAAAAAAAACGCAGAGTCCTTTCCAGCTACTGCGTATGTTATCCAAAGTTAGGCGTCGTATCCGTAAATTTGGAGACAGGCGCCCTCTGGAACGACCTTGTGCCGAGCTGGGTCGTGAGGAGGCAACTTGTGAAAATACTGGAAAGACACGAGTCGGGGGAAAAAAGTGTGTTCTGGCAGTAGTGGGCGCAGTGAACTGGGAAATCTTATACGTGTTGTAGTGTGAAATGTATGAGTCTCCGGCTGAGGATGTTTTGGTTCGCTGTTAAGAGAAAAGAAATATATAGAAATGCCTTGCCCTTTGATTGTGACGTAATAAATTTGCTTTTACATGGAGTTCTAGAGAGAGTGATAGGAGAAAAGCGAGTGATATTAGAGAAAAAGATGCTTAAATATGAAAAGGAAATATAAACGTATGCCTCTCCCTCTGATTGTGCGATAATAAATGTTCTTTTACACGGAATTCTCAAAAAAAAAAAAAAAATAAATAAATAAAAAAAGGCGTAGAGGAATATTGCAAGAGAGCGATAGTGAATAAAAAAAGATCCACTGGGTACAATGGTTAGCCTGTGAATTTTGCACGTGACTGAAGTGTAAATGTGAATAGTGAGAAGCGTTTCAATAATTTATTATTTCTTGAGAGAATATACAATTACTTAAAAAGAGAGAAAGAGAGAGAGAGAGAGAGAGAGAGAGAGAGAGAGAGAGAGAGAGAGAGAGAGAGAGAGAGAGAGAGAGAGAGAGAGAGAGAGACAGACAGACAGAGAGAGACCGCTGAAATTATAGTAAGGGAGAGTGAGCGAGAGTTGGCAGGGAGGATTAGGGGTGCTGGTGACAGGGAAGGAGATTTGGCATAGTTTTTGCATAAGGAATGTAGGAAACTCAATAATGTAAGGTCATGGCTTGTTTCTGGCCCAAGGAAGGAGAGGAGAGAGAGAGAGAGAGAGAGAGAGAGAGAGAGAGAGAGAGAGAGAGAGGAGAGGAAGGAAGGGAAAGGAGAGGAAGAGAAAGGGAAAGGAAGGGAGGAAAGGAGAGGGAAGGATGGTGAGAGGAAAGAGGGAAAGAAAAAGAGAGGAAAGAGGAAAGAGAGATGGAGTGGTGGTGAGAGGAGAGAGGGAGGAAAAGAGAGGAAATGAGAGGAAGTGATGGTAAGAGGAGAGAGAGAGAGAGAGAGGAAGGAAGGGAAAGGAAAGGGATGTTAGAGAAGAGAGAGAGGAAGAGAAAGGAAAGAGGGGAAGGAAAATGAAAGGGAAAAGAGAAAAGAGGGGAAAATCCTTCAGTTTTTAGTAATTTTAATGTTTGTTATTTACTTCATTTTTTTCCTTTTTTCTAATTTTTTGCGTTTCTTTTTATTAATTTTTTTTGGCAAGTTTAATGTTTGCTTTTTCTTCATTTTCCATTTTCTTTTTTTTGTTGCTTTTCTTTCATTTCTTCTTCTATATTTCCTTTTCTTCTTTCTATTCTTTATTATCTTTTCTTTTGGTACATTTTCATTCTTTTCTTCAGTTTCTTCTATGATTCCTTTCCATCGTCCTTTTCTCCTCATTTGCACCTTTATTCCTCTCTTTCCTCTTTAACATTTCATCATCATATTTCATTATTTCCTTTTTCTTTTCTCCTTCCTCTCTCATCATTTTCATCACTTTTCCTTTTTTTTACTTACCCTCTTCCTTTGTCTCCTCATTCTACCCTTTCCTCAATTTTTTCCTTCCTCTTTTCATCCTCCTTGTTTTCCCTTTCATCCTCCACGCGGCTTTTTTTTCCCTTTTTTCAGTTGCTTTTGTTTCTCAATGTTACGCAAGGTTTCTCTCAAAACTGCTTTATTTTTCCACTCATTTTTCTCTTGATCATATTTATTTTCCTGCATTTTACCATCTATTTTGAATTTCCATTATTTTTATGCATTTATCCTTTGTTTGTATTCTTTCTTTTGTGTTCGCTTTTTCCACTTTTTTTTTCTCATTGCTTTATTTTTAGATTTTCTCTCTCTCTCTCTCTCTCTCTCTCTCTCTCTCTCTCTCTCTCTCTCTCTCTCTCTCTCTCTCTCTCTCTCTCTCTCTCTCTCTCTCTCTCTCTCTCTCTCTCTCTCTCTCTCTCTCTCTCTCTCTCTCTCTCTCTCTCTCTCTCTTTCTCTCTCTCTCTCTCTCTCTCTCTCTCTCTCTCTCTCTCTCTCTCTCTCTCTCTCTCTCTCTCTCTCTCTCTCTCTCTCTCTCTCTCTCTCTCTCTCTCTCTCTCTCTCTCTCTTCTTTCCATAGTTTTTTTTTCTTCTCCACTTCTACATTTGCCTTTTCCCTTCCCTCTCTCCTTTCCTTCCTTCCTGTTCTCACTTTTTTTTATTCCTCTCCATCTCTCCTTCCTTCTTTTCTCTCTCTCCCTCCTGTCTTGTTTACTTTCTATAGTTTTTACCTCCACTTTCTCACCTTAGTTTGCCTCTCCTCTCCTTTCCTCTCTTCCCTCTCTCCCTTCCTCCAACTTTATTATCTCTTCTCTCCTTCTCTTCATTCTCCCTTTTTCCTCCTCTCACTCCTGTCTTGTTTTCTTTCCATCATTTTTTTCTCCTCCACTTTCCATCTCCACCCAATCCTCCCTCTCTCCATTTCCTCCTCCTCTTCCTCCTCCTCTTCCTCCCTTGTTACCTCTCTGAAAGGGTAATTAGGCCATGAGAGTGATAGAAAAAGGGAAAAGAAAGGGAAAATGGAAAAAAAAGTTGACGAAATGGAAAAGGTCAAAAAGGAATGCTCAAGGAAAATGTGGTATATATTTTTCAGAATTTTGTATTGAGGAAATGTAATTATCAAGGTAGAATCGGTAATTAATAAAATGCTCAGGTAATGTTCGTGCTTGTTTGTTATTTATTTTTTGCAGTTTTTTTTATTTTATTTTTGTTATTATTATTGTTATTATTTTTTTCTTACAAGTTTTCCAGACAGACCGAGAATGACAATGGTGTTCGTTATGTTACGTATGTGAGTTTCTTTTTTTTTTTTTTTGTGTGTGTGTGTGTGTCACATGAATATCTTGCTTTTTATTTCTTATATATGCACTATTTTTCACAGTATTTCGCTCAGTTGTGCAGTTAATTATGCTCCCAAATGAGAACTAGGCGAAACCGGCTCTTGAAAAAATATTACACTAACATAAACACGAATAAAAAATAATAACAACAATAAACACATAAATAACAGAGAGAGAGAGAGAGAGAGAGAGAGAGAGAGAGAGAGAGAGAGAGAGAGAGAGAGAGAGAGAGAGAGAGAGAGAGAGAGAGAGAGAGAGAGAGATAAAAAGACAGGGAAATAATTACAAGAACACCAATTTTAACTATTTCTGAATGACTTTGAACTGCGCTGATAGGAACGTTTAATTAACCTGTGTCTGTCGGAGCGTCCAGGTGAGGGAACAGAGCCCAATCACACGGCGACTCGATAACACGCTGTCGGGAAATTTAACTGAGATATCGCAGCTTCATCTCTCTTCACTCTCACCTCGTCGATACCGGGAGAGGGAGGAGAGGGAGAGGGAGAGGTGAGCTGGGGAAGAGGAAGGAGAGAGGGAAGTGGGCGGTAGGAGGAGAGAAAGAGAGGGAGGGTAAGTGTATTGGAAAAAAAAAGGAGGGACAGGGGAGATAGACTGGTAGGAAGAAAAGACGAAGGGAGAATTGGAGAGGGAGAAAAGCAGGAATGGGAACGAGAAAAGGAGGAAGAGAGAAGAAGGAATGGAGGATAAGGAAGATAGAGAGGAAAGGGTAAAGAGAGAAATGGAGAATTTGAGAGGGAAAAAGAAAAGAAGAGAAGAGAATATAGGAGAGGAGGAAGGGAAGAAGAATGCAAAGAGAAATGAAGGAGGAAGAGAGAGAGAAAAAAAGATGGAGACAGGAAATGGAGAGAGAGAGAGAGAGAGAGAGAGAGAGAGAGAGAGAGAGAGAGAGAGAGAGAGAGAGAGAGAGAGAGAGAGAGAGAGAGAGAGAGAGAGAGAGAGAGAGAGAGAGAGAGAGAGAGAGAGAGAGAGAGAGAGAGAGAGAGAGAGAGAGAGAGAGCAAGAACCAGACCAAGAACCAGAGCAAGAGCAAGATCAATATGGAAAAAGAGAATTGGGAAACCAAATGAAAAAAAAAACATATCAAATTGAAATTACAAGAAAAAACGTTGAAAAAATAAGGTGAGGTAAGAGAGAGAAACATATGCTTGGAGAGGAAAGAAGAGTTGAAGGAGGAGGAGGAGGAGGAGGAGGAGGAGGAGGAGGAGGAGGAGGAGGAGGAGGACAACACACTCTCTAGCACACACTGAGCCGCCAAGTATCAGTGAGGTATAAAGAAACGGATGGTGTTCTTTGGAGAAGTTTCTTATACTTAACATTTGTCAAGGGCGAGGTGTCTCCTTGCTGCTTAAGTGCTCCTCGACGCCACTAGAGAGAGAGAGAGAGAGAGAGAGAGAGAGAGAGAGAGAGAGAGAGAGAGAGAGAGAGAGAGAGAGAGAGAGAGAGAGAAATTTTAAAAACACAGAAACATCCTTCCCAAATCTTCCATTCCTTCTTTCCCTCCATTCCAACCCGTTTTTCCCTCCTGCTTTTGTCTCCACTAAGTGTTACGAGTGTCTCCTT
>NC_059282.1:6771055-6773555 GCF_017591435.1 Portunus trituberculatus
GATGGTTAGGAGTGAAAAGGAAGGATTTTTATTTTTTTTGTGTGTTTTTGTTGTTACTGGTTTTTGTTTATGTTTTTGTTGTTGTTGTTGTTGTTTTCATTTATGTTTTTTGTTGCTGTTGCTTTCTTGTTTGTCTTTTTCCTTCTCCTATTCCTCTTTTCCCATCCTTCAAACACCACGTAAGCATGATAAGGAAAAGGAAGAAGAGGAGAACAGAAGAGGAAGAGAGAGAGAGAGAGAGAGAGAGAGAGAGAGAGAGAGAGAGAGCGAAGAAGAGTAAAAGAAATATGGATTAGATCACTAAAAAGAGTAAAAAAGGAAGAGAAAGTGAAGGTCTGAATAGGAATGTGAAGAAAATGAACGAAATTCCACATTGCCGGAGTGCAGAGGAGAAATGAAGCGAGGAGGAGGCAAAAGAAGGATGAAAGTGGAGAAAGAGATTAAATAAGAAGTAAATAGGAGAAAAAGAGATGAAAGGCTGTAAAAATAGGAGTAGAGATGAAGGCAATGGAAGAGAGAGAGAGAGAGAGAGAGAGAGAGAGAGAGAGAGAGAGAGAGAGAGAGAGAGAACGAACATCAACTACCATTATTCCTGTTTTCTACTACTACTACTACTACTACTACTACTACTACTACTACTACTACTACTACTACTACTACTACTACTACTACTACTACTACTACTACTACTACTACTACTACTACTACTACTACTACTACTACTACTACTACTACTACTACTACTACTACTACTACTACTACTACTACTACAACAACAACAACAACAACAACAACAACTACAAACAACAACAACAACTACAAATACTACTACCACTACTACTAGAGAGAGAGAGAGAGAGAGAGAGAGAGAGAGAGAGAGAGAGAGAGAGAGAGAGAGAGAGAGAGAGAAAGGTGGGGTAACTAATTGGTTCTATGGGTTGATGTATGGGTCTGTTTCTCTATCACAACGAGGATGATTGTCAAGTGGAGGTGATTTACTGTCGCCATTACTTCCATCTTATTACCTGTCTGTCATTAGGCCAGCCCGCCCCGCCTCACCTGTTGTCTCCTTCTTCCTGTTATTAATTGCCGAGTCTCATCTGTTTGGGGTGATTCTCTTCCTTTGGGTCTCTATTGGTCTTTCCTGCGTGGATTAATGTTAGTGTTATTGCTATTTTTTTCTTTTGGAGATGGTGGTGGTGGTGGTGGTGGTGGTGGTGGTAATAGTAGTAGTAGTAGTAGTAGTAGTAGTAGTAGTAGTAATAGTAGTAATCTCTCTCTCTCTCTCTCTCTCTCTCTCTCTCTCTCTCTCTCTCTCTCTCTCTCTCTCTCTCTCTCTCATTACTTTCTGAGTCGGCTCTCTGCCCGGCTCGGGAGTTGAGTTGTGTGAACAAGATTCATTAGCCGAAGAGTGACGGAGCTGTTTTCTTTTCCTTTCTCTCTCTCTCTCTCTCTCTCTCTCTCTCTCTCTCTCTCTCTCTCTCTCTCTCTCTCTCTCTCTCTCTCTCTCTCTCTCTCTCTCTCTCTCTCTCTCTCTCTCTCTCACCTGCATTAAAAGTAGGCCAAGCGCAATGTCAACTAAGAGAGAGAGAGAGAGAGAGAGAGAGAGAGAGAGAGAGAGAGAGAGAGAGAGAGAGAGAGAGAGAGAGAGAGAGAGAGAGAGAGAGAGAGAGAGAGAGAGAGAGAGAGAGAGAGAGAGAGAGAGAGAATATCCCTTGTTTCGTTGATCATTAGGACAGGCACAGCGAAAAGAGCTTAGTTTCTCGTTACAGAACAGACGCTTCTTTCCTTTATATATATCGTATGAACACACACACACACACACACACACACACACACACACACACACACACACACACACACACACACACACACACACACACACACACACACACACACATTGTAAATTGTTACATGTTGTTAAGAGTATGTATAAAAATGTTAGATCTTGTGTGATGGTGAATCAAAAATTGTCGGACACATTTTCGTGTACTATGGGGGTAAGGCAGGGAGAAAATTTGTCACCATTGTTATTTGCTTTTTATATTAATGACTTGCAGGACAAACTTCTTGAACTTAATTGTAAATATTTAGATTTTGATAACGAATTTCTTAATATCTATTTGAAATTATTTGTGCTAATGTACGCAGATGATACAGTATTGCTATGTGATAGTGAAGTGAATATGAAACAGGCGCTAACATCTTTGCATAATTATTGTCTAGATTGGAAGTTAAAGGTTAACTGTGACAAAACCAAAATTGTTGTATTTAGTAGAGGACAGGTACAAACAAGTAATTATAATTTTCAATTAGGGAGTGAGACTATTCAGGTTGTTAACGAGTACAAATATTTGGGTGTCTTGTTTAACCACAATGGTAGATTCAGGAAAGGGGAGTTGGCTCTTAAGGAACAGGCAACCAGGGCTCTGTATTCCATCATTGGTACTTCACGTAAATATGACTTGCCAGTTGATATTCAAATAGAACTGTTTAAAAC
>NC_059282.1:6776055-6778555 GCF_017591435.1 Portunus trituberculatus
TCCTCTTAATAGTGATAAGGAAGATCAGATCCCTCTCCCCCTGTTCCTCCCCCTCCCCGTCTTGGAACAGCAGCAGCACCAACACCGTGTTTCATCTCGTACCACAAATAGAAGGGTATTATTTTTCGAGCAATCAGTGATAAATTCAAAAGTAATATTCATTTGGGTCAGATTAAGGGAATTTGATCCTCTTCTTAATACTCCTCTTCCTCCTTCATGCCTGTCTCAGTGATGGCTGTCCTTAGTTTATTTTCTCCTCCTCCTCTTCCTCCTCTTCTTTTTCCTCCTCGTTCTCCTCCATAATCTTATATACATATTTTTTTTTTTTCGTTCTAGTTTTCTGTCTTTTCTATTGATTTTTTTTTCTCATTTTCTCTTTACATAGATTTACCATTGACATATTTTCCTACTTTTCGTTGCTCTTATCTCTTATCTCTCGTGCAATCTTGTCATTATGCTGCTTCTGTTTCTCTCATTATCATCTACGCTACTATTTTTTTTTTTTATCATTACTTAATTACTGTCCTTTTATTCGTACTCCTCCTCCTCCTCCTCCTCTTCTCCTTCTCCTCCACTCTCTCATTCCTTTTCATCCTTATCTATGTTACTGTCATTCAATTAATTCTTTTTTTCATTTGCTTTAATCTCCTACCTTATCTTCCTACATCCTCCGTTTCCTATTCTTCCTTTCTCCTTCTCATCTCCTTGCATTTACCGAGCCTTCATTTCCCTTTCCCTGTTCCTCCTTCACCATTGGAATCGTCTATTTTCTTACCAGATCCATAAAAGAAGAAGAGAAGGAGCAGGATGAGGAGGAGGAGGAGGAGAAGGGGATCCGAAGCTGTTTTATTTTGGAGTTCTGGGTCTGTGGTCGTTAATTAGACATCCAACATAGCGCAGAGGATTGGATTGCCTTCCTCGGTTCGAATCCTATGAGACACAAGGATTACCAGGAGTGTGGGGGATCTGAACCTTCTTAGTGCCAATGTGGGAGAGAAAAGAAGGGTTTATGGATACCAGGGAGAGAGAGAGAGAGGCTGGGAGGGAGGGAGGCATGGAAGGAAACGAAAGATGGTATTGTGTTTTGTATGAAGGGAGAGAGAATAGTGGTTGATTAGAGAGCTTGGGATGGGGAGGGAGAGTGGGAGAGTGGGAGAGTGGAGGAATGTGAGAGAGGTTGGTATTTTTAAATGATTGCTTCGTACTGGAGTTTGCTTATGTGATTCTTCCCAGAGAGAGATAGAGATAGAGAGAGAGAAAGATAGTTAACCTAAAAATATTAATCTCATCCTCTCTCATTTCTTTCACTCATAATTCCCTTTTCTAATTTCCTACCTTTCTCTTCCTTTTCTTTCCTCTTGTGCCTCTTTAGTATAAATTCCTTTACCTCCACCTCTTTTGTCTGGCTTCTCTCACATCTTTATATCTACCTGTCTGACCCTCACCTTTACCTGGTCTCCTCGCCTCCTTCTGTCTCCCCGGTGAGTTTATTAGGACACAGGTACATGTGGCACACAGGTAACTCTCCCTCAGACAACTGTAGAAATTCAAGGTTAAAAGTAAAGAGTGACTGATTAACTGACTCCCTTTGTGTATATGTGTCTGAGTGAGAGAGAGAGAGAGAGAGAGAGAGAGAGAGAGAGAGAGAGAGAGAGAGAGAGAGAGAGAGAGAGAGAGAGAGAGAGAGAGAGTGAGAGAGTAAGAGAGAGAAAAAAAAGCTGGTCTTCATATCTGAGGAGTAAATGCAAAGGTGACAACTGACTCTGAAAAAAAAAAAGACCTTGGTAGTGTTGACAAGCCTCACTTTGTATTGTTGGAAGCTTGACGTAATCCGGAATATTGCTCCTCCTCCTCCTCCTCCTCCTCCTCCTCCTCCTCCTCCTCCTCCTCCTCCTCCTCTTCCTGCTCCTCTTCCTCTTCTCGAAAGGTTATTCAAGGAGGGATCAAGACGAAGGTGAAAGGTGACGTGAGAGAGAATAAGGGCTGTGTGTGTGTGTGTGTGTGTGTGTGTGTGTGTGTGTGTGTGTGTGTGTGTGTGTGTGTGTGTGTGTGTGCGTGTGTGTGGTGGTAGGAGATGACAATGATGGTATGAAGTGATGTGGATATGAGAAGAAAAGAAAGGAGGAGGAGGAGGAGGAGGGAAGAGAGAGAAAGAGAGAGAATGAGAGTGAGTTTACAAGAGAAACCACCAGCTTGTGGAAAGGAGAAAATGGAGAAAGAGAAACAAGAGGAGGAGAAAGTGGTGGAGAAGAAGAAGGAGAGGAATAAGATGAAAAAGAATAAGAATGGAGAATGGAAATAGGAGTGGAGGAAGCGGTGAATAGGAGAAAAGTAGAGGTACTAGTTTTTTAGGTGAAAGAAAGAGTAAGAAGAGGAAGTCGTTAAAGGAGAAACATACGGAAGATAAGAAGAAGGGAAAAGAAATAAGGAAAAGGAAAATATTTAAGGCAGAATGGAAATCACAAAGAGAAGAGAGAGAGATGGAAAGCAGAGAAAGGCT
>NC_059282.1:6783555-6843555 GCF_017591435.1 Portunus trituberculatus
GTTACCCAAGATATGAAAGACGGAGAGACTTGAGACCAAACTAAAAGTGCAAGGATAAAAATAATACAAATATTCAGGTAACATATTAAAAAAAGCAGGTAAGACAATAAAGAGTAAATTAGATTAAAGGGGTACAGGTTAATTAAGATGAGAAAAGAAAAAAAATGGACTTAAGATCAAGACAAAACGTAACTAAAGTAGGACTGAAAAGAAAGAAGAAAAACACAATTAACTTAAATAAGAAAAAAAAAAATCCTCACTATATAAAGTTTGAAAAAAAAAATAAACTGAAGAAAGAGAAGGCATAAAATAAAACACAAATAAAGTAACGAATAATAAAAGAAAACGTCAATTAAGGAGAAGGAAAGCCAAGGTAAAGCTCGTTGGTGTCTGAGGTGAGAAAGGCGCAGGAAGCAATCGCGCAGCACTTGTTAATCCCTCCCGTGAGTGTCTGGGCTCCTCCTCCACTCCCTCTCCACTCCTCCACTCCCGCCAGTCTGGAGCGAGGCAGCCGCTTCTTCTCTGGGGATTTATGACTCGACATAACAAGGCAAGGAATGTTTTGCTTGCCTCTCCGGGACAACATTTTCTGCCAACTCTTTTAGTCACCCTCTCAGTGACCATTACGCCGCTGCCAGGTGCACGAGGCTTTTTGGAAATGTTGTCGTACGGTGCAGGAACAGTTATCGTGCTTATATTTAGTTGTGTTGATTGAGGCAGGGTCTCTTAGTTCTTTTTAACCCTGGATTGAGGAAGGAAATTGACGTGTAAAAAAGAAAAATAACTTAGTAACAGTTTGATTCTACATTTCATTGCATTAGATTAGTTGTTTTTTGTTACATTTTTTAGCATAAGAAATTTGAAGTTTTTAAATTTATTACACGAAAAAAAAAAAAAAAAGAAATGAAGTAACTACGTTTTTCTATATTTCATTGCTTTTGTTTGCGTACTCTTTGTGACTTGAAGCATCTCGGAAACTTGAATATGTGTGATTGCAAAACTGATAAATAAAAAAAGAAAAGAATAATAACTCGTGACTTTGTATTTCAATTATTTAGTTTAGGATTTCCAAAGTGAGGATCGTGTGCCTCCATCATATCACAAGACACTTTAAGTCAAGAGCAGAAATGTGGTAAGGACATTTTTAGATTTTATCAGCTATTATTATCGTATTTATAGTGGGGACAATTTCAGTGCACAATTACCAAAGTCACTTAAAGAACTACACTTATTTCATGTTATTAAGTAAGTCATTTAAGTCGTGTGGAGAAGTGCGGTGGTGTGGTGGGCAAGGCAGGGAGGAGAGGACTGGACAGAGTGAGGCAGTAGAGAGAATGTAAGGCAAAACAGAAGAAACAGGAGAGAGGGAGGTGATGGGCAAACTAGACAGGATAAAGGAAAAAAAATAGTAAAGTAGGAAATACAGGAAAGAAAATGGGAAAAACGATAGGTAAGGAGAGAAATGATGGGTAATGGAGGAAAGAGAGAAGAGATTGATAGGATTAACATAAATCGGTATATAGGAAGGACATGGGAAAATATTGGGTGCTGAGTGGGAAAAACTTGTCCTGCTACCTCTCTCTCTCTCTCTCCCTTGTGGTGTGGGAAGGGCAGGATAGGAGAGAGGAAGGTTGGAGTGAGGCTGTTTCCTGTAATAATTGCACTGAGAAGTTACGTACAACTTGAAACTTCCTCCTCAACTCGTAACAGTAAGCTGCCAGACGTACTGCGGTAATCCCAAGGAGCCGCACGCCCCCGCACCCGTCCCCGCCCGCCAAGCCCGTCCCGCCGTCCCGCCCGTGCCGCCCGCCCTGGACTAAGCTGCCACGCCCGTGAGAAATCGGAACAACGAAAATAACTCGGCCAGACTCGCTATAAAACGCGGAAATATCATGAACTGCAACCGCCATCCCGCCAGCTTTATCCTCTCTCTCTCTCTCTCTCTCTCTCTCTCTCTCTCTCTCTCTCTCTCTCTCTCTCTGCGTGTATCCCTTTTTATGGTTACAGCTTTCTTTCTTAGTCTCTTTTTCTTTTTCTGTTTTCTTTCGTTTTTCTTTCTTTTTTCTCCATTTTGTTTTACATTTTGTTTATTTATTTTCTTGTATGCATAATTCCTTCTTTTCTTCTTTTTTTCTTCTTCATTTTACTTTTCTTCATATTTCTTCATCATTTGTTCTTCAATATCTTTTTTCTCCTTTCTTCCCTTCTTCCTTACTCTCTCTCTCTCTCTCTCTCTCTCTCTCTCTCTCTCTCTCTCTCTCTCTCTCTCTCTCTCTCTCTCTTCACAACCCACACACTCACTGCCAGACGCAAGATTTTCACGGAAGCCCAACAAAACTGACACTGCCACCAAAGTCTACATTATCGCGTCCAAATGTCGTACCGGAAACCTTGATAAGCGTCTGGCGGAGTGACTGCGTTGTTAAGAAGGTTATTAGCGTCACGTGAAGTGGGTCATAATGGCGAGCGAAGGAAAGAAATAAAGTTGCTAGTAAATGAACGTAACCTCTCCAGCTGTCTTGTATTGAGGGTTGTCGATGCGAAACAAATGAAAGAAATTGTAAAATAAATGACTGTAAATTAGTTTCTTTCTAATGGATTGTAACTTTTTTTTAATAGTGGTTTTTATATTAGTTTATATATGAGTTTATATGAAAAGTGTTGAGAAGTAGTGCTCTTAATCGAAGCTTTTATGAACTAGTTAAAATTAATTTCTAACTCAGGAGGAAAATGTGTACTAATGATACAAATCGTGAACGTGTCGTCTTAGAATAAAAAAGAAGTATGAAAAGTAATAGTAAAGTAGCTTTGGTGAATTGCAGCATTTAACCTTACAATGTAGAAAAAAGATGAAAGTGAAGCTTATGTGAACTGCATTAATTAATTCTGAAAAAAGAAAAAAAAAACGGAAATAAAGATAAATGACTTAACCTGTAAAACAATAATATATATATATATATATATATATATATATATATATATATATATATATATATATATATATATATATATATATATATATATTGTCTAACATGTAAAAGTTCATAAAAAAAACTAAAAATACGTTGTAACCTCAAAAAAAAATATGAAAGAACTTTTAGTGAGGCTGAAATTAAGCTGTCAAACTTAGAAACAAGAAAAAACGAGGAAATGGAAAAATATCGTACCATACCCCACGCCATAGAAAGTGAGATGCCAGATGTACGATGATTGCTGTATAAAAAAGAGGAAAAACTCCCCTACAGCTTTTCCCACAGAGTAATGGAGAGGAGGGGAGTGGAGGGAAGGGGAGAGGTGGAGGAAATTGAGAGGGATAAGAGATATAAGGGAGAGGAAGGGGAGGGTGGAAGGGGAGAGTAAAACTGGAGAAAAATGGACAGGTTATGGGATAGGGAAGAGGGGAAGGTGGGAATAAATAGGAGTAGGAGGAGAAGGACGAGGAATTCAGAGAGAAAGGGAGAGAAAAAGATGAGGCGAAGAAATGGGCAATAATTGGCGAAGCGAAGGAGGTGGATAAGAATTAAGGAAGAGGGGAGAAACAAGGAAGAAGAGAGAGAGAGAGAGAGAGAGAGAGAGAGAGAGAGAGAGAGAGAGAGAGAGAGAGAGAGAGAGAGAAAAGGAAAGAGAGGAAAGAACAAGAGAGGCAAAAACAGGACTAGAGACAAGAAAACGTAGAAGATTAAGAAAGAAGGAGAAAGAGACGGAGAGAAGAAGAAGGATAAAAGGGGAAAAATGTCATAATTAAGTCGTAATGACAGTAAAAAAAAGGGAAAGGGAGAAGCAGGAAAGGATAAAAAGAGGGCTGAAAATGGGCGATTTGAAAGTGAATGGAGGGAGACGAGAAAAAAAAGATAAAAGTGAGGAAAAGATGAAAAGGAAGAGGAAACCAGGTGAGGAAGGGAAGAGAGGTGGAAGAAAAAGGTAGAGTAGAAATGAATGAGAGAGAGAGAGAGAGAGAGAGAGAGAGAGAGAGAGAGAGAGAGAGAGAGAGAGAGAGAGAGAAGCAGTTGGTAAAGGGAGATAAGAGATATGATAGAGGATAAAAGAGATGTAAGTAGGAGGAAGAAGAGAGAGAGAGAGAAGAAGGAGGAGGAAGAAAGAGATGGAGGAAGAGGAAGGAGAAGGTGGAAGAGCGTATATGACGTGAACTATGAACTATACTCCTCCTCCTCCTCCTCCTCCTCCTCCTCCTCCTCCTCCTCCTCCCCCCCACACCGAAGGATCATTAGCGCGGTGTCGGGGGTCAATTATGTGTCGTGAAATACTGACCTCAATTTGTATTCTTTCTAACTCTCTCTCTCTCTCTCTCTCTCTCTCTCTCTCTCCCTTGGTAAACGTAATGACCTGTTTTTTTCCCCCCTCATTCCTTTCTTCTTCCCCTTCCCCCCTCCCCCCTTTCCCCCTTTACACGTTTTCTTTCATGTCTAAGGCGTGGTTGTTTAATTATTACCAGATTTTGCCGGAGTTTTAATTTATTGCCTGGAGTTTCTGGAGTGGTGGTGTTGGCGCTGGTGGTGGTAGAATGAGTAGCAGTAGTAGTAGTAGTAGTAGAAGTAGTAGTAGTAGTAGTAGTAGTAGTAGTAGTAGTAGTAGTAGTAGTAGTAGTAGTAGTAGTAGTAGTAGCAGTAGTAATAGTATTAGTAGTTTTGTTATTATGATACGTAAATAACATTTCTTAAATCCAAATTATCATAACTCGAGTGAGAGAGAGAGAGAGAGAGAGAGAGAGAGAGAGAGAGAGAGAGAGAGAGAGATTATTAAGCCATAAAATTAATAGCAGTCATCTATACTGGCTAAAGGGATGTATTAATCTGTTGAATTGTTTATGAGAGCAACCATTCATCTGTTGGCGGCGTGTCTAAAGATTTAGCTCCGCCTCTGCTTTAATCTGTCTACCTTCATCCATTACACCACGATACTGTATCTTCTCTGTCTCTCTCTCTCTGTATTTCTCTCTCGATGTCTCTCTCTCTGTGTCTCTCTCTGTGTCTCTCTGCTTTTATCTGGGTCTGTGTGTTCCTGTTTTAGTGTTTGTCTATTTGCTTTCATCTTTCTAGTCACTATACTGTATTCTCTCTATCTGTGTCTTTGTGGATTTTTCTCTTTCTCTTTGTGTGTGTGTGTGTGTGTGTGTGTGTGTGTGTGTGTGTGTGTGTGTGTTCTGTCTCTCTCTCTCTCTCTCTCTCTCTCTCTCTCTCTCTCTCTCTCTCTCTCTCTCTCTCTCTCTCTCTCTCTCTCTCTCTCTCATTAGATTACGTGTTTATGATTTTTTTTTTTTTTTTTTTTTCTTGATTTAATATTACCTCTATCTCTGTTTCTATCTTTATTTATTTATTTATTTATCTTTATTTGCCTGCCTGGCTTTCTATCTATTTCTATATCTATCTATCTCGTTCTATCTATCTAATTATTCTTCTATCTATCATTTTTTTTTCGTGTTCTCATTTCGTCTTCATTAACCAAGTCTGCTAGTTAATTTATCAGACTCTCTCTCTCTCTCTCTCTCTCTCTCTCTCTGAAATAATCTTCATATTTATCTGTCTATCTGTTTATCTATTTGCTTATATACGACTATATGCATCCATCCACGCATCTGTCTTTCCATCTATCTATCTATCTGCCTGTTTATCTATTTATCTGTCTATCTACTTACCTATCCATCTGTCTATCCATCTATCCATCTATTTGTCTATCTATCTATCTATATCTATCCACTTCCAGCTGTTGAATTTCTTTATCTACTCACCCTAAATGCTCACAACTCCCCCCTTTCTCCCCCCCACTCTAATTTATGTGCCTACTCTGTCTCTGGATATGAGTTCGTCTGCGTATGTATGTATGTATGTATGTATGTATGTATGTATGTATGTATGTACTTGTATGTATGTGTATGTAAAATTGACGCAGATATTGAAGGGAAAGTGAACTGAACTAATTTGATCTGCTTATATTTTATGCCTAATTTTTTTTTCTTTCTCTTTTTGCAGGTAACTATACACCTGTTCGATGATACATACATACATACATACATACATATATTCACATTTACAGTTATATAATGGAAAAAGGTGTGAATATTAGTGGTTATAATGATAATAATAATGATAATAGTGATCATAGTTCTCTCTCTCTCTCTCTCTCTCTCTCTCGTTTATCTGTATAATTTTTCCTTTCCCTCCACAGTCTCTTAATCATTTCTCTTTCTGTTCACCTTTCTCGTCTTTAACATAAATATATATTTTACCATCTTTTTATCCTTTTCTTTTTGCCTTTTATTTTGCTTCTTCTTTATCTGCCCCATCTATTCCTTCCCTTTCACCATCTCTCCCATTGTCTTTCCTTCATCTCTTTTGTCTCAGTGCTTTAAGTAAAAATCTGCATTGATCTTCGCAAATGGGACGAAAACATTTCCAGACCGAACGCGGCAAAAAAGAAAAGAGAAAAAGCATGTTATTTTTACCCTGTTTTCATTTTTAAGAGGAAATATGCTTTTTTCCTCCCTTCCAGTCCCCTCAAGGAAAGTTTGCCAACATCTTCCATCCATCATAAAGAAGGAGGAAAACAGGGGAAATGAGTAAACAATATTTTTGGACACATAGCCATTAGAACCCAATACAATAGAACCTCAACCAGACACCAAGTTAGAACCCATAAACAGAAACTCCAGTAACGAGAACCTTTGTAAAGAACCGTATCTAGAACCTCCAGTAACTAGAACCTTTTTAAATAACCGTATCTAGAACCCAATAAATTAAACCACAATAATTAGAACCTTTGTAATAACTGTATCTAGAACCCACAGTAAATTAAACCCCAGTAAATAGAACCTTTGTGAAGAACTATCTAGAACCCACAGTAAATTAAACCCCACTAAACTAGTAAGCCATAGAACTGAAAACCCATCAAATTAGAACCCCATGAAATTAGAACCCTATAGAATTAGAACCCCGATAAATTAGAAGAACATGTAACTGAAAACCCGATTAAATAAAGACCAATTAATCAAACGAGAGAGAGAGAGAGAGAGAGAGAGAGAGAGAGAGAGAGAGAGAAAGTGGATGCTCATAAGAAGACAAGTGTGACAGGTATGGTTTAGAAATTATTGTGAACGTACTGTTCCCCAATTTTCTTCCACTTTTTTCCTCCTCCTTCTTCTTCTTCTTCCCCTCCTCCTCCTCTTCCTCCTCCTCCTCCTCTTCCTCCTCCTTTTCCTCCTACAGCCATTTTTCTCGCCCCTTGCTTCGTCTTGTTCCTCAAAATAGTCTCCTGTTAAGGACCCGTTTTTCTTGACTCTAAACTCTCCGCTTCCCGTTTTCTCTGATTAGTTCTTGCATTTATATTTTCCCCCAGCCAGTTTTCCTATACATATTTTACGTTTTTTTATTTATTTTTTCCTAAACTTCTTTCTTTTTAATTATTTTTTATACTCTTACGAATATTTGAGAGTATTTTTTTCGTATTTTCATCGTTTTTTCTTCGTTTATTTTACGTGTTTACTATTTTATTCTTTTCCTGCGAGTATTTTGTGTTTTATGTTTCTTTAACTATTTAGTAATGTTTTATTTTTATTCCTTCTTACACTTGTTTCATCATTGTCTTCCTTACTTTGCGTTTTCTTTACAATCCCCTTTTTTTTTTTTTTTGTGTGTGTGTGTGTGTGTCACTGTTTCAATCGTCAGTATTTTATTCGTCCACTTAATCATCACGAATCTTTCATTGTATCCCCAAAGTTTTATTCTTGTTTTTTTTTTCCTTCTCTATTCCACGTTTTCTCTACAAATTCCCTCCATTTTCACTTATAATATAGTCTCCCTTCATCTACCCTCCGATTATTTTTTCATTCTCATTTTCTTTTCCCTTTAGTTACAGAATTTTTAACATACACACCACTTACCCTGCCTCATTACCTCTCGTGGGGGAAAATTAGAGAGAGAGAATTAGAAATATCTCACGGGGCGGGGTAGGAGGAGAAGGAAGAGGAAGGGGAGGAGGAGGGTGAGGGGGCAGAAGACAGAGGAAGAGCGAGAGGGAGAGAGAGAGATTAAGATAAGCTTGAGATGTGGTGAGCTGGGACCCACACCTGCGCCTGAGTGTGATGACAGGTGTGGTGTAGGTGTGGGGTAATGATGGGGGTAATGTGTGTGTTTGGGGGTGTGGTGAGAAAGAGAGAGAGAGAGGGAGAGGGAGAGGGAGAGGGAGAGGGAGAGAGGGGAGAGGGAGGTTACAGTAAGAACAGTGTTGGAATTATATGTAAAAGAAACTACTACTACTACTACTACTACTACTACTACTACTACTACTACTACTACTACTACTACTACTACTACTACTTATTTATTATCTTTATCATAGAGAAATTTAAACTTTTCTTCACAAACCATAACACACACACACACACACACACACACACACACACACACACACACACACACACACACACACACACACACACACACACACACACCACCACCACCACCACCACCACCACCACTACATTAAGTCTACAAAAACAAAACAACCCTGGTATTACAGTACTTAAATTTTATCACATTGTGCTATCACCAGAGAGAGAGAGAGAGAGAGAGAGAGAGAGAGAGAGCCAGCCACGTGCGTAATACTTTCCAGGTCTCCCCTACCAGCATTATGTGATTTTCCTTATTTTTGTACTTCTCTCCTCGCTCTCTGTCTGACTCGGGGCATTACAATAGCGCTAATCCTCCGCCAGAACAGCCGCACCTCACTGAAAGCCCCGGTTTGGTCAGTAAGCATAAAAACGACATAAGTAGAGAGAGAGAGAGAGAGAGAGAGAGAGAGAGAGAGAGAGAGAGAGAGAGAGAGAGAGAGACTTGTATCCTTATTAGTTATTGCGTTCATCATAAAAGAGAAATGAGAAATAGAAGTAAGTTTGTTCAGGAAGATTAAGAGAGAGAGAGAGAGAGAGAGAGAGAGAGAGAGAGAGAGAGAGAGAGAGAGAGAAAGATATCCGAATTAGTTACATCTTATTTCAGTTACTCTATTTTGATACAGATTGCAGGCTCTCCTCCTCCTCCTCCTCCTCCTCCTCCTCCCCACGCGTGTGTTTTAGTTCTACACTGCCCTGTTATCTCCTCCTCTCTCCCCCCTCTTACCCCTTCCTTCCCTTCACCCCTCCGATCCCCCACCCCTCTCCTGTTATCGTTTTTATGCCTTTGTTAACTGTTATGCTTGTCGGTGCCTCGTAGTTTTGTGATTTGACCTGTGTTAGGGTGGACAGGGGCGTGGGGGACGAGGGGAGGTATGGGAGAGGGTGAGGGGAGAGGTTGAGAGAGGGGAGGTTGTGTTGGAGGAGGTTGAAAAGTAACAGAAAACGTAAGGGTGATATTTTTTTCTTTTTTTTTTTTTTTTTTTTTTTTTTTTTTGTCGAGGGATTGTAGTCTGTTAGTGTGTTTCTCCATTTTTTTAATTTTTTGTTTTTTCTCGTTTTTCATTTTCTTTTCTTCTCGTTTTTCATTTTCTTTTCCCTTTTTTTACTTTTTTCTTTTTCGTTTTTATTGCTTTTTTTTTCCTATTTTTCTTGTTTTCGCTCCTATTTTCATTTCTCTTCGTTTGACTTACCTCGTCATTCTCGTCTTTTTCGCCTGTCATTCTCTATTTCCGTATTTTTCATTCTTATCCTTTTAGCTTTTCTTGTTCTTCTTCCTCTTTCCTTTGTGTTGTCTTCCTTTCCCTTAATACACCACCATCACCACCACCACTACGACCACCACCACCACCACCATCATTATCATCATTCATGCGTGTGCTCCTGTGTTTATTACCATCACATATAACTCCGCCTTCCCTCCCTTCACCTCGGGATTGGAGAAGCAGCCTCTTGCTCTGTTCAGTCGTGTTATTTCCTTGTTTATATTCTTATAATTCTCTTTTATTTCCTCTCCCTGCCATTACTTCGCGTCCTTCTCTCCTTCTGTTCATGCTCTGTTCGCTGCTTTTATTCGCTTTTATGTTTACTTACCGAAATGCGTTTTATCCTGCTTTTCCATTGGAGAGAGAGAGAGAGAGAGAGAGAGAGAGAGAGAGAGAGAGAGAGAGAGATATCCCGTGCCTCTATTTGTCACGGCAGCACCATCTTTCAAGCTTACTCTTCCCACGTAACGCCCGCGTCTCATTTGCACCTTGAGGACTGCCATCCGTCACGACTTAGCCAGGTAACACTCAGGGACACAGGTGCGCGCCCAGTGCCACTTAGAGCGCGCAGACACAGAGACAGGGAACGAAAACGGAATGTGTGAAGAGAGTGTATAGATTATGTGTATAGGAAAGGCGAGAGTGCAGTATGGCTGTGTGGTCTGGTATGTAAATAGAAGGGATATTTGGTAGTATGGGTACATGAATAGGGAAAAGAATGAATTAAATCAGGAAAGAAGGGAAAGGGGAGGGAACGGATAATGTGGTATGGTTGTGTGGTCCCGGATGTCAATAGAAGGAAGGTTTGGTGGGATGGGCAGATGGATGGATGGGAAAATGGAATGTATGGAATAGGGAGAGGAGGAAAGAAAGGAAGAAAAGGGCAGAATGTGGTATGTCTGTATGGTCTGGTATGAAGATAAAAAGTAGGATTTGGTGGGATGAATAGATTGATGGATGGAAAAAATGAATGGATGGAATAAGGAAAGAGAAGAAGGAAAAGAAGGGGCAGAGTATGGTTGTATTGTCTGGGATATGGATGAAAGACGCAGCTAGAGTCAGAAGCAGCTAGTAATGTGGCAAACGAACTTAATGTAACCAATGCCGCAAATATCATAGATTCCGTAAATGTGTTTTTTTTTTTATGTAGGAGAGAGGGCCAGCCAAGGGCAACAAAATATTAATAAAAAAAAAAGGCCCACTTGAATATTGGGTACTATTGCAAATATTGTGAATTTTGCTATAACAACAACAAAAAAAAAACAACAACAACAACAACAACAACAACAACAACAACAACAACAACAACAACAACAAGGGTACAGGCAAGATCAGCCACCTTGGTTGCATCATTAATAGCAAGTCTGATGGAAGAGTTTGGAGTGCGTTAAACATTCTCTTGCACATGAAATTTGTGGCTTTCATATTCTGCTCCATTGCAGAGAGAGAGAGAGAGAGAGAGAGAGAGAGAGAGAGGAGGGAGAGGGAGAGGGAGAAGGGTTTTTGGGGTATATAGTTGAATGATGTATTAATTTCCTGTAGGGTTCGTTTCACCTGGAGATTTGAGGGTATACCTTGATGAATGTTTTGTGTTTCCATGTGACGCTTATGTGAACTGTTGTTGTTGTTGTTGATATTATGTTATTATTATTATTATTATTATTATTATTATTATTATTATTGCTTTTATTTTTTTTATCATCATTGTTATTGCTTTTATTGTTGTTGTTGTTGCTGCTGTTTGTATTCTCGTTGTTCTTGTTTTTATTTGATGTTGCTGTTGTTGGTGTTCTTGCTGTTGTACTACTACTACTACTACTACTACTACTACTACTACTACTACTACTACTACTACTACTACTACTACTACTACTACTACTACTACTACTACTACTACTACTACATGGTCAGTTCTGTCCTTCTTTCTTCGAATATCCTTGACCTCTTTCTCCTCTTTACTCCCTCCCTATCACCCTTCCTCCTCCTCGTCCTCCTCGTCCTCCTCCTCCTCCTCCTCCTCCTCCTCCTTCCGTTCTCCCAACACGCCAATTGTTCCATTATTTGTCCTGATGCCTCACCGTCTCCTATTGGTTCCGCGCTGGCCAATCCATTGTCACGAAGGAAAAAAATAGCAAAATTTATTGGTTTAGCAAAATTTAATGTGTTTTTATTGTTCCCTAAAGGCGAGAGAGTTAGGAAGGCAGGAAAGGAAAGGAGGGTAAGAGCAAAGAAGGGAGAGAGGGAGAGATTAGCGAAGGTGAAAAGAACTTAAAAGGAAATTGTGGAAATGAAAAGGAAAATATGAGGTGTGTGTGTGTGTGTGTGTGTGTGTGTGTGTGTGTGTGTAATTCACCTCGGTCGTTTGCTGGTCACCCAGCCAGTCTTCCCCATTACGGAGCGAGCTCAGAGCTCATAGACCGATCTTCGGGTAGGACTGAGACCGCAACACACTCCACACACCGGGAAAGCGAGGCCACAACCCCTCAAGTTACATCCCGCACTATTTACTGCTAGGTGAACAGGGACCACACATTAAGAGGCTTGCCCATTTGCCTCGCCGCTTACCGGGACTCGAACCCGGGCCTCTCGAATGTGAGTCGAGCGTGCTAACCACTACACTGTGTGTGTGTGTGTGTGTGTGTGTGTGTGTGTGTGTGTGTGTGTTAAATGTCCAGGAAAAATTGTTTTAGATATATTGTTGATGGGAGAGAGAGAGAGAGAGAGAGAGAGAGAGAGAGAGAGAGAGAGAGAGAGAGAGAGAGAGAGAGAGAGAGAGAGAGAGAGAATACATAAATTAATCACACTGCTCCCTGATCAAAAGCGGATGAAAACGATTTTGAGACCAAGATAAACGAGAGAGAGAGAGAGAGAGAGAGAGAGAGAGAGAGAGAGAGAGAGAGCCATCGTAGTAAGAGTAAACTTTAGCGAAGGAGGATTGAAGCGAAGTGGAAAAGAAAGTGACACAAAGACGATATTCATAAGTGTTTGTCGTCACGTTTGTCTTCCCTCCTCCTCCTCCTCCTCCTCCTCCTCCTCCTCCTCCTCCTCCTCCTCCTCCTCCTCCTCCTCCTCCTTCATTGTTTTTTGTCTTTGTTTTGTTCCTGTCACGGGTTTCAAGAAAGTTGGCATGAGTCTCGATGTGGCAGGCCGAGTCTTTACAGATAAGCCGCTTGTGTGATAGTGGTGGTGGTGGTGGTGGTGGTGGTGAAAGATTCAGTAGCAAATGTAGTAGTTATAAATGATGATGATGATGATGATGATGATGGTGATGATACGTGAAAAGTGATAATATTTAAAAATCCTCTTTTGCTTATTTCAATTTTCATCACTTTTTTTTTTCTTTGTATGCATCTTTTTTGTATTATTCAGTGTGTGTGTGTGTGTGTGTGTGTGTGTGTGTGTGTGTGTGTGTGTGTGTGTGTGTGTGTGTGTGTGTGTGTGTGTGTGTGTGTGTGTGTGTGTGTGTGTGTGTCTGTGTGTGTGTGTGTGTGTGTGTGTGTGAGAGAGAGAGAGAGAGAGAGAGAGAGAGAGAGAGAGAGAGAGAGAGAGAGAGAGAGAGAGAGTGCACACGTGCCTTTATATTACATACGATCTATTATATTCCAGGAAACAAAAAAAAAAGGAAAAATGAAAACTCGTAAAATCAAAGCAAGGTTCCTGATATCTGCAAATGTTGGAGTTGGGAAGCATTCATGACCAATGCAGTTGTATGTGTGTGTGTATGTGTGTATGTGTGTGTGTGTGTGTGTGTGTGTGTGTGTGTGTGTGTGTGTGTGTGTGTGTGTGTGTGTGTCTGTATTTATGTATCAAAAGCACACACGCATCAGTAGAGTCCAAAAAGGATTACCATTGTATAGAAGGATTTGATTTATCGCATCCTTTGGCCACAGATTAGTGAGAGAGAGAGAGAGAGAGAGAGAGAGAGAGAGAGAGAGAGAGAGAGAGAGAGAGAGAATTTTTTTTCTATACATGGATTATGCATTGCAGGGCTTAAATCTATTGTTTGGGAGTTGTGTGGTCTTATAAAGGAAGGGCAGGTGTGTGTGTGTGTGTGTGTGTGTGTGTGTGTGTGTGTGTGTGTGTGTGTGTGTGTGTGTGTGTGTGTGTGTGTGTGTGTGTGTGTGTGTGTGTGTGTCTGTATTTATGTATCAAAAGCACACACGCATCAGTAGAGTCCAAAAAGGATTACCATTGTATAGAAGGATTTGATTTATCGCATCCTTTGGCCACAGATTAGTGAGAGAGAGAGAGAGAGAGAGAGAGAGAGAGAGAGAGAGAGAGAGAGAGAGAGAGAGAGAGAGAATTTTTTTTCTATACATGGATTATGCATTGCAGGGCTTAAATCTATTGTTTGGGAGTTGTGTGGTCTTATAAAGGAAGGGCAGGTGTGTGTGTGTGTGTGTGTGTGTGTGTGTGTGTGTGTGTGTGTGTGTGTGTGTGTGTGTGTGTGTGTGTGTGTGTGTGTGTGTGTGTGTGTGTGTGTGTGTGTGTAGGGTGCCGGCGCGCAGGAGAGCAGAGTAACGAGGCACTAATTAAAATACGTTCCAATATAATAATAATCTGTCAGGTATCCAATTTAACTTTCACTGCAACTCGGGTCATTCCTTCAACTGACCGGCCGTCCAGGTAACCAATCACAGAGCCGGACGCAGGTACAGGGCCCCCCCGACCAATCAGCGGCAATTAAGTAGGTTTAAGCAGCCAATCCACACGCAGGAGATGAATGGTTAGCCAGGAAACACACCTAGCCAATCATTATCCCCGTGACGGAAGCAAACACTCGTAAACATCCAATCATAACTCAGGTGACCGTGTAAACACCACATTTCAGCCAATCAGGAACTTTGTCTCGGATGTCAGTCGTCCAATCAAATCCCAGGAAGCAGAAGGGAGGGTTATAGTTAGCCAATCAGAATTCAGAGCGTAGATAGCGGTCTTGTGATGGCTTGACGGTAGGAAAGGGAAGCTCTCTCTCTCTCTCTCTCTCTCTCTCTCTCTCTCTCTCTCTCTCGTGAGGCGGTTCGTACTTATCTTGTCTTAATTTCCATGTAAATAAATCCTTGTAGATTAAGATTACAGGAACTGAGAGGAGTAGGAAGAGGAGGAAGAGGAAGATTATATACAAAGCTAGAAGTTAGGAGGAAGTATGAAAGGAAGAGGTGAGGAGGAGGAGGAAGAGGCGTGTATGAGAGAATAGAAAGAAGAAGGAGGCACAAAGGAGAGGAGAAGTTGGAGAAAATGTGACAAAGAAGAGGTGAGGAGGAGAAAGAGGAGTGTATAAGAGGAAAGGAGAAAGGAAAGAGGTTGAGAAGAGGAGTAGGAGAAAATATGAAAAAGAAAATTTGAGAAGGAGTGAGAAGGAGACTCAGAATATACAAGGAAAGAGACACAGAAGAGGAGGAAGAAGACATGAAAAGGAGGAATCAGATTATGTAAGAAGGATGTGGAGGAGTAGGGTGAAGTGTGACAAAGAAGAGGTGAGAAGGAAGAGGAGGAGGAGAAGGAGTATATAAGAGGAGAGAAGGAAGGAAGGAAGGAGACACAAAAGAGGAGGAAGAAGACATGAAAAGGAGGAACCAGATTATGTAAGAGAAGGATGAGGAGGAGTAGGGTGAAGTGTGACAAAGAAGAGGTGAGAAGGAAGAGGAGGAGGAGGAGGAGGAGGAGGAGGAGGAGGAGGAGTATATAAGAGGAGAGAAGGAAGGAAGGAGGTATATTAGTAGAGAGCAAGAAGTGGCGAGGAAAACTTTCATGCTTTAAGAATGAGTGGAGTTACAAGACTTTTATGTGCAATAATTTCTCAAAGTTTTAATAAGGTGGGGGGTACCAGGAAGGGAGGGAGCGAGGGAGGGATGGGGGGCCGATAGAAGGGATGGAGGGAGTCACTTGCTTCAGGCCTTAATCCCTCACCGCTCATCGGAGGACGGAGCGAAGGAGGGAGCGAAGGAGGGAAGGATGTCAGAGGTTAGTTGAATGGAAAAGGGGAAACCGGTCATGACAGGATGGAAAATTTTAATCTCCCTTTTTTTTTCCCTTTATTTTTTTCCCACCTTTCAGTCAATTAAATTAGTGAGAAGGATAAGTTTTTTCTATTTTTCTCCTTTTTTTTATATTATTTTTTGGATCCTTTTTTATGTATACTTTTAAAAGGCGAGGTTTAAATGTGCCTGGAAAGTTTGGCTGTTGGTTCCAGGACTTCCTTCCAGCGCCACACACTTCTTTCGCTCCAGCTTGGCGACTTAAACGTTAAATAAATAACTCACATGTTTTGCTCCTAAGCATCTCCAACACATTCTCTCTCTCTCTCTCTCTCTCTCTCTCTCTCTCTCTCTCTCTCTCTCTCTCTCTCTCTCTCTCAATATCCTTCCTTCCTTCCTTCCTTCCTTCCTTCCTTCCTTCCTTCCTTCCTCCCTTCCTTTTTCCCTCCTTTCTTCCCTTTCTTTCTTTCTTTCTCTCTCTTTTATCCTTTCTTTCTTTCTTTGTTTCTTTGTTTATTCCTTCCTTCCTTCCTTATTTTATAATTTGCAACTTTTTCCTTGATTTTCATTAATTATTCAATATTCACTCCATTCCTTCTTTATTTCATTCTCTTACTCGTTCATCCATTTTTCCCTTCCCTGTTCTCTCTCTCTCTCTCTCTCTCTCTCTCTCTCTCTCTCTCTCTCTCTCTCTCTCTCTCTCTCTCTCTCTCTCTCTCTCTCTCTCTCTCTCTCTCTCTCTCTCTCTCTCTCTCTCTCTCTCTCCCTTGTGACCCAACCTGACCTCAGCTGGTCTTGTACCGCTTGTAGGTCTGCGTTGGTCAGCTGTGAGAGATTGTTAACAAGAGAGAGAGGGAGAGAGAGAAAGGGAGAGGAGGGAGAGGAGGGAAGGGTCGAGGGAATGAAGGAAGGAGGGATTGAAAGGGTTGGTTGGAAGCATTGGTTGAAAAGGATGTTGAGGAAGGAAGGAGGAAATGCAGGAGGGAAGAGGAGGGAGGTGGAAGAAGAGGAGGAAATAAACTGAGGTTGGGAAGAAGGGAGGAATAAGAGGTCGAGGAAATAAGGTGAAGAAAGGAGGAAATCTGATAAGTGAGGGAAAGGAAGGGAAGGAGATGGGGAGGAGGGAAAGAGTAACTAAGAAAAAGAAGAATAGAGAAAAAAAGATGTGGAAAAAAATAAAGAAAGGAGGAAGGAGATAACTTGATGGAAGGAAGCAGGAAGGAATAAAAGGGAAGAGGAAATGAATTATGAGAGAGAGAGAGAGAGAGAGAGAGAGAGAGAGAGAGAGAGAGAGAGAGAGAGAGAGAGAAAGGTAAAGTTTAAAGAGAGACTCACTTTTCTTTTCCATAAATCTTTCTTCGACTCTCTTATTTGGTATATTTCTCTCTCCCTCTCTCTTCCTCTCTCACTTCTGCATTCCCTTTTCATCTCTCTCCCCTTTATTTCCTTTATTTTTTTCTCTCCCTTCCCATTTCGCGCTCCTTTCCCTCCCTCTCTTTTCTCTCCTCCCCTCATCCCTATCTTTCTTCACTCCTGTTTCATTTATCTTCCTCTCAATCCTTTCTCTCCTCCTCTTGAGTACCCTTGGTCCTCCTCCTCCTCCTCCTCCTCCTCCTCCTCCTCCTCCTCCTCCTCCTCCTCCTCCTCCTCCTCCTCCTCCTCCTCCTCCTCCTACTTGTCTTTCTGTTATAAGATGCAGTTTATCTTTAAGTGTCCATCTTAATATGTGTTTGCCTCTTTTCTGGCTTCTAAAGTACTCTCTCTCTCTCTCTCTCTCTCTCTCTCTCTCTCTCTCTCTCTCTCTCTCTCTCTCTCTCTCTCTCTCTCTCTCTCTCTCTCTCTCTCTCTCTCTCTCTCTCTCTCTCTCTCTCTCTCTCATATCCGTATCCCTTTCCAATACCTCCTTAGTCTTCTCTTTCTTATTCTCTTTTTCCTCTTCTTGTCTTTTTCTTTCTTCATTTTCCTTTTTCTCCTTTTCTCCTTTTAGTCTTGTGTGTTTCCGCTTCCCAATCTGATAGAGAGGCGCTTCCATTCGCTATCAAAGAGATTTAGCCTTTAAGAGAAGGAGGCGAAGAGGGAGAGAGAGAGAGAGAGAGAGAGAGAGAGAGAGGGAGAGGGGAAGAGGAAGGAAGAGAAGGAAAAAAATGAGCGAGAGAAAATTGTCTGAGAAAAGAGAAAGAATAGGAAAAAAAATGGAAAAGGAGATGGAGAATAGAAGGGAATAAGGAGAGGATGATAAGAAAAGAATGTGGGAGGTGAAAATAAAGTGATTAAGAGAAGAATACCGAAGGAAGGAGGGGTAGAAAATAGTGATAAAATAAAATAATGTAAGAAGTGGGAAACAAGAGAGGGAAAACAGAAGGCAATGAGGAGAGAAAGAGGAGGAAAGAATGTTGGAGGGAAAATTAAAAGGAAGAAAAAAGAAAGAAGGAAGTAAAGAGAAGGAAATGTGAGAGTTTGAATGAAGTAGAGAGGAAGAAGATATAAAGGAGAAATTTATGGTCTAGTGGAAAGAAATGATAATAATAAAAGAGATAGGGAAAGATAAAATAGAGTATAAATAAAAAAAAAGTATCAGAAATTAAGGAAGGAAAGGAAGAATGATAAGAAAAAAAATGGGAAATAAAATGAAATAAAAAAAAAGAAAAATTGGAATAGAAAGAACTGAATCATTGCAAATCGAAATTAAAGAGAATCGAAAAGAGAGAAGGAAAAAAAGACATAGGGAAAAAAAAGTAATAAGAGAGAGAGAGAGAGAGAGAGAGAGAGAGAGAGAGAGAGAGAGAGAGAGAGAGAAATGATGGAATATTTTAGCGGAAACACAACAAAGAGGAGAGAGAAACTAAAACAAAAATAAGTGGAAATGGAAAATGAATAGAGATTTTAAAGGGAAGAGGAGATATAAGGAGAGGGAAGATAAAAGATGGGAAACAGGTACTAACGTGACAAATAAAAGAGGGAAAAGGGGATGAGGGGAAATAAAAATGATATGGGAGGTTTTAGAGGGGAAAAGAGGATATAGGAAGAGAGCAGAGGAAGAGGGGAGACAGATCCTGAAGTGTGGAAAGAAAAGAGGGGAAAAGGAACGAAGAAAATAAAAGCATAGTGAGTGTGTGGTTGGCTTGGGGAGAGAGAGAGAGAGAGAGAGAGAGAGAGAGAGAGAGAGAGAGAGAGAGAGAGAGAGAGAGTGAGAGTTAGAGGGGAAGATGAGGCGAAAGAGGGGACGGGAGACTTGTAGGGTAAAAAGCACCATTAAGATTTACGTTTCAAGGCAAAATCTTATAAAAAAAAGTGGGATGGAAGAATTTACATTTGAAAAAGTGAGGCTTTGATCGTGTGTGTGTGTGTGTGTGTGTGTGTGTGTGTGTGTGTGTGTGTGTGTGTGTGTGTGTGTGTGTACGTACGTGTATATGTGAGTGGCTGGAGAGGAAAATAAAAACACAGATAGAGGAAGGAAAAAGCTAATATAAAGGGGGAGGAGGAAGAGAGGATGGGGGAGAGGGAGAGGTATTGAGAAAAGAAAGAGGATGGGAGGAAGGAGTGAGGGGAGAGGTGAGGGGAGGGTGTTAAAACCGTGGTGTCTGCTCTGGGAGGTGAAAATCAGGTGAATTGGTGAGGCAGGAGGGCAGGTGTTCTCCGGAGGATGGGAAGGTGATGCAATTTGGTGCGATAGATGAAGGAGGTTGTAAGGGTGACGAGAGAAGTGATGGAGGGGCGGGAGGGGTGAGGGAAAGGGACGGGAGGGGTGAAGGAAGGGAAGAGAGGAAGAGGGAAGGGATTGTCAGAGAGAGAGGGTAAAAAGAATGGAGTAGGTGTGAAAGGTTTAGGTGTGTGGGTGATGAGATGAGAGGAGAGAGAGAGAGAGAGAGAGAGAGAGAGAGAGGAGAGGAGAGGAGAGGAGAGGAGAGGAGAGGAGAAGGAGAGTTACTTTTGAAATATTGGTGTGATTGACTTCCTAACTTACTTTTTTCGGTTCTCCTCCTCCTCCTCCTCCTCCTCCTCCTCCTCCTCCTCCTCCTCCTCCTCCTCCTCCTCCTCCTCCTCTTCCTCCTCCTCTTCCAGTACAGAAAAGTCGAGAATAGTAAAGACAATGTTGATAAATCTATGGAGAAAGAAAAATGAAAAATAAATATAAAAAAAGAGATACAATTTTTCTTACACACACACACACACACACACACACACACACACACACACACACACACACACACACACACACACACACACACACGGTAGCTCAGTGGTTAGAGCGCTGGCTTCACAAGCCAGATGACCGGGGTTCGATTCCCCGGCCGGGTGGAGATATTTGGGTGTGTCTCCTTTCACGTGTAGCCCCTGTTCACCTAGCAGTGAGTAGGTACGGGATGTAAATCGAGGAGTTGTGACCTTGTTGTCCCGGTGTGTGGTGTGTGCCTGGTCTCAGGCCTATCCGAAGATCGGAAACAATGAGCTCTGAGCTCGTTCCGTAGGGTAACGTCTGGCTGTCTCGTCAGAGACTGCAGCAGATCAAACAGTGAATTACACACACACACACACACACATACAAGAGAAAAGATAAAGAAAAGAGAAAAAGAAATACACAGATAATATAATGGAAGACTTTCTCTAACTTTTTTTCTTGTTTGTATTTGCTTCAGCTTTTTTACTCTCTCTCTCTCTCTCTCTCTCTCTCTCTCTCTCTCTCTCTCTCTCTCTCTCTCTCTCTCTCTCTCTCTCTCTCTCTCTCTCTCTCTCTCTCTCTCTCTCTCTCTCTCTCTCTGGCCGCGTAATAATGTTAATGGTGCAGGTATTAGTGGCGAGGCTCAGAATATTTGTCCTGTTTTGTAGTGACTTATGTGGAGTGAGAGAAAGTAAGAGTTGAATCTGTGATATTATTCTATTATTATTATTATTATTATTATTATTATCATTATTATTATAGTTTCAGGATATTCTATTAAAGACAATAACACGTTTCCTTCACAAATACATAAACAGGAAGCAGCAATCAGTGACTTTAATCCTTGTTTATGCAGAAGAGAGACAAAAAAAAAATGCTCATCCCTTTTTTGTCCTTACTGAAAAGACACGTGCCTTAAACAAACCAAATCGTTGATAGAGAGAGAGAACAGAAACAAACAAAGAATTTAGGCATCTCTAGCTGTTTATCAGTGCAGGGAATGAAAGAGTAAAGCTTTTGGTTAACTCTTGCATTAGGAAGATGACACCAGAGACAGACTAACGATACTCTGACATTATTAACCCCTTCAGTAGCAGGACACGTTTTCATGTTCAATCTGCTTACGATTTGGTTATTTCACACAGCTTCAGAAACTATTGCGGGGATTAAAATAGAGAAGACTCAGACCATGTATCTTTTTGACCTCCACAGACTCTTAACGTAAATAAAATCGTCTTATACCGAAACTCACGGTAAAAATACGTTCCCATTACTGAGGAGGTTAACAGGAAAGACAATATATAGAGAGAGCAAGCGTTTTGAGCAACCAATATGATGATACCCTAAGTGCGCTCTCTACTTTACACAAGGCTCACAAGTTTAGAATCAACTGATGTATGTCTCTAAGGTAACGCAGCATATGTTTCCCCTTCAGTGCTGGGAGAGGAGTCCACTAAGCTACAGTGTTCAGTGCCCGCCTTACAAGGGTACTACCTACTCACTACACTTGCTGCTGTCTCCTGCCACTTCAAACACAAGCATCACATCAGGTTTACACAAAATTTGCTATCCTTGAAACAATATAGCGTACTGAGGTAAGTCTCTCTCTCTCTCTCTCTCTCTCTCTCTCTCTCTCTCTCTCTCTCTCTCTCTCTCTCTCTCTCTCTCTCTCTCTCTCTCTCTCTCTCTCTCTCTCTCTCTCTCTCTGTTTCCCTGTTTCTGTATTGTTTCTATCTCTCCCTTTCGCTTCCCTGCATGTTCCTCTCTGTTGTCTTTCCCTGTGTTTCTCCTTTCTCTCATTTCTCTCTCTCTCTCTCTCTCTCTCTCTCTCTCTCTCACACACACACTCTCTCTTTTTTTATCTTTATCCCTCATTTCCTCCCCTTATGTTCTCATTTATACTTCCCACTTCTCCCTTCATTCAGCTTTCCTATTACTTTCTTCTTCTCCTCTTCTCCCTTCGTCACCTAACTCTCCCTCTCTTCTCTCGTTATCCTTGAGACTTCACTTGTTCTCTCTCTCTCTCTCTCTCTCTCTCTCTCTCTCTCTCTCTCTCTCTCTCTCTCTCTCTCTCTCTCTCTCTCTCTCTCTCTCTCTCTCTCTCTCTCTCTCTCTCTCTCTCTCTCTCTCTCTCTCTCTCTCTCTCTGTTGTTGCAAGCCATAAACCAATCAATCAATCAGCTTTTCCATTTTCCCATTCAAGATTTTCTACTTTTTTCTCTTTTACTTTTTCTCTTTTCCTTCAGTTTCCCTGTTTTCCTTCTTTTCCTTCTTTCTTCACGCCACTTAAAACTTCCATATCCCAACGACGATGGGGAAGATAGGGATTTGCATTGATTTAACCTTCCATAGACCTTCCTCTTTGCTCCGAGAAAGAGGGGAGGAGAGGGAGAAAGGGAAGGTGATGGGTGAGAGGGAGAGGGGGAGGGAGGGAGAGGATGGGAGAGCCTTTACTTTACTATATCAACAAATGCTAAATGGGGGCGTCTTTTCATTGATTGTTTTAACGGGAACTTAGCTGTTAATGGAGGTGTGTGTGTGTGTGTGTGTGTGTGTGTGTGTGTGTGTGTGTGTGTTATTGTAGGTGGTGGTGGTGGTGGTGGTGGTGGTAATGATAATGTTTCTCTCTAGTTGTTATGGTTCTGTGGGAAGGTAATTATAATGAGGGGGTTAAATAAATCGTTTTTCAATTCATCGTGGAGTGTTTCTATATATATTCTCTCTCTCTCTCTCTCTCTCTCTCTCTCTCTCTCTCTCTCTCTCTCTCTCTCTCTCTCTCTCTCTCTCTCTCTCTCTCTCTCTCTCTCTCTCTCTCTCTCTCTCTCTCTCTCTCTCTCTCTCTCTCTCTCTCTCCCTCCCCCATGGTACAAACCCCTCCCCCCATTCGTCTTTCCTCGTCAATGCATCACTCTTCCCCTCACGCCCCAGCCAAGCGGGTTTTACTGCCAATGCAACTTGCCTTTATTTATGCGTCCTCATCCCTGCCCATCCTGCGACATTTTTTCCCCCGATTTTTTCCTCCGATTTTTTCCCTCTTCTTTTTTTCTACGGTGGCTCTGTGTTATTTTTTTTTTGAAGGGGAAAAAAAGGGGGAAAGAAATCTCTTCACGTTAGTTTTATAGTACTGTTTATGGGATGGACTGATTGACTGGCTGATTGACTGGCTGACTGACTGACTGACTGACTGACAAACTCTTTCTCGCTCTCAATTTGTTTTTATCTAGATTCTTTTTCATGAGTGACTTTTCCATATCGTAATCTATTAATTAGTTTCTTACGTGTATTTCTTCAGTTATTTATGCATAGAATCACTGGTAAATATAGTACTTTGCATACATTTAATCCCTTCAGTGACATGACGCGTTTCCATATTCATTCTGCCCGCTATTTAGTGATTTTATGCAGCTATAGAAACTTATGAGGGGATTAAAATAGTGCGGATTCTGGCCATCAATCTTCTGACCCCCTAATGTAAATAAAGTTGTCTAATCGTAACCAAACTCATGGTAAAAATGTGTCCCAGTAACTGAAGGGGTTAATTCATTATAATACGCATATCCAGTCGTAATAAATGATTAATAACAGAAATTTGAAAGGAAATAAGCAAAATAAAGCAAAAAAAATGACGAAAATTTTCACCGGTACCATTTTATCTCTCTCTCTCTCTCTCTCTCTCTCTCTCTCTCTCTCTCTCTCTCTCTCTCTCTCTCTCTCTCTCTCTCTCTCTCTCTCTCTCTCTCTCTCTCTCTCTCTCTCTCTCTCTCTCTCTCTCTCTCTCTCTCTCTCTCTCTCTCTCTCTCTCTCTCTCTCTCTCGTGTGGTCTCTTAGGCAATATGTTCTTGACTGAAATGGTGAGAAGGGAGACACTAGGATCGAGGAGAAGAGGAAGAGGAGAAGAGGAGGAGGAGGAGGAGGAGGAGGAGGAGAGGAGGGAGGAGGAGGAGAAGGAGAAGAAGAAGAAGAAGGAGAATCTTTATATACGTATATTTGTGTCGATTTGTAATGTTGCGTGGTGTTGAAGGTGTTGTGTTGATAGTTAGAGATTTGTGGTGAGTGTTATGAAGAGTTATGAGATGAAGGAGGAGGAGGAGGAGGAGGAGGAGGAGGAGGAGGAGGAGGAGGAGGAGGAGGAGGAGGAGGAGGAGGACAAGTCTTATATGGGTCAGAAGATGATCATAAAAGAGACTGCGTTATGAGACCTTTGGGAAACCCCTTCTTCACCTCATTTTTCTTCTTTTCCTTCTCCTCCTTCTCGTCCTCTTCTTCTTCTTCTTCCTCTTCCTCCTCTTCTGTGCCTCTGATAGTTTCCTGGTCGGTAGTTTATGTCTTCTTGGATAGAGTTTTTTTTCCATTTTTTTCCTCCTTCTTTGCAATTTTTTATTCTTCCGTTCTTTTCCCCCAATATCTTATCTCTCTCTCTCTCTCTCTCTCTCTCTCTCTCTCTCTCTCTCTCTCTCTCTCTCTCTCTCTCTCTCTCTCTCTCTCTCTCTCTCTCTCTCTCTTTCTCTCTCTCTTGTTACTTCGTGTATCTCAAAGTTTTTCTATTTTCTCGTTTCTTTTTCTTCGTCTTTTTCTCTTTTCTTCACGCTCTCTTTCCCACTTGACTTCCTTTCTTTATTTCTTTATTTGCTGAGGTCTTCGCTCGTTTTCCTCTGTTTTCTTCTATTGGCTTTTGTTTTTCCTCTCCCTCAAAGTTATTGTCATTTTATTCCGCTTCTTGATCTTCGCCTCTTCATTTTGAGATTTGCGATTTTTTTTCGTTATTTTGTCATTTAGGCGTTTTTTCCTCGTTGTTTTGTCTGTTTTTGTTGTTCGTCTTGCTTTTGTTCTTGGTGTTCATCTTGTTCTTGTTCTTGGTTTGCTTATTTTTTCCTGTTTTGTTTTGTGTTTTCTTTGCTTTTCTTTCTTTTTTCTGTCTTTTTTTTTGTTCTTCCTCTCGTATTTCTTGTTCTTGTCCTTCTGGCTGTTGTTGTTGTTGTTGTTGTTGTTGTTGTTGTTGTTCTTCTTATTTTCCTCCTCCTCCTCCTCCTCCTCTTCCTCCTCGTTTGCTTTCCTTTGTATTCCTTTGTATTCCTCCTTCTCCTCCTCCTCCTCCTCCTCCTCCTCCTCCTCCTCCTCCTCCTCCTTCTCCTCCTCCTCCTCCTCCTCCTCCTCCTCCTCCTCCTCCTCCTCCTCCTCCTCCTCCTCCCACTCCTCTTTTTCATCGTCTTCCTGCTCCTCTTTTCTTCCTCCTCTCTTATTCTCATCTTTTAGTAATTTCATTGTTGTTATCGTCTTTTTCCTCTCTTGCTTTTCAGCCTCTGTTTATCCTCCTCCTCCTCCTCCTCCTCCTCCTCCTCCTCCTCCTCCACACCGCCACTTCACAACCTTCCCGAAGCCTCGCATTAAACCCGGCTCACATAACTGATTTCCTTCCATTCGCTACCCGATATTTGGAAAAGGTAAATTTTCTTGTGTTTTAAATTCTCAGGCGATGGTGGCTGGGAAGAGAAGGAGGAGGAGGAGGAGGAGGAGGAGGAGGAGGAGGAGGAGGAGGAGGAGGAGGAGGAGGAGGAGGAGGAGGAGGAGGAGGAGGAGGAGGAGGAGGAGGAGGAGGAGGAGGAGGAGGAGGAGGGGGAGGGGAGGAGGAGGAGGAAGTGGAGGAATAGTGCGAGAGGAGGTGGAAGGTAAATTCTGTTCTATTTTTCTTAACCTCTCTCTCTCTCTCTCTCTCTCTCTCTCTCTCTCTCTCTCTCTCTCTCTCTCTCTCTCTCTCTCTCTCTCTCTCTCTCTCTCTCTCTCTCTCTCTCGACGTTGCATTCTTCACCTGTGCTTCTCGTTCTTTTCTCCTTTGTTTCTCTTCCTCCTTCTCTCTTTTTGTTTCCAGTCATTATCATCATACTTCCTCCTCTTCCTCCTCTTTATTCCTGGATTCTTTAGTAGCGCAAATCACAGTCTTCTCTCAGCCTCTAAAATTTAACCTTGCGCAATCCGGATCTAAGAAGGGCGTTAGGAATAATAGTGACTCCTCCTCCTCCTCCTCTTCCTCCTCCTCCTCCTCCTCCTCTTCCTCTTCCTCCTCAAACAATCGTCTTAATCACGCTGGAGTTAGAGGAAGAAGGGAGTAAGAAGAAGGGGGGCTTTAGTTAGGGAGGGAGCGGTGTTCCCTGGGGTACTATGAGAGGAGGAAGCGTGCAAACAAAGGGCCGAGGAAGGAGGAAGGAGAAGGAAGGTTTTGATCGTCTTTGGAAGAACGTTGAAGGATATGGAAGGAGCATCAGCGTTGGTGAAGCCTTTGTGTGGAAGCTTGATGTGGTTCGCGCCGCCAGCTGGTGTCTCGAGTGAGTGTGTGATAGTGTTCTTGCCTTCCTCTCTCTCCTCTTGCTCCTCTGGCTAATACGCTCCTTTGGTTCTCACTCTTCTATTGTCTTCCTATTGGTCTTTCTTTTTTCGTGACTTTTTTTGCTACTATTGCTCTTAATCTACATATTTTTATCTCTCTATTTCTGTTTTATTTTTATGTTTTTTACTCTCCTATTGTCTCTAGTTAGTCTTCCCTTTTTCTCGTTACTATTTTTGCTACTATTGCTCTTAATCTACCTATTTTTATCTCTCTATTTCTGTTTTATTTTCTGTTTCTAACTCTCCTATTGTCTCTAGTTAGTCTTCCCTTTTTTTCGTTACTAGTTTTGCTACTATTACTCTTTATCTACCTATTTTCTATCTCTCTATTTCTGTTTTTTTTTCTGTTTCTCACTCGATTGTTTCTAATTGGTCTTGTTTTCTTCGTTACTATCTTTTCTGTTATTGCTGTTAATCTACCTATGTCTATCTCTCTGTCTCTGTTTTTTTTTTTTTTGCTTTCCTCGCCTGTCTTGAATATCTAACGTGGTTCTGGTTCACCATTTGTCTCTAGTTTATCTATTTTTGCTTTTATTACCATTGCTATTTAACTCTTCCTTGTGTTTGTCTGTCTTCTTTTGAATTGGTACTTTTTTGTATTCTCATTTCTCTGTTCTCCTTCATACCTTTCTTGCTTTTGATTTTCGTGTTGCCTCTCTATTTCTGTGTCTCTGTCTCTCTCTCTGTGTCTCTCTCTGTTTCTCTTTCTCTGGCTAGTCTTTCACAATATTGTCTTTCCTCTCTTTGCTTAAATACTCAATGTTTTTTTTAGTCTATATTCCGTCTTGAGCTGGTCTTTTTTGACAATACTACAAGTCGGGCTGTGCTTTATTCACTCAACTGGTTTTCTTTTCTTTTATTTCGTATTATCTTCTGTCAAGTGTCTTCTTTCTCCATTTGTCTGTATTTGGTGTCTTCCTCTCTCTCTCTCCCACACTCACTTGCCTTCTTTCTGAGTGAGTGCGCCCAGTTTTCACTCTTCCAGATTTCTTTCTTATGTTAATTCTTTTTGTTTTATAATTCCTTGTATATATAGTGTGTTTGGGAAAGTTTGCTTGTTTTCTTTTCATTTTCTGTCTTCGTCTTATGTTTTCTCTCGTTTCTTATTCTTTTTCTTTTTATTTCCTGTTGTTTTTCCTTCTTGCTTTCCACTCTCGTCTTTCTTCCTTTTCTTCCTTTCTCTGTTTCTCTCTGTTTCTCTCTCTCTCTTTCTCTTCTCTCCGCCCTTTCCCTATTTTTGCTTCACTCTTGCATTTAATTTCATACATTTGTTCTCTCCCTGTCGGCATGAAAGCTCTCTCTCTCTCTCTCTCTCTCTCTCTCTCTCTCTCTCTCTCTCTCTCTCTCTCTCTCTCTCTCTCTCTCTCTCTCTCTCTCTCTCTCTCTCTCTCTCTCTCTCTCTCTCTCTCTTCTCTTCTCTTCTCTTCTCTTCTCTTCTCTCTCTCTCTCTCTCTCTCTCTCTCTCTCTCTCTCTCTCTCTCTCTCTCTCTCTCTCTCTCTCTCTCTCTCTCTCTCTCTCTCTCTCTCTCTCTCTCTCTCTCTCTCTCTCCCCCTTATGGTTCCTCTACATATACGGACGATTCCTCCTTTCTCTTGTTAGAAAAACCTTTAACAATATTCCGAGTGTTCACAATTCTCTCTCTCTCTCTCTCTCTCTCTCTCTCTCTCTCTCTCTCTCTCTCTCTCTCTCTCTCTCTCTCTCTCTCTCTCTCTCTCTCTCTCTCTCTCTCTCTCTCTCTCTCTCTCTCTCTCTCTCTCTCTCTCTCTCTCTCTCTCTCTCTCTCTCTCTCTCTCTCTCTCTCTCTCTCTCTCTCTCTCTCTCTCTCTCGATCAAATATTCACAGTTCATTCCGGCCATTGTTGCTTTTCTAATTGCGTTTCCCACTTTTTTATGTTCCCTTCGCCTTCTTTACCTGCACTTTGAACGCTGAATAAAGAAAGTATTAAGGGTGAGTGACACGCTTTGTAAAGAATGGACACTGGTGGAAGGGAATGAAAAGAGTGGAAAAGTTTCTCGCTCTTCTGGGAATATATAAAGAAAGGATGGCAGGAATCTTTTCACTCCTTGTTGTGTCTTGATAGATTCATATTTTTTCGTTTTATTTTTGTATTAAGAGATGTGTGTTGTTATGTATATGTGGGTGTGTGTATGTGCGTACGTGTGTTAGTGTTGTATGCAGTGTGTGTGTGTGTGTGTGTGTGTGTCTCGTTTTTCCTATTTTTTCTGTGCAGTTGTATGGCACCATGTGTTAGTGTGTGTGTACGTATGTATGTTTGCATGTATATATAGTATGTAGATATGTATTGCTCGAAACCAGTGAAAGTGAAGAATAAAAACAAACAAGCAAACAAACAAATAAACAAGCAAAAATAGCAACAACAGACGTAGAGAACTGGAAGAGAGAGAGAGAGAGAGAGAGAGAGAGAAGAGAGAGAGAAGAAGAGTTCAGGTACAGTACATATATATACGAATACATATATACATAGATTTTTGCTGTTATTCGCATTTCTTTTGTTTTTGGTGCGTAAATCCGTTTGGGAGCATCCAGAAATGGCGGGAAAACTGCTTTGCCCATAAAGAATCCAGAATCCGGCTCTATATCACCCACGAACGAGCTGGCCGGATATTGAGGAATACTGAATACATATCCGGAACGCTGCTGAATATTTGCACGCAGGAATATATAAATTTGAGAGAAATATTCGCACGCTTCGATTGCTTGTGTTTTGGTGAGCGACTTAGAGCCAAAGGGAAAATAGAAGCTCTTGATTGGCTGCCTGTGATGCAATGCTGGTGACGTCACGATGGTTACTGCTTCGTGATTGGTTGGTTCCTGGTGTTGCTTGTATTTGCGTGTGTTTGTGTGTCTGGATTTGTTTTCTGTAATTTTGTCCTTCTTGTTGTCTTGTTTGGATTTTTCTTTTTTTTTTTTTGTTAATTTTGTTTTATCTTATTTGGGTCAGGTTGCATTTTTTTTTCGCTTTTATTTTACTTACTTTTTTATTATCTAACTTTTTCGTTTTCCTTTTCTCTTCCTCTTCCTTCGCTTCCTCCTTTTTCTTTATTTTTCCTGTTTTTTTTATCCTTTGTGCTTGTCATAGTGAGAGAGAGAGAGAGAGAGAGAGAGAGAGAGAGAGAGAGAGAGAGAGAGAGAGGTGGTAATGTGAGCAACGATTGTAATTAAGATGGCAAGAGGAATGACTGAAATGAAAAAAAAGTGACATAATTTATTTTTCCTTATCTTCCTTTTCTTTCTTCCTTTATATCAACAATTGCTTCTTATTTCCCTGTTATATTTTAAAGAACTTTTGCTAATTTGTATTATGTATGTTTTTTCTTACTCATTTTTATTCTTTCCAACTTCTAAATCTTTCTTTTTATTCTTTTTTTTTTTTTCAAACGCGTCTCCTTCTCTCATTTACTTTATCTCTTTTTCCTTCTCAATTTCTCATGTCTCTCTTCCTTCCTTCCTTCCTTCCTTCTTTTTTTTTTTTCTTTCCTCCTCGTAAACTTATTTTTTTTCTTCACGTTTCTTTATTCTCCTTTTTAAACGGTTGTCCCTTCCTCTCCTTTACTGTTGCTCTTTATTCCCTCACCTTTTCTTCATCAGCAGTTATTCATCATCATTTTCTTCCATGCCATCTCCCCTCACATCACTTCCTCTCACATCTCCCTCTTACACGGTTACACCCTCATTTCTCCACATCTTTCAGTCTACTTCTCGTCTTTTTACCTCGCTTCCTCTCCCTTTCCTCCCCTCATAAACTCATCCTTGTCCCCTCCCCCCATCGCCCCCCTTCCCCTGCTTTCCCCCTCCCTTCCCCTCATAAAATACTCACCTCCCCTCGCTTAGGTCTTTCCGGACAGCAATCTCTCGTCTCATATCTTCCCCTTGATCATTCGTGATGGAGGTGTATTCTCTTCCCTCCTCATTCTCTCCATTTATTCCCTCCCTCCCGCCTCCCGATTCCCTGCTCTCTCTCTCTCTCTCTCTCTCTCTCTCTCTCTCTCTCTCTCTCTCTCTCTCTCTTCTCTTTTATCTTTTATCTTTTATCTCTCTCTTTTCTTGTCCTGAGTATTGGTGTGAGGTCTTTGTATCGTGTTTTGTTGCTCTCTCTCTCTCTCTCTCTCTCTCTCTCTCTCTCTCTCTCTCTCTCTCTCTCTCTCTCTCTCTCTCTCTCTCTCTGTCTGTCTGTCTGTCTGTCTGTCTGTCTATCTATCTATCTATCTATCTATCTATCTATCTATCTATCTATCTATCTGTCTGTCTGTCTGTCTGTCTGTCTGTCTATCTATCTATCTATCTATCTATCTATCTATCTATCTATCTATCTGTCTGTCTGTCTGTCTGTCTGTCTGTCTGTCTGTCTGTCTGTCTGTCTCTCTCTCTCTCTCTCTCTCTCTCTCTCTCTCTCTCTCTCTCTCTCTCTCTCTCTCTCTCTCTCTCTCTCTCTCTCTCTCTCTCTCTCTCTCTCTCTCTCTCTCTCTCTCTCTCTCTCTCTCTCTCTCTCTCTCTCTCTCTCTCTCTCTCTCTCTCTCTCTCTCCCTCTGGCAGTCCTGAATATTACGCAGTGTTCAAGTGCTCGTGTGACGCTACAGATGTATGATTGCCGCTTGGTACGAGAGAGAGAGAGAGAGAGAGAGAGAGAGAGAGAGAGAGAGAGAGAGAGAGAGAGAGAGAGAGAGAGAGAGAGAGAGAGGGGAGGCTTATGAGGTGCGAGCCTCCTGGTTGGCGGCTCTTGGTGAATGTCCGTTGCGTGTTGTAGTAAATTTTGTCCGAGACGTAAATAAGTAGAAGGTTTGGTGTCCGTGGGTCCCGTGCTGACTGATGGTGCCCTTGGGAATAATCGTTTTGCACCCCTTGGGACCTTCATGTGTGTGTGTGTGTGGGAGGGGGAGATGTGTGCTAATCTTTTCCTACTATATACTCTTTCAAATCAGGTTCATGTGTTTTTCTGTGCTGTAACTTTGTCTTAGGTCGTTTTAGTGGGACCTTCGTATGTTTGTGTGTGTGTGGGAGGTGGGGATGTGCGTTAATCTTTTGCTACTACGTATATTCTTTTAAATCAGGTTCACGTGTTTTTCTGTGTTGTAATTTCGTCTTAGATCATTTTATTATATTTTTTTTTTTTTCATTCTTTGGGTAAATGTTGAAGTGTGTTTACTGTACCTATGTGTGTGTGTGTGTGTGTGTGTGTGTGTGTGTGTGTGTGTGTGTGTGTGTGTGTGTGTGTGTGTTTGGTGGGTTAGGAGTACAGGTTCTCTCTTTTTCTTCACAGCAGGTATTACAACATTTAATCACTCATGGCAGGAAAAAAGTGTCGTGTGTTTCCTAATGTTTATCACAATCGGCCATGAAATGCAGCAGCGTGGCGTGGATCTTTATTGCCTTCCTTTTCCCTCTCAGATTATGTCATTCACGCCGGGGAAAAAGCAGGAGTGTAACTATACTTTTGAACTCCTTTCTATTTACCTTCCTGGATACATCTCACTGGAAAACGAAAAATGTGATTGATGAAAACACGGTAAAAAAAATCGTTTAGTATTTTGTTTGGCAATAGTGTCCGCGGCATTATGTAATTTTCCTGACAGTCCATATTTTTGCTCCTGCAGGGCGTGTGAGCGCGGCTGCACTTCCATCACTTCAGGAGGAGCGCGGTGGAAACTCCACTACTATAACTTTGGCAATGCAGCGTCAGGCAATGAAGGTATGTGTGTATCCGTGTGTCTGTGTGTAGGGATGAGGTGTTCCCTGCCGGCTATCTCTCCCCTCACGGCCAGCGACCCGAGCATAGCGGAAGTTCCCATATTACGGCCACCAGGCGCCGAAACACCTGTGTTTTATCGCGTAAAAGTCAGATCCGCGGCCCCGCTGGCGGACCAATGGCAGGGCGTCCTTTTGTTTACATATGGCGGGTAGGGTTCCTGGCGTGGCGTCCGGATGCATGGCGGTGGCGACTTAGACGGGGAATATTCACGTGAAGTACGCTTTGTGCTATTCTTTAAGAGGCTAATTAAGATGGTACTGTGAGTGGCCATTAGCTGGACCATTCTGGACTTCCCTTAGGAGGAAATTAAGCCGTCGTGATGGCGGGAATGAGGCAAGCCATCAGCACCAGGCGGGAGGCGCGGCGTGGCGTGGAGGAGAGGAGCAGGTGCCTTTTTTTTCCATTCTCGAGAGGAATTAGCCACTTTTGTGTGTCTCGGGTCCGAAGAGTCTTGTAAAAAGATCACCAATGTAATGACCAGGACCCGGAAAGTGGCGTGCGTGTGTTAGTAAGTGCGTGAGGAGAGCAGACTGGCATTAGCGGGCTGGAGAAGGCCTAGGAGAGTCTTGATTAGGTTTTTTAAAAAGTTCTTACGATTTATGGCAGGCATCCAGGTGGTCGTTAGCGCCGCGCAGGTAAAGTGTGTTGTAATATACACTGCGGAGAGTTGTCGCCGCTCTCTTACTGAAGTTGTGGAGAGTTGGCGCTTTCTTTATTGTTCTTTATTCCTGTTTTTTCCCCCACATGGAGGTAAAACTGTCACGAGCATCGACCTGCAGTGCCTGGGTGAAGAAAACACCTCCATGTCGCTACCGCTGCTCGTGTTTTAATGATTCCTCGTGTGTGTGTGTTTTTTTTCCAGACACCTTGTTAAAATTATGGAGTTTTTATCATTACAGCAGTAAATTAGCAATTATGTATATCGTAAAAATGTGAAGCGCGGAACTCTGAAATATTATGCAACTTTTACACGCTGTCGCTGTTGAATTGTCAAAATGCATAACAGGACGCTCCTCTGCGCTCATAAAACTCCCGCTGATGTTTTTATTACGTCGTGATTGTGAAATATATTAACCAAAAAAAACATACATAGTCATGAGGTCTTGAATGCGACTGAATTTTACTTGGAAGTTGATACATTTTTTTCTTTCTTTTTTGTCTCGCATCTCGTTACACAAAAAGCTCAGATAGACTAGCCCAGCACAGGACACAGACGCGTGGGGTGCGATGCCGCCACGGGTGCAAAAAATAATTTCAAACACTCCAAAAGTTAAGATAAAAAGTATATATATTAAAAAGTCCGGAAAATCATGATATATTGCGTATGAAAATGAAAACTAGGACAGCGAAACTTTTCAAGCGAGACCCTAACAGAGAGAGAGAGAGAGAGAGAGAGAGAGAGAGAGAGAGAGAGAGAGAGAGAGAGAGAGAGAGAGAGAGAGAGAGAGAGAGAGCAAAGCGACACACAGACAGAGAATAAAATAAAAACACCAAGACCCAATAAAAAGACACGTAGGAATTTTCCCATCGTAACCCTTGCAACAAGAGAAAAAGAGAGCCAGAAAGAAACAGGGCCAGGGAGGGAGAACGGCTCCAGAGAAAACGGGAGGCGAGGCAACCATGTAAACACGACAATCTCCCCCGTTTTCATTGGAACTGGGTATTGGTGTTCCCCTACGAGGGCCAGTTACGACCAGCCTAACTTACGGTCCGATTTTTGGCCGAGAGCTTGGAATAACTTGGTATATATTGAGCCCCTTTCCCTCTCCTCTGAGTTACAACCTGAAAGGGAGAGGATGGGAGAGGAAGGGAGGGAGGGAAGCTACGGAAAAGGAAGGGAAGAGGAAGGGTAGCCACGGGAGAGAAAGGCAAGGGAGGTTCCAGTGGCGGCGTGTGGTGGCTTGATGGTCTGAAATGGCCTAGCAGTGGTCTTGGAGTTGTGTTCTGGTTTAGGCTTTTAGTGGATCTGATAGTAACCTTGATAGTCCACTAAATACACCACTAGTTGTATTTCCAATATTAATGATAGTGATAGGGGTATGACTGGAATGGACTGGAATACACTGGAATGGGCTTTATCTACTGGCTTTAGTCTCGTAGTTATCCAGGAATGATCTGGGATAGACTGATGCATTTAGTAAGGTTTATTCTACGAGCATTTCTGATAATGATAAATATTCCTTTAGAAATCGCAGTAATGAGGATGAAAATTATCGATTTACTAATAAAGCCAGGAGTAATACGTCTCTGATACTCCATTAGAAGCTTTTGTTTAGTGTGTACTCATTGCGAGGAGCAAACATGAGGCGCCACCTTCCCGCCTTAATGGCACACAATGGTAATGCTAATGGTGAGGTTCATATGGTAATGGTTGTCAGTAGCTGGTCATTGGCCGCCATTGACTGTTACTTTAGTGGCTGATTCTTTGCGCTTTTTTGTCTTTTTATTATCGTTCCGGCCTTTAATAGCGCGGCTTACTGACTGCAGGGGTCGAGGGGAGCATTATGGAGTGGTGGTGGCGGTGGTGGTGGTAGTAGTAGTGCCGGCGGTGTTGAGGTTGGATGTTGTCAGGTTGCAGATGTGGTGGTGGTGGTGTTCAGGTTTGGTGTCGAGGGGCAGCAGGTGTGGGATGAAAGGTAGTGACGTGTTTGCCTTCAGTTTGGAGGTAATGGCGGCAGTAATGGCGGTGGGCAGGTGTGTGATTTGCTGTTTATATAATTATGGAGATGGAAGAGTATTAGTCAACCTTTTTAAGCTGCCGTGAGTGATGTAGTTTTAATATACGCAATTATGGTAATTGCTCCTGCTGCTGCTGCTGCTGCTGCTGCTGCTGCTGTTCCTGCTGTTGCTGTTTGTTATTACTACTGCTGCTGCTGTTAGTTTTACTGCTGCTTCTGTTACTACTACTACTACTAATGCTGCTACTACTACTACTACTACTACTACTACTACTACTACTACTACTACTACTACTACTACTACTTTTCTTACCACCACTGATCTCACTAACATTCTTACGGGCGGTACTGGCACTAATAATGTTTCTTTCTTCCTCTGTTGTAATAATAGTAATGGTAATTAATAACCATTGTAATACCTGGAGAATTTTGACGCGGAATCATCAGCATTACGTGGCGTGAACAAAAGGAAATGCTGGCGTTCGCTGTAAGCCTTTAGTTTCACACAGCACTTTTAAATGTTCGAGGAATTAATGCGGGATTTTAACATTTTCCTACCAATTTTTTTTTTTTTTTTTGCTACACTTTCCCACCACCGGACTGGAACGAGTACATTGTAGCATTTGGTGAATTTCGTAACGCTTTGTTCATGTTACGGGTATTATGTGACGGGAGAAGTATGCTTATGTATACTTCTATGTGTTAGTGTTTGTATATTTTATGTGTATGTTCTATGGGTGTTTTGTGCATGTGTGTGTCTGTGTGTGTGTGTGTGTTTGTGTGTGTGCGTGTGTGTGTGCGGTGACATAAGATCGGGAGTTTGGTTTAGAAAATGTACTTGGATATGTTTATTTATGTGAATTATGTGCGTGTTGTGTGAATATTTTATGGTTGTTTGTATACATGTTTACATTCATGATTTCCTCTTTTCTCTTCCCTCTTTTCTTCCATCTCTCCACTGTCCATTCTTCCATCCTTTCCTTTTCGTAGTCCTTTCCTCAATATTTCCTTCTTCTCTTTCATTATTCCTTCCTTCACTGTCTTCCTTCGTCTTCATCCTTGGTTATCTGCATCACACCATCCTCCATTCCTTTCCATCCTGCAATCCTTTCCTTTTTACCTTTATACATTTTCCATTCATTTATCCATCCCTTTATTTCTTCTTCCCTTCTTTCTATCCTTAACTCCACAAGCCTTCCTTCCTTCTCTTCTTGACTCTAACCCTTCCACATCTCTCCTGTCCTTAACCCTAACCCTCTCTTCCCATCTACTATCCTTTCTATCATCCCTCACTTCCTTCTTCAGCTCCTCTCAGTCCCTTCGTCTTTTCCCCTCCGTAGTTATCACTCTTTTTCACACACACTAGGAGAAGTTTAGGTGATGTGAGGCGAATACGAGGAAGACTTCTTGGCGGAATATTACTTTATCATAATGTCATGTGTCACGCGCGGTGCTCCAGGATTTACACCGTGTGGTATTTTAAAACAACGGTATTGGTTAGAGTGGACAGGAGTGGAGAGGCGTCAAATGGTATGCCGCATGTGATTAAGGTTTATGCTGTTAACCTCCTCAGTGCCATGAAGCGTTTCAGTATTCATTCTGTTAATACTTGGTGATTTTATACAGCTTCAGAAACTTATCTGGGATTAAAATAGTGAAGACTTTGGTTATTAGTCTTCTGACCTCCACAGACCCTTGCAAATGTCAATAAAATGGTCTAATCATACACAAATCACAAGGTAAAAATGTGTCCCAGTACTGAAGGGGTTAATTGAGGTTGGGAGGTATGTGGAGAGGCAGAGACAGGGAGAAAGAGAGAAAGAGAGAAGCAATTAGAAAAGCAGTGAATGAAATCTTGCAATTTTACACCACATCATTAAAAATTATTCTTTTAAACCGTTACGTTACAAATCAACCTTTTAACCCCTTCAGTACCATACCGCGTTTCCATATTCATTCTGGTTACTATTTCGGGATTTCATATGGCTTCAAAAACTTATGTAGGGATTAAAGTAGTAAAGACTCTGGCCATTAATCTTTTGACCTCCATAGACCCTTCCTAATTCAAATAAAATCCTTTAATCATACCCAAAAATTCATGGTAGAAATGCGTCTTAGTGATTAAGGATGATATTTAAAGCAAGTATACCTGCCTCTCTCACTCACCCATCACAGATCCAACCAATAAGCACTCACACCTTCGATAATGCACTTATACATTAGAAAAAAAGAAAAAAACTACTATAGGGTCCTTAATGATAACTGTATGTCATTGGCCATTACATTCGCGAGATGGGGAACCGAATACATCAATTTATAGAGAATTTGGCGGAGGGAAGTGAGTAGTGGGTCGCCGTGTGGTTTATTGCTCCTAAAAGCACCAACACCTATACCTACTCGTTCCCCTTTCCCTGCCCTTGCTGCTTTGTGTGATAGGTTTGGGTGGCTGAGTGTGGCGGTGATGGTAGATATGATGGTTATGATAGTGGTGGTGGTCAGAAAGGTACACAAATGAGGAACAAGCATGGATACATCTCTTGGTTTGTTTAAGGGTTTTTTGTGTGAGGTTTTGCTATAAAATCTACGCTTTCTGTGATCGTATACCTTTTTAGAAGCGACGGAACGCATTTTCCGGTCGTTTTAAGGTTGATTTGGTGTTTTAGTGTGAAATGTACGTACGTATGTTGTAATTATGTGCCTTTTTAGAAGTCACGAAACGCATCTATTGGTCTTTTTAAGGTTATTTTATTGTGAGGTTTTGCTGTGAAATTTGTGTTTTCTTATGTACATTTTTGAAACACAAGTAACGGGAATACAAAAAAGAAAGGAAAATTAATAAAGGAAGGAAATAAAACGGTGGAAAGTGAAGAAAGGGAAGAAGTACAAAGTGAAGGAAAGGAAAAGAAGGAAAAATAGAAAAAAGAAGGAAAAGAAAACGATGAAAAAAAAGGAAGAAATACATAGTGAAGGAAAGGAAAGAAGGAAAAATCAAGAAAGAAGAGAAAAAAAACGATAGAAAACGAAGAAAGGGAATAAGGTAGATAGTTGAAGGAAAGGAAAGAAGAAAAAAAAAAAGAAGAAAAAGAAACGACAAAAAAAAGAAAGGGAAAAATAAGATAGTGAAAAAAAGAAAAGGAAAAATTAGGAAACAAGGGAAAGAAAACGATAAAAAAAGTAATGAAAGGAAAATATAGATAGTGAAGGAAAGGAAAAGTAAAAAAGTAAAAAAGAAGATAGGGAAAAGTAGATAGTGTAGGAAAACAAAGAAGGAAATAAGGAAAGAAGGGAAGGTAGTAGCAAGCCATCAGTCAGGACCTACGCATGACGGTCCTTGCTTGTAACGTACCAACACGTATCCTGTTAGTTTGGTCCAGATTTTAAAGTTGATACGCCATCTGTCATAAATTTCTTTGTTTTCTGGATGAGAGTTTTAGGATTTTGTTCATTGAGTTGAGGTAAATAATTGTATACAATGCTTATATCGATTATTATTCATACATTTTCACACACACACACACACACACACACACACACACACACACACACACACACACACACACACACACACACACACGTAGGAAAATTCGCATGACAAGACAAACAATAGCAAAATTAATAATGCATTGTAAAGGAGATAAATAAAAGAAAGTGTAAGAAGAGGGAGATTGCGAGAGAGAGAGAGAGAGAGAGAGAGAGAGAGAGAGAGAGAGAGAGAGAGAGAGAGAGAGAGAGTAATGGTAAATATACAAATGGACAAGTGCATGAATAAACAAAAATTATCAATATGAGTTTCCTGACCCACTTTCCTTCTCCTTCTCTTTCTTCATCCTTCTCTTCCTCTCCCCTCTTCCTTCTCTTACTTCTCCTCTTCCTCTTCCTCCTCCTCCTATCCATGGCAATTTGACCATTAACCCATTACCTTCTCCATTTCACCCAAACCAAGTCGCTCCTCCTCCTCCTCCTCCTCTTCCTCTTATGCCTCGGCTACGTCTGTCTAAACTGGCCTTGTATTGCTAGCATTGGCAATACACCCTCTTCCTCCTCCTCCTCCTCCTCCTCCTCCTCCTTTCTCACTGTCGCCCAGCAAGATTTCTTTCGTCAGGAACGTCAAAACAAGGAAAACCATATTGGACTTTTCTTCGCTCTCTTCGCAGGCGACGACGCGGCTGATCTATAGACAACAAATGGCGCTCCTTGTCCCGCTCCCTGATGGATGAGTGGATGACGGGCGGGGATCGGGCGGCGGATGGAAGGCGGAATGGGAAGAGGCAGTGGTGGTGGTGGTGGAGGGGGTGGTGGAAGGAGAATGACGGGATAACTAGGGCGCCTGTGTGTGAGGGACGGAGAGAAAGAGGTAAAGTCTGATAAGGGTGGAAGGAGGGAGGAAGAAGAAGGAAGGGATATATAGAAAGAAGGGAAGTTTAAGAAAGAGAAGGAAAACTATGGAAAATGAAGAAAAGAGGAGAAAGTAGATAGTGAAGGAAAGCAAAGAAGGAAAAATGAGTGGAAAGGAAAGGAAAAAAGGAAAATGATAAAAGGAAGGGAAAAGAAAGGCGAGGAAATGAAAAGAAAGATAAAAAAAAAAACGCAGAGAGAGAGAGAGAGAGAGAGAGAGAGAGATTGACGAATCAGACCGAGGGAGTATTGTGAATCAGTGATGGGAGTGGCTGTGAATTGGGTTACGGATTGGCAGGAGAGAGAGAGAGAGAGAGAGAGAGAGAGAGAAAAAAAAACGCTCCATTTCAGCAAGTCAGGGTTCAAGATGTGCTTCGAAGCTTCAGTTATAGTGATCCGAAACGATAATTCCGAACTGATGATCCTTTTGAAGCCTCGTCCTCCTCTGTTATTGTACGTGGGAGGAGGAGGAGGAGGAGAAGGAGAGAAGGAGAAGAAATGCTACCATCTGCACATCGTCCTCCTCCTCCTCCTCCTCCTCCTCCACATCCACTAGTTTGCTTCAGCTTCACGATGCTTCGAATTGGAGTCTGGCACTGGTTCGACCTCGTTTCAATTGTTTCACTTATTCTCTCTCTCTCTCTCTCTCTCTCTCTCTCTCTCTCTCTCTCTCATTCCTCCGGCTTCGTTTTGTTGGTTTGTTTGCGTGTTTGTTTCGTTTCATTGAGGTGGTGTAGAGTGTGCCTCGTTGCTTCATCCCGCCTTCGTCTCTTCATTTCCCTTTGTGTTGCTTTATCTGTATTTTTATGACTTCAGCTGCATCCTTGAGAGAGAGAGAGAGAGAGAGAGAGAGAGAGCGCTTGTCTGATACGTTTGATTGCCTTTTAGCGGTACAGAGAGTGAACGTCAGTCGATTTATATTTCTTCCCTCCTCTCCCTTCTTTTCTCTCTCTCTCTCTCTCTCTCTCTCTCTCTCTCTCTCTCTCTCCGGGTACCTCCTTCACTCCGTCTCATTCCTCTCTCCATCTTCTTTCCTTCTATTCCTCGTTTTCTCTTTCCTCTTTGATTCTCTTTCTTTTGCTTCTTTCTCTCATTTTTTTCTCTTCTTTTCTCAGATTGTTTTTCTTGTTTTTCTTCTTCTTTCGTTCGTTTATCATTATCTGTCCGTGTGTTGTTTCTGTTTATCTATCTATTCATTCTTTTATTAGTATTTGCTTTTGTTCGTGTTTTCTTTATCTTGTTTTTCTTATTAGTTTTGTTTTAATTTCTATTGTTTTAAATCCTATTTGTTTTTTTATTTGTTTTATATCAATTTTCTTTTTTCATTTCTCTGGTTTTTTATCTCCTGAATTGTTTGTATGAATTTTTCTTTTCATCTGTCTGCCTTTTTATTTTGTTTGTCTGTCTGTCTGTCTGTTTGTGTGATTTTCTCTCTCTCTCTCTCTCTCTCTCTCTCTCTCTCTCTCTCTCTCTCTCTCTCTCTCACATCCTTCCTTCTTTCCTTCCTTATCTTTTCTTATATCATCTTTCCTTTCCTCGTTTCCTCGCATCATTCCCCTATTTCATTCTCTTTCTCCTTTCTATATGCTTCCTTTCTCTGTCTTTCTCTCCATCTTTCCCTCATCAAATCTTCGTCCTTTCTCCTTTCTCTATTATTAAATTTTCCATTCCTCACATAATTCCTTTCCTTTTATTCTTAATTTCCTTTATCTGCTTTTCTTCCTCCATTTCTCCTGGTCTTGTTCTTCCTCTTCGTCTTATTCATCCATTTTTTCTCATCTCTCTCGTCGTCTTGTACCTTTTATTCCTACGTTTCACCCCCTCCCTGTTCCTTCCCTCCTCCTTCAGCCGCCACCACCACACATCACTCCTTCCTTTCTTCTTATTCTTTCTCCCCTTCAGAAATTATCAGAAGTCACCTCTAAGACCTCAAGAAATTCTCCTCTCAAAGGACGCCGTTAAATGGAATCTTAAGTCTTGTGTGAAAATTTCCTAAAGCTGTTTTACGTCTGACCGGCTCGTCATACCTTCTTGATTTGCATATAAAAATTAATTCGTTTTTATATGACAGCTCGAGGTGGTTGAGTATAATTCCCTTTTATTGCTTTTTTTTATATATTTTTTTCTATCAATAGGTGTGTCTGTATCTGTGTGTTAATTGTGCGTGTTTTTTGTTTTTTGTTGTACTGGTGTGTGTGTGTTGAATTTTGATATGTCATGTAGATTGGTTTATATTTTGTTTGTATATCTGGCAATGTGAGTGTGTGTGTGTGTGTGTGTGTGTGTGTGTGTGTGTGTTCATCTCGGTCGCCTGCTGGTCACCCAGCCAGTCTTCCCCATTACGGAGCGAGCTCAGAGCTCATAGACCGATCTTCGGGTAGGACTGAGACCACATCAACACACAACACACCGGGAAAGCGAGGCCACAACCCCTCGAGTTACATCCCTTACCTATTTACTGCTAGGTGAACAGGGGCCACACATTAAGAGGCTTGCCCATTTAACTCGCCGCTTACCGGGACTCGAACCCGGCCCTCTCGATTGTGAGTCGAGCGTGCTAACCACTACACTACGCGGTGTGTGTGTGTGTGTGTGTGTGTGTGTGTGTGTGTGTGTGTGTGTGTGTGTGTGTGTGTGTGTGTGTGTGTGTGTGTGTGTTTCATTCTTTATCTTTCCTTTTTTCCTGTTTTTCTCAATTTTCCTTTTATTTATTCTATCCCTGCATCTTTCTGTCTTCCTGTGTGTTTGTCTGTTCTGGATTTTTCTTTTTTTATAGGGATCTTTTTAATGTCCCCAATAAATGTCCCTTTTTTATGTCTTTTACGTCGCTCCATTGCTATCATCATAATTATCATTGCCATTATCGCTGCCATCACCATTCAGCTTTATTCATTTCTCTCTCTCTCTCTCTCTCTCTCTCTCTCTCTCTCTCTCTTGTGTCCGCAGAGAGAGAGAGAGAGAAGTTAGTGTGGATATTTCGTCCCTCTCCGCTATCCCGCCACGCCTCACACCGCCTCACCACGCCCACCAGTGCTAAATACCCCGCCCACACCCCGCCCAGATTTACGTAACACGCCCCTGCCACATAACACCGCTGCTTTCTTGCCAAAATGTCACTCCACCTTCCCAAACTGTCCGAAAACCCGCCAAAAATTCTCTAAAGCGTATATTTAAACTTACTCTCCTCTCATCTCCAGTTTTTTGTGTCCCCTGTTTCTTATTCTCCTGTCCTAGTCTCTCTCGTTCTCGTCCCCTCCAACCTTCGCCTCCAGGTATGTTTAAATGGAGCCAAAATGTTTAAATGTCCCCGTAGCTGTAGAAAGCATTACAGAAGCGTGGACATAAGCGCTTTTGTCCATAATAGTTGGAAGGGGTTTGGAGGTGTGATTCCTATTGGTATTACAGTGTGTGTGTGTATGTGTGTGTGTATGTGTGTGTGTGTGTGTGTGTGTGTGTGTGTGTGTGTGTGTGTGTGTGTGTGTTTCTGTGTTTTTGTATGTATGTATGTTGGTGTTTTCCTGTGTGTGAGCCTTAGTTTCTGCCTGTCTCTTTGTCTGCCTACCTGTCTTTGTGTCTGTCTGTCTGTCTGCTTGTCTGGCTGAGATAGATAGATAGACAGATAGACAGACAGACAGATAAATAGATAGATAGATAGATAGAGATAGATAGATAGATAGATAGATAGATAGATAGATAGATAGATAGATAGATAGATAGATAGATAGATAGATAGATAGATAGATAGAGGGAGAGAGAGAGAGAGAGAGAGAGAGAGAGAGAGAGAGAGAGAGAGAGAGAGAGAGAGAGAGAGAGAGAGAGAGAGAGAGATGGGCGTGGGGCACCAGTGTATGTACTTTGCGGCGGGGAGGCAAGCAAGCAAGCAAGTCAAACAAACATGGAAACAAATAAATAGTGAAAAAAAAATTGTAAACAAAGAGAAGCAAACGACCAAAACCAGTGTAAGTACTTCACGGTCTCTGGATTTATTTCAACCAATCAAACCATTTTTTTTTTTTGCTACCTTTCCTTTTTTTTTTTCGTGAAATGTTAAAAGGTTCACTATTAGTCCCGGTGGTTCAGGACGTAATCTGCTTCCCGAACTCCGAAACTTGTATTTGTGTGTGACATGGAAATAGTTTTTTTTTTCTTTTTCTCCTTCAGAAGTTATGTTTTTTTTCATTTACTTTCCTTTTTTTCTTCGTTATTTCTTGGTACTTTCTTTTTCGAATATTTTTCTCTCTTATTTTATTCATATTATTTTATTTGGTTTATATCTAGTTTGAAAGTGATTATTTTCTCTTATTTTTCGCAGTTAAAGTTGCATTTCCCTTTATTTTTTATGGTACTTTTTTATTTATGTTTTCTTTTCGTCGTCAGCTTGTGCTACACTTTTATTCATATTTCTATTTAGTTTTATAGCATATAACGTTTTATGTTTACACTTACATTTAACCTCTTCAGCACCATGACATGTTTGCATATTTATTCTGGTTACTATTTTGTGATTTTCTAGAGCTTCAGGATCTTATGCGGGGATTAAAATATTGAAGACTCTGGCCATTAATCTTCTGACCTACATAGACTCTTCCTAATGTAAATAAAATCGTCTAATCCTACTCAAAACTCATGGTAAAATTACGTTCCAGTACTGAAGGAGTAACCAAGTTTAATATGACATGAAAAACTACCAACATTACCATAATTACTTGTTTTCATTTAATATATATTTCTAAAGACTTTTGTATCATGATCTTATTTTCTTTTTTTTCATAATACTATTTTTTTCTGTATATTTTCATTGTATTGAAGTTTATCTTAATGCTATCATTTCTCTCTTATAATATAATATACCTCATTTTTAAAGCAACAATGATAGTTAAGTTGATATATTTCTTACAATTCCAGCAAAGTTGTAACATCGATTCCCATTTATCAAACTTCATATTGATGTTTAAAGTTAGAAGCAATTTGACTCCTGTTTTTCTTTTTTTCCAGCTTAATTGCAAGGAGTTTAGAACAGCATATCTCATTTTGTAGTTTAATTTAGCTCCCGTTATAACTCTATCCAGATGATTCCAACCTACAGGTCTGGTTTTCCTTTTTTTTTTCTTATTTTTTTTTTTATATTTTCCTTTGCTTTCTTCGTGACATGCCGTTGAATTTGTGGCCTCGACTTTCTGCTTTCCGAAACTCTGCTTTATTATGTATCTTTTTATATACGTGTGCTTGAATTTATGTATATTTTTGTAGTCTCAGAATGTTATTGGAAGCGGAAAGTCTGTAATATTAAGACAAGGAGGAGGAGGAGGAGGAGGAGGAGGAGGAGGAGGAGGAGGAGGAAGGGGAAGAGGTGGAGGTAGAGAAGGAGGTCGGGTGGCAACGCGACGTAATTTTTCGTTCTGTTTTGAAAGGAAAGTTTATTAATTTTTCTATAAATATACTTTTCTTCCATCGTGTGTGTGTGTGTGTGTGTGTGTGTGTGTGTGTGTGTGTGTGTGTGTCTCTCTCTCTCTCTCTCTCTCTCTCTCTCTCTCTCTCTCTCTCTCTCTCTCTCTCTCTCTCTCTCTCTCTCTCTCTCTCTCTCTCTCTCTCTACACAGGAATCTTTGCTTTTGGTGCATTCAGAAAAATCATGTAATTTACTCCTACGTGGAAGTAACAGCTGCGCGCCCACACACACACACACACACACACACACACACACACACACACACACACACACACACACACACACACACACACACACACACACACACACACACACACACAATGTATAAAATGGCATTATGTTTTCTTCCTTTTTTTATAGCTCTGATTATTTTTCTTAGTTTATTTTTTTTGTATTTGATTTTCTACAATCTTTTGTTTAATATTTTTTTTCGAACACTTCTTTTCTCTTTTTTGACCTCTTCCTCTTTCAATCCTTTCGTCATTTTTCTCTCCTTTCTTGACCTTCATTGAGTTCCCTGACCCTTATTTTTTTATCCTTTATTTTCGTTTTGTTTTGCATTTGAAGTTTTGAATTTTTTGCATCTAATTAATTTTCCAATATTTTCTTTCCTCCTCCCTTTTGTCTCTTTCCTTTTCTGATTCCCGTTCCTTCCAAATTATTACCGCATATTTCTTCTTATTCATTTTTAATCATGTCTTGTTATTATCTGCATTCCTTTCTTTTCCACGTATGTTCCCTCCCTTCTCTCTAATTTTATTCTCCCTCTCTCTTCCTCCCTCCTCCTTCCAACTACTCCTCTTCCCACTACTTATGTTCCCTCTCCTCTTCCCCTCATCCACTCTCAAGTTTCCTCTCATCCTTCCCTCTTCCCTCCCCTCGTCCACATCCCCTCACCCTTCCCTCTCTCCATTTCCACTCCTCCTCATTCCTTCACTTATCTCCCCTCCCTCCCACTGTGTCCTCTCACTCCACCCTCATCATCCCCTCTTTTCCCTTCCCCCCACACCCCAAGTTTCCCCCTTTCACCTCCATCGCCACACCCTCAGCTGTTGGAGGCCGTGAGCTCACCACTAGAGTCAGTTGTTCTCAGACTGTGAAGGTGGGAGGACGCTGCTCTGCTTCGCTCCTCTTCGCGCACACACGCACACACTCGCTAGCACTGTCACGCCCTCTTCGGTTCGGACTCTTCCCTACTACAGCCTTGTACTCTTTGTGTCTCTCCCTCTTTGATGCTTGTACAGATTTTCTCGCTCCCTTTTAGGATTTACTTGGAGGAATTCGGGTTTTCCTTGGCGATTAACTTGCGAGATCTGTTAGGGGTTTATTTGCACCATAGGAACGCACATACAGACAGACACACGCTAAGTAGCCAGGACAATGTGAGACAGAGGATAAATGTAATGAGTATAGCGTATTTTCCTTTCCATCTCGCTTTCTTTTAGGGTTTCAATGTTTTCTCTCTCGCGCCAAGGAAGATTCCCAACAGTTTGAAGAAAGAGAAGTGAAAAGTTCTTGTTTTTGTTGCGGCCTTTTGTACGCGTTCGCCTCCCGGATGTTTTAATGTTTTCCCCCCACATTGTTTACCTTAAAGACACTCCCGCTAAGACCGCCACACCTGTGCTTAATTAAGATCACCCGGAGCAGGGTCGGCGAGAGCAGGTGAGTGACGTGGAAATGTACCTTAATTAATGACCTTTTAACATGCTTTCATCCTTCAGGGGCGTGTGTGTGCGTTTGTGTGTGTAGGTGTGCTCAATACATGTATACCCGTCATTGCTCTTAAAGGATTAATTTGATCTGAAAAGAGTCATGTCGTGTAGGATGGGAAAAAAGAGGGGAGAAGGATTTAAACCCGATTTTTGGCCACCGCTCTCTCTCTCTCTCTCTCTCTCTCTCTCTCTCTCTCTCTCTCTCTCTCTCTCTCTCTCTCTCTCTCTCTCTCTCTCTCTCTCTCTCTCTCTCTCTTTTCAGCAAACTTATTTAATTCTGAGTGTTTGTCTTTCTCTCTTCAAACTGATCGAGTCCAAAACAAGATATTTATTTATTTATTTATGTGTGTGTGTGTGTGTGTGTGTGTGTGTGTGTGTGTGTGTGTGTGTGTGTGTGTGTGTGTGTGTGTGTAGGTACGTGTCATGGTTTACGTGATTCGACGTGACACATTTGGAGGTTCTTGAAATAAGTGACGAAAATTAACTGGCAATTTCGCTGCGGAACAAATAAATACAGTAAAAGTTTGCGCATTCATACTTAGCGCTAATTTGCATAATGAATTACGTGGGTATATTTCGTCTTTTTTACTTTTTTTTCACTTTCTCCTCTTTTTTTTCTTTTCTTTAAGCTTCGCCATTGCATTAACTGTTTGTTCTTACTTTTTTGTTTGTTTATTTAGATTTGCTGTTGTTGTTTTGCTTCCCTGTTCAATCGTTTCTGCTTTAGTATTATTTTTCTCTATTTTTTGTATTCTCTCTCTCTCTCTCTCTCTCTCTCTCTCTCTCTCTCTCTCTCTCTCTCTCTCTCTCTCTCTCTCTCTCTCTCTTTCATTTTATTTTGTCATGCTTGTTTTCTCGTTTTTTTTTTTAACATGTAATTTTCGTTTTCCTGTTTTGTGTCGTTCTGTGTGACTGCGCTAGATTTTATTTTATATATTTTTTATTATATATCTGCTCTCTCTCTCTCTCTCTCTCTCTCTCTCTCTCTCTCTCTCTCTCTCTCTCTCTCTCTCTCTCTCTCTCTCTCTCTCTCTCTCTCTCTCTCTCTCTCTCTCATGGCCACTTGCCACGCTTCCTTCTCTCTCTTTCCTTTTTTTCCACACTTTATTCCCATCTTTTATCATGTCTCTTCTTTTACACTTCGCTCACCTTTTTTCTTCTTTTTTTTTCATCCGTCGCGGCATTTTTCTCTCTGCGTTCCATTTCTCTTTTCGCGCTCTCGTTGCTGGATATCGCCTGGTGCAGCTTCCTAGTATCATTTCCAGTCCGTCCTGCCTCATGTCTGTCTGTTTGCCTGTCTATTTGAACGTCCGTCCGTTGTCCGCCAGTGCGTCCGTCCCCGTGTCCTGTGCTAAGCTATCTTGTTTCGTTTTCTTTATTTTTTTATATTTTACGTGTCCGGTTTTCCTGTCCGTCTCTTGCCTCCCTGCATCATATTTCAGGCTCTTGTTTTATGCACCCCCGTCTGTCTATCGTTGGGTTTCCAGTTAAGGTATTCTTTTTATTTCGTCGCGTTTAGTGTGTCTCTCTGGTACTAAGATATGCTCTCTGTTTTGTTCATTTGTGTCTTTAGACTTATATTTTTGTTTATGTATACGGGTAATATTTTCGGCTTGTATATTTGTTTCCTGAGTAGAATATTCTGTTTGTGTGTGTCTTCAGTAGTAACGTGTCGTGTCTACAATGTTCTGTTTCACAATTCTCGATACCACTGAAATATTTCATGTCGTTTTTTTTTTTTTTTTAGCATGTCTCTGAAACTAAAATATTCTGCCGATGTATTTTTCTATTTAGCATTTGAAACTGGAACCTAAATAATGTCCATATTTTTTTCTCTTTTCCATCTGTTTCTGACACTGAAAGATTCTGTTTTGCTTTCAGTATATCTAGATTAAAATATTCTGTCGATATATTTTATTCTGTTCAACACTCGTCTCTGCAACTATAATGTTCTGTCTACATTGTTGTGTTCAGCTCTTGTCCCTGGTAGTGAAATGTTCTGGAACAAAGTATTCTACCAGTATTTACATATTTATCATCGCTCTAACCTGTCTATTAATTTTCTTCACATATAGTAAATATTTCAAAATTTTCCTACTTCCATCTTGCAAAAGGTAAACTATTATTCACCGAATAACACTGCACGAAAACATGCTAAAAGATAAGAAGATTGCAACAAGTCATGTGACACCCACAAAGCAGCTCATGACACTCTACTCTTACATAAGTTATCACAACTGTTACCATTTACTTTGAAAACTGCAAAAAAATATGATGCCTCGGAAATAGCGTCTATATAAACTAACTTTACTGTATTACCTAAAAAATATCAAGTCGAATACAAAGCATGAAGGGAACGTGATTCTGTAAATGCATCTAATACCAGACACATTCCCCTCACCAGTTCCCGCTGTCCATTTCTGTCTCCCCTCAGTGGCTGTCTATCGGCCTCCTCTCCTCCATACTTGGCCTGTCTGTTCTTTTCCCTCGTCCCGCTGTCTTGTTCTTATATTTCGCATCGCTGTCTATTCATGTCTCTATTGCCAGTATATTTTATCCCTTTTCGCTTCCATTCTCAGTATCTGTCTATTTCAGCCCTCGCCCACAATTCTCTCTCTCTCTCTCTCTCTCTCTCTCTCTCTCTCTCTCTCTCTCTCTCTCTCTCTCTCTGGTCGGGCTTTCGCCTTGTTTTCCTTACAAAATAGTGTGACCCGTTTTTTTCGTCTTTTTTGTGGGTTTCCTTCCTGTTGTCCCACACTTGAAGTTGTTCTGTTTCTTTCCTCGCATCTCTGTTATTGCTGCTATTTTCGAGCTGTGAGGAGGTGGATATTTACTATTTGCACTTTATATCTTCATTTCCGCTGTTTATCACGAGTTTTCTTACCCTTTCCTTTCTTTATATTTCTATGATCATGTGATCCATCCGTCAAAGCTTTCCATAGCCTTTCTCTCTCTCTCTCTCTCTCTCTCTCTCTCTCTCTCTCTCTCTCTCTCTCTCTCTCTCTCTCTCTCTCTCTCTCTCTCTCTGCATTATCTATTGAATATATGTATTGTCACGCCGGGAAAATTATCTGTCTGTCCGAGTCGTCTTTTATTTTTCTGGTGGCTCAGTTCACCAGTCTCTCTTATCTACTCCGCTGTGTGTCTTCGTTGCCTTGACTTTTTGCCTTCCAGATTCAGAGGCGAGTGAGTTGTGTCGATCTAATGTAATTTATATATGTAGGTTCGTAAATGTGTGTGTGTGTGTGTGTGTGTGTGTGTGTGTGTGTGTGTGTGTGTGTGTGTGTGTGTGTGTGTGTGTGTGTAAAGGAGTCATGTCTGTATCTCTCTGTTTGATATAAGGATGAACAGGATGGGAATTGAATTATGTAAAATAGAAAGAGGAAAACAAGAAGAATATTAAATGTAGTATTGATAACCACCCTTTATCTCTCTCTCTCTCTCTCTCTCTCTCTCTCTCTCTCTCTCTCTCTCTCTCTCTCTCTCTCTCTCTCTCTCTCTCTCTCTCTCTCTCTCTCTCTCATCATTACGCTTTGAAAACACCACTTAAATTTACTCCTTGAGAATCAAAAAGAAGGGAAAAAAAAGAGAGCACCTTACTAGATGTTGATGGTTAGATAGAGAGAGTGAGAGGGATGGTGGGTGGGCAGATCATGTCCTTTACTCGCCTCTCTTCACGCTTAAAAACAGAAGGATTGCGGAGATAGAAATAATGCACACACACACACGAAGACTTAAGAGTTTAGGATGGTGTGTCTGTTTTTACTTAGTTCTTCTTTGTTTTTTTTTATTTAACTGTGACGAATGGAGGAATTTAGAAGACAAAGAAAAGTATGGAAAAATAAGAAAATAAATACAAGTTTCATATACGTAGATTTCTGTCTGTTTTGTTTTGTGTTTTATTGTTTTCGTATAAAAAAAACAAGTCTGTCTAATGAAAACAAAATGAATAAGGGAAAAAAAGGGGAAAATGTAAAAATCAGTCAAAAATATCGGAATGGAATAGAAAGAAGGAAAGAGGAAATAAATAAAATAAGCAGAATAAACATAAAGAAATTATATAATAGGTTAGAAAAAAAAGAGAGAAAAAAAAACAAGAAAGAAGGAAAGAGAGAAGAAAGAGTAGAAATAAAAAAAGAATAAACACAAAAAATACCAGAATCAGTTAGAAGAAAATAAAATAAAAGGAAAATAAAACGTAGAGTAACAGTAGATAAGAATACAAGGAGAGAGAAAAAAAATAGAATAAGAAGAAAAAGAAGAAAAAACAAAAGAAAAGGAAACGTAAAATAACAGTAGACAAGGGTACAAGAAAAAAAAATAATAGAATCGGAAAAGAAAAGAAAAAAGGAAAAGAAAACGGAGGAACAGTAGACAAGGATACAAGGAGAGGAAAGTAAGCTTGCCTAATTTTCTGCCTGAATTCATTGTGGCAAAAAGAGGCGAAACGTTTTAATTCAGCGGCATTTCACACGAAGCCGGTTCCATTGGTCCCTTCCGGTAACTACATTAATGGACCCTCACAAAGACGCCTCGGGCACTGTAGAAAACGGGAGGCACTTCAGCTTTAGAAATGACGAGGGGTAACCAAAGTATATGTTGCTGAATGCCATGTTGAGAGAGAGAGAGAGAGAGAGAGAGAGAGAGAGAGAGAGAGAGAGATTGTTACTTGATTACAAAATGTGAGTTTCTGAAAAAAAGAGTAAGAAAAAGCTTGAGAGAGAGAGAGAGAGAGAGAGAGAGAGAGAGAGAGAGAGAGAGAGAGAGAGAGAGATAGCGGCTACAAAATACACCAGTCCTCCTTAATGAAAGTGTTTCTCATCTTTAGTAGGTTCATAGAAAACGGGAAGTCACTGATGTACATTAACGATATTGAAAGTTAATTAGAGAAATGGTGTAAAGAGGATAAAAATCTCTCTCTCTCTCTCTCTCTCTCTCTCTCTCTCTCTCTATATTTATTTTCGCATATTTTTCCTTTCCGATTCTTTCCTCCATTATTCTTATTTGTTTTGTTACTTTTCTCTGTTTTTAGTTTTACTTTCTACATTTTATATCTTTTATTATTTCTTTATCTGGTTCTCGCTTTTTTTTTCTTTCTATCCGTCTGTGTGTTCGTTTTATTTATTTTCCTTCCGTGTGTGTGTGTGTGTGTGTGTGTGTGTGTGTGTGTGTGTGTGTGTGTGTGTGTGTGAAATTGAATAAGCTGGAGTAACCAATCCGCCTCACCTGCTCTCTCTCTCTCTCTCTCTCTCTCTCTCTCTCAAAAGTTCCCGACGCTGTGGTTCTGTTTTTTCTCTGGCGCCGGAATCCTTAAAACTAACTCACTCTCACTTTCCCACTCACTCTCACTCTCTCTTTCACTCAAAAATGGGGGAGAGGATGGCTGGTCTGAGCGCCGGGTAAAGAAAACGAAGTTTGGGCACCTCTTTTTTAGTTTTTCCATTTATTATTGCTGTAATGTGAAAGGTTGTGAATTTTGGGTGAAAGGTGAATTTGAATAGTTGTAGTAGTGGTGGTGGTGGTGGTGGTGGTGGTGGTGGTGGTAGTAGTAGTAGTAGTAGTAGTAGTAGTAGTAGTAGTAGTCATAATGATGTTTGTATGTCTTTGTGATGTCAGTCAGTGGGAGAAAACTGAAGAAAAAAGATGTTGTAGATGTAGAAGATAATTGTTTTATTTTTTGTATTATGTTGGCTGATATAGTAGTAGTAGTAGTAGTAGTAGTAGTAGTAGTAGTAGAAAAAAGAAGTAGTAGTGGAAATAGAAGTAAAAGTAGTAGTAGTAGTAGCAGTAGAAGTAGTAGAAATATTATTATTATTAGTAGTAGTAGTAGTAGTAGTAGTAGTAGTAGTAGTAGTAGTAGTAGTAGTAGTAGTAGTAGTAGTAGTAGAAGTAGTAGTAGTAGTAGTAGTAATAGAAGTAGTAGTAATAGTAGTAGTAATAATACAAGTAGAAGAAAGAGGTGAAATAGTAGCCGTAATATCAGAGAGAGGAGGAAAAAAAAGTAAGAGAAAGAAAAAAAGAAAAAAATATGAAGATAAAAGAAAAATAGATGGAATAGACACTAGGAAGAAAAAAAATAGAAAAAAAAGAATAAGTAGAAGTAGTAGTAGGAGCAGTAGCAGCAGTAGTAGTAGTAATAGTAGTAGAAGTGGCGGTAAGCGAATCCGGTTCCGAGCACCATCTGTCTCGCCACTCAAGAGGGAGCGTTTCTTCGTCCCACCGATCGCTTATCTGATTTTCCTCGTGGGGTCCTGGAGTGTAAAGTGTTTAGTGTGGAGGAGGAGGAGGAGGAGGAGGAGGACGAGGAGGAGGCTAAAGAGACGGAATCGGAAAAGAGGAAAGAGGAGGAGGAGGTAGTTGTAGAGAGAGAGAGAGAGAGAGAGAGAGAGAGAGAGAGGGAAAAAAAAAAAAAAAATGATAGAATGTGGAGGCTGGAAAAGACGAAAAGGCGGGAAAGAGAGGGACAGGAACCAACGGGTTTAGTAGGAGGAGGAGGAGGAGGAGGGTCGTTACGTTTCCCCAGCAACACTTGAGGGGAATCTGATCGCTTATCTCCAGCTGACTACAACATCGACTGTGCAACTTGGCAGACGCGACCCACAGTTCAAACACACCCCGCCTTGCCACTTAGAAGAGAGAGAGAGAGAGAGAGAGAGAGAGAGAGAGAGAGAGAGAGAGATATTTATGACCCAAGTGAGCAAAAGTGTCCAGAGAATATATGTTACTGTGAAGCGATGTTACCTGTCCCTCTCTCTCCCTCACCTTCTCCCTCTCTCTCTCCCTCTCCCTCTCCCTCTCCCTCTCCCTCTTCCTTTCTCCCTCTCCCTCTCCCTCCTGAAGGACCTGTTAGATGCATTTATGTCTCTTCTGTCTTTTAATATTTTGCGAGTTAGCTGGTGTGGCCTCCTCCTCCTCCTCTCCTCCTTCTCCTCCTCCTCCTCCTCCTCCTCCTCCTCCTCCTCCTCCTCCTCCACCTCCTCCTCCTCCTCCTCCTCCTCCTCCTCCTCCTCCTCCTCCTCCTCCTCCTCCTCCTCCTCCTCCTCCTCCTCCTCCTCCTCCTCCCCGACGTATCGTTTAACTCATTCATTCATTCATTGCCATTACGATTTAGTTCGAGATAACGAATGGAAGATTTTTTTTTGCTTAGAGAGAGAGAGAGAGAGAGAGAGAGAGAGAGAGAGAGAGAGAGAAGGTTAGAATATCGTATTACTTATAAAATTGATGATATGAAAAGGTAATGAAAATTCTCTATGTATTTTAATGTTAGTTGAAACTTTTATTCGCTAAAGGAGAGTAGGATGATGAAGTACGATAACAATGACATGATAGGAGTTAAAGTAATGATTGCATGTTGAATAATAATAGATAGTAATAGATAATGTCAGTAACAGTAACATAGAATAACAACAGAATAGCATTATAACGTGTTTTACTGTAAAGGATATTATAAGAGTTACTTCATGAATTACTTATAACCAAATATTAGTGCGAAAAATAACTTACACGGGCAAAACTAAGCCTCTCCCTCACTTTACACTGCAAGACTCACATAACTGGAACCATGCTCGCTTTGGGTTCGAATTCTGTCCAAGGTCCGAGTGTAGGTTGGTCTTCACTCGGGGCAACTATTTAATAGCGGGTGGGAAACATTCAGATAGGAGGTACCTCAAAAAGTATCCCCTTTAGCCCATAAATTCCCGTGAAAAAACCCACATTGTATAAAAGAAGCGTTACGTAACATAGGAAACACGCGAAGTAGGTGTCGAGTAATCATCATAAGTAACAATATAAGAGTCGTAGCGTGATATTAAAACAGAATCCATCACGAAAGGCTCAAATAAAGTACTTAAGGGAATATTTAATAAGGCCGTATATATATTGTAAGTGATACCATAAGTAAGGGGGAGGAACATAAAAGTAAATCACCCAAAGGAGGATGAAATAAAGGCTCCTCTGACAGGTATATTGTACACAAGGGTTCTTCAGGACAATTGTTGGAGCCGCCTGTGTTTTGTGTGGCGGGGATATGTGTCTGGTGATATAGATTGCTTCTGTTATATCTTCATTCTCCGTGTGTGTGTGTGTGTGTGTGTGTGTGTGTGTGTGTGTGTGTGTGTCGGTGGGTGGGTGTCTGGTTCGGTGGTTGTGTGAAATTTCTATTCTGCCAAAATTTCAATCTTGCTCTACGTAGTGTGTGTGTGTGTGTGTGTGTGTGTGTGTGTGTGTGTGTGTGTGTGTGTGTGTGTGTGTGTGTGTGTAATGGGTTGGTGTGTTGTGTACAAATGCAATTTCGTGTTGAGTTCATGTAGAATTAATTGCAATGAGCTCCGTACGTTTTTATTTTGTTCTGCACACACACACACACACACACACACACACACACACACACACACACACACAAACTCAATCTTCTCCTTTCACAAATTTTCGAATCGTGAATCAAAAAGTATAGTTGTGGGATTTTTTTCCGTCTCACTTTTGACAACTGGGTTAACAAAAACTAGACCATGCTCTCTCTCTCTCTCTCTCTCTCTCTCTCTCTCTCTCTCTCTCTCTCTCTCTCTCTCTCTAAAACCCTCCACCTTCCTCCCTTCACACACAGAAACCTTCCCTCTCTTTTCCCTCCATCTCCCTTCCCCTTTCTCGTTCTTTTTCCTCCTATTTCTTCATCCCATTTCTCACTATCCATTTTTTTTTCCAGTCCCTCAATTCGCTGGCCCATCTCTGTCTCTTTCTCTCTCGCTTTCCTTTTGTACCATCCCCTCCTCTTTCTCTCTTTCTCCCTCTCTGCTTTATCTCCCTTGTTCTGCTATGCTGCCCTTGCTCTCTATCTCTCCCTCTCTCCCTCTCTGTCCCACTCTCTCTTTCTCTCTCCCCGTGTTCCTCGCTCCACCTATTCACAAAGGCGCTAAATGGCATAGTTTACGGTAAAGTTTATGAAAGCTGTTCATAGAAAACGTTATGCGAAAAACAATGGTAAAGCCACTTGTTTTTTGGCCAGCTAATGTATTGGTGGCGTTGTGCCGGAAAGTACGCTAGTTTGAATTGGTTTTTCATTACACTTTTAGGATTGCGCTTAGTGGAAGTGGTATATTTAGTAGTAGTAGTAGTAGTAGTAGTAGTGTAGTAGAAGTGTATAGTAGTAGTGGTGGTGTTGGTGGTGGTAGTAATGTTGGTGATGTTGGTAGTGGCAGTAGTTGCAACAGTGGTTGGTAAAAGTAGTGCGTTAGAGAGAGAGAGAGAGAGAGAGAGAGAGAGAGAGAGAGAGAGAGAGAGAGAGAGATTATTAAAGGAAAAATACAATAACAATGTAAAAAAAAAAAAAATCGCAAAGCCAGAAAGGATATATAAAATAGAAATAAAACACAGGTCACACCGAAACATTATTACAGTTTCAGCTTGAGCCAATTAACGTGAATTCCTTTAATTACAAAACGTGAACCCTGATAACTTGTGGCAATTCGGTCAGGAGTCCCACCAGATCTCTCTCTCTCTCTCTCTCTCTCTCTCTCTCTCTCTCTCTCTCTCTCTCGTTATGTGTTTTCAATAATCCTCTTGTTTTTTTCTCTTGTTTCCGGTTTTCTCTTCCTCTTCAATGATTCCTAAATGTCGTAAAATATTGGATCTATTCTGGTGATATTTGTGAATTTAATAATTAGTGTTAGATTCAAAATGTTCTTTTTATCTTTCATGTAATTGGTGGTGGTGGTGGTGGGATTATAGTAGTAGCAGGGATGGTGGTTGTCCGTTATAATTTAGTAGCAGTAATAGTGGTTGAATAGTAGTAGTAGTTGTGGTGGTGGTGGTATTTGTGGTGGAGGTGGTGGTGGTGGTGGTAGTAGTAGTAGTAGTCGTAGTAGTAGTAAGAGTTATAATGTCTGCAAAATAGCTGTTATGTTATTAGTTATATTATTTTTGGCCCATTATTATTATTATTATTATTATTATTATTATTATTAGTAGTAGTAGTAGTAGTAGTAGTAGTAGTAGTAGTAGTAGTAGTAGTAGTAGAATTGATAGTAGTAGTAGTAGTAGTAGTAGTAGTAGTAGTAGTAGTACTAGTAGTAGTAGTAGTGATTATGAAACAGGAGTAATATTAATTGCAGAGTATTTTTCTAGTTGTAGTAGTAGTGGTAGAAGTAGAAGCAACAATAACAGCAATTTAATTACCAACAAGAACAACAATAACAACAGCAGTAATAACAATAAAAGTAATAATGAAAACAAACAGCGATAATTACCTTGATTTTATTCCAGGCACACAACAATATATCACCTAATTTTGCTACGTCATTTGCAGTTTCTTGGTTGTGACGCCGGAATGAGCGAGTCAATGAGGGGAATGACGGACGTAATTTATGACAACATTGCTACACTCATCAACCAATCATCATCATCATCATCATCATCATCATCATCGTCATCATCATCATCGTCATCAGTTTTTGTGCAATTTTTTCATGTTTCCTCTTTAGACATTGGCATTTTATTACATTTTTTTCTTATTTTCTTTCCTCTTACAGAAAAAAAACAGAAAAGTTAGTATTATCATCGTTTTCACTGTCCACATCTTTCTTTTTCTTCCCTTTTTCCTCTTTCTCTTCCTCCTTCTCAATATCTTTCTCTCTGTGTCCTCCCTTTTTCTCCTCCTTTTTACTCTTTCTCCTCGTCGTCGTCTTCTCTCTTCTACGCCTCCTCTTCCAGCTTGTGTGTGTGTGTGTGTGTGTGTGTGTGTGTGTGTGTGTGTGTGTGTGTGTGTGTGTGTGTGTGTGTGTGTGTGTGTGTGTGTGTGCGTGAGTGTGTCAGGTGTTCTCATTCAACATAGCTGTGAATTCTGAAGTCCATCTTGTAGTTCATCTCGCTTTCATATTTCGATTCACGGCGAGATGGCGCGATCTGAATACTGTAAGAGAGAGAGAGAGAGAGAGAGAGAGAGAGAGAGAGAGAGAGAGAGGAGAGGAGGGTTACTGGTGTAGTTACTCAATGGGTTTAAAATAACAATAAAATATCATTGTATTGGGAAAAAAAGAATCCAATTTTACTACGAAGGTGTTTAAGGGAAGGTTCCAGTGTTAAAGTGGATTTGTGTGAGAGAGAGAGAGAGAGAGAGAGAGAGAGAGAGAGAGAGAGAGAGAGAAATGTGGGAATGTGCGAGCTTACTTCCATTGTCTTTTGATCATGAATATCCTTTAATCTCTCTCTCTCTCTCTCTCTCTCTCTCTCTCTCTCTCTCTCTCTCTCTCTCTCTCTCTCTCTCTCTCTCTCTCTCTCTCTCTCTCTCTCTCTCTCTCGCTCGCTCTCTCTTTCATGCAGTCAAGAGAGAGAAAAAAAAAGAGAGAGAGAGAGAGAGAGATGCTTCATATAATTCAAGAACCAGTACTGTATTTGCTTTTGTCTCTCGCTGTGTCTGTCTGTATGTAAGTCTCAGCACTCTCTCTCTCTCTCTCTCTCTCTCTCTCTCTCTCTCTCTCTCTCTCTCTCTCTCTCTCTCAATGACAGTAAATTGCAGCCAATCATGAAATCTCTGGTCCTCAAATATAATCGGATTAATATTTTTTGCCTGATTGACTGCGTGAGTGGCTGCGGCTATCACGCGTCCCTTTGTTTACACTGGGACCTTCCTGCTTTTCTTTGTCTAGTTCGCCCTGTACACGTGCAAGCAGGAGCCTTTTTTCCGTCCAGCGTCAGCGGTATTACTGTGGTTTTCATAAATTAATTTCTTTTGATGTACTTTGAGTGTTTTTTTTCTCTTTTTTTGTCCATGTGTGTTGTTTCTGTAAGTGTGTGTGTGTGTGTGTGTGTGTGTGTGTGTGTGTGTGTGTGTGTGTGTGTGTGTGTGTGTAAGATTGCTGTTGTTATTATTATTGTTTGCTGCCCTATTTGCCTACTACTACTGCTGCTACTACTGATCCTGCTACTACTACTACTACTACTACTACTACTACTACTACTACTACTACTACTACTACTACTACTACTACTACTACTACTACTACTACTACTACTATTACTACTACTACTATTTTATTACGTCTATTTTTCTGGTCGTTCTTTTATTAATACGAACTGTTATTGTTTGCGCCTTTGTTTCTTTTTCCAGGTTTTCCAGTTTTGTCTAAATTCTTTTCGGAGTGGTATGATTTATTCGTCGTTTTCCTTAACCAAATTCTACTTACCGCCTCTTCCCATTTTCTTTGGCACCATAACTGGCTCATCCAATTTCCCATTTCGGTTCCATTACCCTGTTGTAATTTCTCTCTCTCTCTCTCTCTCTCTCTCTCTCTCTCTCTCTCTCTCTCTCTCTCTCTCTCTCTCTCTGGCTTAAGATTCCCAACTTTTTTCCCTCTTAAGAATGTACTGGGGAAAATTTTCAAACATTTTCAGGAATTCTATGCAGAGTAATATTTTTTCATTGTCTTTATTTCCCTTTATTTCTCCTCTTTTTTCATTATCTTTTCATTATTTTATTGTCATCATCTTTATTAATTCATTTATGAGCAATGGTTTAATTGTACCTATTTTCATACTGTCCTGAATGAAGATTTTATGTTATTTTCTATATTTTTTTACTTAATGTGATCTAATCCTACCTTATCTAACCTAACTTAACCAATACTGTATCTCCTTCACTTTCCGGAATTCTCTCTTTCATTATTAGTCTCTCTCTCTCTCTCTCTCTCTCTCTCTCTCTCTCTCTCTCTCTCTCTCTCTCTCTCTCTCTCTTTCAACAGAAATTAATGTTTTGTATTGAATAATCCTTTCTTCATTCTTTCACTGATGGAATTAGCTGCCCACACAATGGATGACTTTTTTTTGGCAGTCATGTGATATTTTCTTTAGTTTCCCTGTTACCTGTACGCCTCCATTGTTATTTCCCTTTTCCCTCTTCTGCGAAGCTAATTTTCCTCTTTTCATTCGTCGTTCTTTGTTTCCCCATCGTTCCGTCCTTTCTGCTTTATCCTCTCTCTCTCTCTCTCTCTCTCTCTCTCTCTCTCTCTCATCTGTACTTTCAATATAAAACTCGATATTTATTACTTTCCTTTCCTTCCTTCATTCATTCCTCCTTTCCTTCCTCCGTCCCTTCTTTTTCTTCTGTTACCCTTTGCTCTTCTATCCTCCCTTCCTCCTTTACCTCCCTTCCCTCCTCCTTCTTTTCCTCCATTCCCTAGTATTTTTAGAGAGAGAGGAGGAATGCACAGGGGAGGAAGTGGATGGAGAGGAAAAGAGGAAAAGTAAAGAGGAGAAAGATTAGCGAGTGGAAACAACAGTGTCTTGTGATCTGAAGGGAAAACTTGACTAGGAGTAAGAGTTTGGAATCTGGAGTTTTGGAATGTGTTGTGTGGGGCATTCCAGGATTTCTCGTTTCCAGGACTCGTGTTAATCTTCATGGGGTAATTGCTCTTAATTGCCTTGGCGGTTATCAGAATCCTCCTCCTCCTCCTCCTCTTCCTTCTTCTCCTTCTCCTTCTCCTTCTCCTTCTCCTTCTTCTTCTTCTTCTTCGTCTTCCTTGTAGTATTCTCCAGTTTTCTCTATCTCCTCTTGTTTTCTCCCTTATTGATCCTCGTTTATGTTCTTTTATCTCTTTCTTTTCTTCTTTTCTTCATTCTCTTTCTTCCTTTTACTTACTTTCTCTTATTGTTCTATTGTTTTTCCTTCTCGTTTTCTTTTTTCTTTCTCCTCCTCTCATTTTTTATTCTATCTACCACTCTTCATTGTTTATGTTCTTTTATCTCTTTCTCCTCTGTTTTCTTCATTCTTTTTCTTCCTTTTTCTTTCTTTTTCTTTCTGTTTTCCTACCGTTCTTTCTTCTCAT
>NC_059282.1:6848555-6856055 GCF_017591435.1 Portunus trituberculatus
TCGTTGCGCCCAGGTCTCTTCACTGCTGTGTGTTGGGTGTGTTTGTTGAGTGTGTTGAGTGTGTGAGTGCACTGAGTGGTTGGGAGTGGCTACAGGCGCCTCGTTTGCACGCATCTCTCTCTCTCTCTCTCTCTCTCTCTCTCTCTCTCTCTCTCTCTCTCTCTCTCTCTCTCTCTCTCTCATGCACTCTATCTCTTTCTGTTCTTGTCTCTTTAATTATTCCTACCATTATCACCTGATCTCTTTGTATTATCCATGGAAAGAATAGTGGTTGGATTTTACTTTTGTGAGCTTAGTAAAGGTGGTAGTAGTAGTAGTAATAGTAGTAGTAGTAGTAGTAGTAGTAGTAGTAGTAGTAGTAGTAGTAGTAGTAGTTGTGGTTGTAGGTTTCTATTTTTCCTTGATGCGTTTTTGTTACATCCTCTCTCTCTCTCTCTCTCTCTCTCTCTCTCTCTCTCTCTCTCTCTCTCTCTCTCTCTCTCTCTCTCTCTCTCTCTCTTTTTCGACGCTCTTACGTAAAAATCCTTGACCTTTTGCGTTCATTTTATTCTTTTTGTGTGTCTTTTTTGCCCTTGCGTCTGTTTCCTTTTTACGGTCAAGGTAGTGTGTGTGTGTGTGTGTGTGTGTGTGTGTGTGTGTGTGTGTGTGTGTGTGTGTGTGTGTGTGTGTGTGTGTTTTGCTGGATATACATTACCAGGACGCGATGTTGGTGTTTGATATCCTCGTTTCAACAATAAAAGAAAGATGCAACATAATACAAGCGAACCAGAGATGAAATAATAGTGTTTATTATATATATGTGGTGTTTTTTTTTTGCCATTTCCTTGCAGCGAGGAAAAGACAACATTGCGTGTGTAGTTACCCCAAACCCTGTAGTATCTTGGAAAAAACTTATCGGGTAGAAAATTGTAATATGTGAAAGTAAGAGAAGCTGCCAGAAGTCAAGCCCACACCTTAGTAGTCCTTTTACAAAGCACACCCACACAATTCCACATCCATGAATTTGTTTTAATCCATTTATCTCCGTCTATTATATCGCCATCATCATTCTGGTCTCTACGGGATTCTTAATATAACGCATTTCTGTAACGCATTTTTAAGCATGTATTCGATTTATAGATAGTGAGATGTGAAAGTTTGTGGGATTACTTGAGAGCGAAGATTTAAGTACGATATCTGGAACTCTCTTTGTCCTCTCCCTCCACTTCTCTCCCTCTCCCTCTCTTTCTCTCTCACTCCTACTTTCGCACCTGTTTCATTTCTTTGCCGCGCTGACATACAACACTGCCACGGGACCGCCGGGACACACCTGTTATCAGAATATTTTTTTGTCTCTACAATAAGAATTACACCGACGTCAGTTTTCATGAAAGTGGTTGCAATTCCTTTTTGAGTAAAGACATGAGTGGTGGCGGCACATGCTCAGGAGGAGGAGAAGGAGGAGGAGGAGGAGGAGGAGGAGGAGGAGGAGGAGGAGGAAGAAAAGTATTAGACAGGAATGGCGCTGACATATGCGTAGGAGAAGGAAGAGGAGGAATAAGAGAAGGACAAGAACAAGGAACAGGACAAAGGTGTTAGAAAAGGAGAACAGCAGCAAGATTCGAAGAGGAGAAGGAGAAGGAGTAGGAGGACGAGTAGAAGAAAGAAGTGCAACCGAAGGACGACGTGTAGGAGTGTCTTTCTTTCCTTCTTTGGCCAATAGAAGACGTTGAAAATAAAGACTGGCGCAAAAATAGCCTCGCGTGTGGTGCAGGTGATGTCATGTTCGTCGCTTGCAATAAAACATATAGCTTATTTTTACCGATGTGCGCAGTCCGACATTTTCAGACGCGACGCTTGGGCCCCGACACTTGTTACATGCACTGCTGTCTGAGATATAGGAAAACGGTACAGCGGCAGAGAAGATGTGGAATAGGAGGTGGAAGAGAAGGTGGCAGAGATAGTTCCTTTCTTCCCTTAAACCCTTCAGTACTGGGACGCATTTTTACCATGAGTTTTGGGTAGGATGAGACGATTTAATTTACATTGGCAAGGGTCTATGAAGGTCAGAAGGTTTAACGGTCCAGAATCATCACTATTTTAATCCCGACATGAGATTCTGAAGCTGTATAAAATCGCGTAATAGTAACGTGAATAAAAATATGAAGGTGTGCCGTAGTACTAAAGGGGTTAAAAGAAAGTATGAAATTTAAATGACATAAATGATAAACACTAAAAAAACGTCGAAGAGCTATTGAATCCTTCCCTCCTTCAGAAAAAAACCCATGAATGTGCCAGAGTTTCAGATCATCATTATATTACGACTTGGGACTGAGGGAGACCTTGAAACAAAAAGGAATAAGTGCAGAATGTTACGAGAGATTTACCCACTACTCCATCTGGTTGAAATAAACGTACATTGGCTACCAGTGATATATTAAGTGAGGTGAACGAAGAGTATTCTGACAGATGCACTTCAGATTCACAGCATCATCGTTCTGCTTTCCGCCGCCAGACACCCATTAATACAACACGCGAGGGTCAGACAGTCAGGCGGCTTCACTTAACTCCTTGACTGTTAAGAGGATTGCACAAGCTAGTCTGGTACAAGTTTAATGTGAATTTACAAGGCGCCATTGACAACAGAGGAGTGAATACTGTTGTTCTTTTAGCATCGTTAGTGGTATTTTCTCTCATTGGAAATGTCAGTGGTTACCCAAGTGGATATTGTGGAAGCATATCATTTTACATCCCCACTGAAAGGAAATGCGTTTAGGGGTAGTTTGATTTATTTGTTTTGAGTTGTATTTCAGTTGTATTCTCTTTGGTTTGTTTAGTAAGAATTTAGCGTATAATTTTCAGACACCATTGACAGCAAAGTAGTTATTGAAATTTTACGACTTTTTGTGTCCGGTTTTATTTTCTCCCATTAAAATACTTCATATTAGAATAATTTAGACTCCTGGAGGTTATGACGGTAGTTTTTCAAGGCACCACTGACAGCAAATGCCTTGTTTTATAATCGTCATCTATTATTCAAGCAACACGAATATCACAGGCTTGTATTCTTAAACCTCTCACTGCCTGACACTTTCAATAACCAACACATTTTCAAATACACTGGTACCACATTCTATCATTCAATATCACATGTCATCATTTATTAACCTTCTACACTGTCTCTTTCTGTTCACCCATGCAGATAACTTTTCTGCAATGGTCTGAAGGATATGACCATAACACTGAAAGGTTTAAACGTTTCTCTCTCTCACAAGGACCATCAAAGCCCACTGAGATGATTATATGCGCTTTCATTACCGTTTAACCCACCGGCAGTGTATAATCCTTGTTAAACTATCGCTGGAACCATGAAAGACACACTTGAAACCCTAATCACTTCCACTAGAGCCTGTTAAAACTCACGAAAATACGGCACTCAAATGTTTAAGAATACGAAGGATGGCCTCATTAGCAGTCAAGGGATTCAGGGTCAGGATGAGGGCGCCTGATGTCAGTTTAGGGCAAGGGGAGGCTCGGGGCGGAGGGGAGACGCATGGCCGGCAAATGAGGTAGTGAAGAACGGCCGGAAGTGGACACGAGGCAGGATTTGTCCCGTGAATTAGAGAACCCGATTTGTGAGGTGATGCTTTTTACGAGAGAGAGAGAGAGAGAGAGAGAGAGAGAGAGAGAGAGAGAGAGAGAGAGAGAGAGAGAGAGAGAGAGAGAGAGAGAGAGAGAGAGAGAGAGAGAGAGAGAGAGAGAGAGAGAGAGAGAGAGAGAGAGAGAGAGAGAGAGAGAGAGAGAGAGAGAGAGAGAATAATTTTTTGTATGATTCTTATAGGAAAAATACTGTGTTGTTTCTTTCATTATTATTCTATGACTTGTTTCCCCTTCTATTATAAAAAAGACTGAACACAATTTTTACTGTTAATTTGGTATAAGGAGGAGGAGGAAAATGAGGAGAGGGAGGAGATTAAGAAGGAGAAGGAGGAAGTCTCTCTGTGTGTGTGTGTGTGTGTGTGTGTCGCCAGTTTCGTGATCGAGTATTGTAACCTCTCAGTAATTCACGCAAAACCAACAGGGCTAAGTTTCCGTCCCGTCGGTGCGTCAGGAGCAGTAATCATTGAGGCCGCAGAGGAATCGCATTACACCACCTCAGCACCTCACGACTTCTCTTCTCTCCCGGGCCAGAGTGCGAGTGGGTCGGACAAAGAGAGGAGTTGATTGATTGATTGACTTGATAGCGAGGGAAGAGTTGGATCATTATTGCATTGTTTGATTGACTGACTGATTGACGAGTTGGTTGATTTAACCCTTTCAATACTGAGACGCATTTTTACTTTCGTTTTTGCGTATGGTTAGACGATTTTATTTGCATTAGGAAGGGTCTATAGAGGCCAGAAGATTAATGGCCAGAGTCTTTGCAATTCTAATCTCCACGTATGTTTCTGAAGCTCTATAAAATCATCAAATAGTGAACAGAATGACTATGAAAACGCGGCACGGTATTGAAAGGGTTAATAGCGCTGTAAGAGTAAGGTTGTATATTATTGATGCTGATATAGATGGAGAAAGGGAGAGAAAAAATCACTTCAGAACATGTAGTAAATAAAAAGCTGTATTCTGAAACACTCTCCTGACTAGCTGAATGATTTGAATGCACTATAACAGTAAGGTTGTTTATTACTGATGCTGAAATAGATGGAGAAAGGGAGAGAAAAATCACTTCAGAACGTGTACTAAATAAAAAGCTGTATTCTGAAACACTTCCCACGCCTTGACTATTTTCTAAAGGCTCTAATACATGTGACACGATTTTCCAAGGATGTCTTTTGTGTTCTAGCAACTGATTAAATCGATATCTAGATTTTTTACAGAAGAAACACTTTGGAACCCTATTAATCATCTCTGTGGCCTTTGAAAACAGTCATAGTGGGAGAACAAAGCGTTTTAAAGACGGAACATAGACAGGAAAATGCTAGACGTAGGAGGGAAAAAGGACATGAAGGGAGAGAGTAGGACATCAAAACCCAGAACAGACAGTAGACAAAGGGCGAAAAATCTCAAACTTCTCACCAGACGGAGGAAAAAAGGACACCTAATAACCGGGACTAGACTGAGCCGAGGGAAAAAAAAAGGAGTAACTACTTTCTGTACCAGACTTAGAGAGAGAGAGAGAGAGAGAGAGAGAGAGAGAGAGAGAGAGAGAGAGAGAGAGAGAGAGAGAGAGAGAGAGAGAGAGAGAGAGAGAGAGAGAGAGAGAGAGAGACGTTAACCCTCTTGCTAAGCGGAGGGAAGTAAAAGAACATGATAACGCTTCTCTTGTGAGCTATAGATGGAAAAAAGACACCGTATATCTACCAGACGCTTCTCTCCTTCTCCCTCTCCCTCTCCGTTTCCCTTCCTCTCTTTCTTCCTCTCTCTAAGCAGTTGAGCAACTTTATCTTTAACTTGGCGGCTCACGTGATGAATTAATGATGTGCATTTAAAGAAACCTTCAGTCTAGCTTCTCCCTGAATCAGAAAGGCGAGAGTCGAGACGTCCATCAGACATCTCCTCTTCTTCTTCTTCCTTTTCCTCCTCCTCCCTCCTCCTCTTCCTCCTCTTAGCGCGTTGGAGTGAAGCGGAGAATTGCTAAGTTTCACGAATTGCTGGAAGATATGAAAAAAAAAAACAGAGGTAAAGAAGAAATGAGAAAGAAAGACTAAGTGAAACCTTCATCATACAAGCGCGGAGATCTCGAGGTGGATTTGTTAAGTTTGAGAAGCCGCGGAAAAATAGTACAAGACTTTATAAAGATAGAAGACTGGAAAGACACAGAAAGGTAAAAAGACGCTGGTGACAAAACAGAATGGAAATTATATGAATGTTTATTTGGACAGGAAAACGCACTAGAAGCATCAAACGAGTTATAGAAAGATAAAGATAGATGAACAGATAGATAACCTCATCAATATGCCAATGAAACTATGAGGTTCTGAGATACAAAACTGTCGCTAAACATCTAGACAGTAGAAAACGAAAAGAAGAAAACATGGAGACTTGTGTGACGAACGAGCAAAATTGTGGCGTGGATGGTCGAACGAGAGAGAGAGAGAGAGAGAGAGAGAGAGAGAGAGAGAGAGAGAGAGAGAGAGAGAGAGAGAGAGAGAGAGAGAGAGAGAGACAGAGTGAGTGGGAGAGAGACAATTTGAAAACAAGGATTGAGTTTCTTACTTTTTTCCCCCTTGTCTAAAGTTACTCTCATATTGGGCAGAACCTCCAGGCTTTGTGTCAGCGGCAAGTTAGTGTGAGTAGCCTGGAGAGAGAGAGAGAGAGAGAGAGAGAGAGAGAGAGAGAGAGAGAGAGAGAGAGAGAGAGAGAGAGAGAGAGAGAGAGAGAGAGAGAGAGAGAGAGAGAGTAATGAGCATGTACCACGGTTTGAACATGCGTCGAGGAAACGTTACTGCCTTGCTTGACATATGCACGTGTTCTGAAACTCTGCAACTATTTTTAAGGACTACTGAGATGATTATCTATTTTTTTCCCTCTCAGTGGTGCAGAAATGTTATTCATCTGTCACTAGAACCCTGAAAACACCTTTGAAAACCAGCATAACCTCAATGAAAGCCTTTTGAACGTTGTGGCGGTGTGGTACAGAAGAAAGGAAGATATATGTGTGTTTTAGAGATCTTTTTATGGCTCTAGTGAAAGATTAACAAAATTTCAACATCAGAAATAGAAGAAACACTCTTTTGAACGGACCAGATCATCTCTATGGCCTTAAAAAATTGTGGTGATGAGAGAACAAATCATTACTGAACACAGGACGCGGTGTCAGTGCGGTGGGACTGACGGACAAAAGCAGCGGCAGCCTTCGTATCCTCACAGTAATTCACCGCCACGTTAATCGCGTCCTGAGGTGATAATTATGGTGTTCCTTTGAGTTCACGCCACGCTGCCTAGTTCCCGTCAAAACCTCGCCTCCGTGATGGGTAAAATGAGGAAAAAGCGGTGCCAAATACCAAGAAGGCGGTGGAAAAGTCGTATTCTTTCACTCCGAAGTCACCGTCACTTTATTCAGCTGGTGATGTCATTATTGTACTTTTCCTTGGGTTATATTACAGGTGTCTGCTTCGCTTTTCATTTCGCGCCGCTGTTTCGTTGGTAGTTTATGAAGGAAACATCGCGGGGACCAGATCGCCTCCATGTAACTCTACGTCTTTTACTGCAAGAGTTGAGTGTTAGTGCATGTTATTCTGGCCAACTTAATAATGCAAGAGGTGATCAATGTCTTACAGGATGCTAATGGAGGATTTTGAGTTTAGCACCATCAGGTTTATGGGTGTTTCTCTCCATGTTACTAATGCAGGAGTTATCAAGTATCGTTATGTATCTTATCTGGAACACCCCACCTTTCATTTTATGCTTAACTGGCGTAAACCGATTAGTTGTGTTATTACTCTCTGAAAAGGAAAAAAAAATTCTGTTAATCCTCCCTGTGTGTGTATGTATGTATATGAATGTGTCTTTGGTTTTAAT
>NC_059282.1:6861055-6863555 GCF_017591435.1 Portunus trituberculatus
ATGATCTTAAGTTTTAAATTAAGGGACTGTCACGTGTAGACCAATTATATTTTTGTAACTTCCCAATGTCCTTGTGGTTTAGTAAAGGCTTTCACACTTAGACATACTAGCTTGCAATGACTTTTACGTTGTTGTATTTCTACGGTGAATATTCGTTTGAGTGCTGTAGAATAAGTAGAATAAGACATACACTGCTTCACACTACAAAGGGCACCATAACAAAGACCGCAGCACAGGAAAGGCTTAAGGGAAACGCAGCGTATAATAATTGGGAAGTTACGCCTCAGAAGTTGTTAGAGTTACTCAAAAGTTTCTGGTGGAGGTAAAGTAACTAATGCGCCATCAAGGAAACATTGAAACAGAAAAAAACTCAAACAAAAGGAACGTGTTAATGGGTATCATATAAATTCTTAAAAGTTGTGTGTGTGTGTGTGTGTGTGTGAGAGAGAGAGAGAGAGAGAGAGAGAGAGAGAGAGAGAGAGAGAGAGAGAGAGAGAGCACCAGGGCGAGGTAGAAAACTGTACATAAATTTAGTATCACGTTGGGAAATAAGAAACTCTCTCTCTCTCTCTCTCTCTCTCTCTCTCTCTCTCTCAGTCTTGTCAGAGAGAGAGAGAGAGAGAGAGAGAGAGAGAGAGAGAGAGAGAGAGAGAGAGACATAAATGCATGCGTTAATAATTCAAAGCTGGAGCACATTTCACTGACATTGCAGATAATGAAGGAAAATCAAGAGGCAATATCACTAAATGTTCGGTAATCATTGTAAAAGCTGTAATGGAGACGACGTTGAAAATAAAATAAAAAGGAAGGAAAAAAATCGTGGCGAGCTATTACACGACCTAATTTGCATAAAAGATCTGAGAATGGTTGGTAATGATGGGAAATAATGCGAGTAGATCGTTCAGGTACCGATGCTATAAAGGAAGGTCGGGTTTTGTTATCCCTCAGGAATTATTGGATCTAATGAGGGCCCTAGGAAGATGAAAGAAAACGGAGCGGTGTCTTATCAAGGGAGACTTTTATGATGTTTGCGTGTATTTTCCTCTTTATTTATTTTATCTACCCATTTGTGTCTCTTTTATTAGAATATTGGATTGTGGTCTATAAAATGTTAATATTTAGGAGGGATAGAATAGTCATGCTTTATCAATGTTGAATTCCATGTTTTATTTAATCTATTACTTCAAGATTTATAAGTTTTATTCTATTTATTTATTTGGAGTTTAACGCTATCTCTGTCTGTTACTACTCAGGAAAGGTGGAATAGTGATGTCCCAATAATATAAGCTTTCATTTTTGCGTTTTAATTCATAGCAGGCATAGAACGTTGCCTCTAATTTGTCGGTATTGATGTAAGATGGAACAGTGCTCTCTTTTTAGGGTTAACTTCAATATTGTGCTTTTACTCACAGGAATAATTCATCAGTACTTGTAAGCTGTTAATACTTAAAGAAGGTAAAATCGTTATGTCTTATTAAAGTGGACTGGAATATTTACTGATTTTTTTTTTTTAGTAATGAGGATATTATTAAATTACCTGTGAACTCTCAGCTGCAATGAAGAGCACTTTTATGAAGAGAGATTAATATTTATGCGTTTTTACTCACCGGGGGAATATAAAAGTTACCTGTGAACTCCTAACACTTGGAAAAAATCAGATGTATGTTATAAAGAGAAGCTCAAATTACGATATATTTTGTGCTTAAAGGTGAGTTATCAATAATTAAAGAGGGAATGGAGTAGCGTATCAAGGAAGTCTTTAGTGTGTATTTATTCATAAAGGAAGAGCTTAATGATCATATATATTTTGCTTGAATGTGGGACATGAATTCATTAGTGAGCTCTGAGTACTTAAGGCGAAATGGAGAAATTACTTATCTCTATTTAAATCCAGAAACTACTTAGTATATATTTATCAAGTGATTGTTCATGTTTGATTAAAGGTGTGGCTTAAGAAAAAAAAATGTCAACTCGATATATTTATAAAGAAATGAAAATGGTATTAAACATTTTTGCGTTTTATGAAAATCTTTTATATATGTTTATTTACTAAGAAAGAATTTTGAGAACGAATTTAATGATCACATTTTTAAAGTAAAGGTGTCATTGATAAGATTACTAATGAATATTGAATACTTACGTGGTTCGAATATTGACTACTTACGTTACACAGAAAAGAGATTATCACTTTTAAGCCTTTTTCTAACTATTTCTGATTCTTTAACCCTATAACTACTCCAGGTGCAGTAATTTCTATCCTTTCCTACCTTTCCTACCAGCTCTTCGATCACCACAGCATTACCGTGACCTAAAATATCCTCATTATTTCACAGAAAACCACTTTGTAGTCAACCCAATAATGTCTCTTTTTTAGCACTTTTAAAACTATAACAAATTTTCCTACAGTAGCGGGGGCGTTAATGACGCGCCAGGCAGTGAACAGGTTAATACAGGTTAATGGAGCAGCAAAACAAGTCACTCCCGCTACCTGTGTGTAGTG
>NC_059282.1:6866055-6873555 GCF_017591435.1 Portunus trituberculatus
ATCACACTTTTTTCCTCTCTCACTGCTCTCCCTTCCCTCCCATCTTTTGCTCTCTTTTTCGCCGCCTTGCGAAACAAAGCAGTCAGAAAGGTGATGGCAAAGGAGGTTGGAAAAGGAGGCTGCATTTGCATATTTGTGTGTGTGTGTGTGTGTGTGTGTGTGTGTGTGTGTGTGTGTGTGTGTGTGTGTGTGTGTGTGTGTGTGTGTGTATGTGTCAGAAGGTGGGTAAATTTTCCTTCATAGTTTCCTTCTTCTAACATATTGCACGTCTTTATTTTTTCCTTCATCTTCCCTCTTTCCTAGCTTCCTTCCTGCCTTCCTCTTTGATATCTTATTTTTTCATTCCTATCTTTTTTCTTTTTTTTCTTTACGTCTTCCAGCCTTCTCTCTCTCTCTCTCTCTCTCTCTCTCTCTCTCTCTCTCTCTCTCTCTCTCTCTCTCTCTCTCTCTCTCTCTCTCTCTCTCTCTCTCTCTCTCTCTCTCTCTCTCTCTCTCTCTCTCTCTCTCTCTCTCTCTCTCTCTCCAGACGCGTGTTATCTCCCTCTCATCTCCCCAACACAAACTCTCCCATCACTCTCTGCTCACATCTTACTCTCACTAAAATGTGTAGAAAGTATTAGGAAACAAAACTTGCGTCTATACTTTCCACCAGAAAAAAGGAAAACTTGCTTCTGCTGATGTTGAGCTGAGAGGAATTCTGCATATTTCGTAATATTATTTTTCCCTCACTCCTTCAAAACAGTGGCAGTAAATTATATGGAGAAACCAGAGTGATATGTAGCTTTCTGTGCTGTGTCTCCATTTCTTTATGTCATAGTGGTACTGAGTAACGGCAACGAAAAGAGTGAAAAAATGCTCTCTTAGAATGCTATTCGTAATGGAAAGGTCAAAAGAATCATTGAAAATTGGAAGAAAGTTGTTTTATAACCTCCATGTGAAATAGAAGAAAGGGATAATTGAAATTTGGAGATAAGAGTCTTGAAATCTCCATGGAAGCGTTTCTCACAGTGCCAGGAATGGTACAGAATAATGACAATAAAAGTAAAGGTGTTAATGCGATGCTTGATGGCTCCACCCATGCCTGATTGATACTGAAAAGAATTTGCAGACACCAGAGATCGCTCCAGGGATCGGCACTGTCCCGGCCCTGCCTGGCTGGGTCGACGCTCTCACCTGCCGGGCCGCCGCACCTCCCCACTGCCGATTAAATGTTAACGCCCCTGAAAATGTAATGCTTTGTGAGGCATCGTGCGGGAACCGTGAGGCTCAGGATGAGGTATTACTGAGAGCAATGACGCGGGGCATGTGCGGCAGGTGGTGATGGTTTTGTCGGATGCTGGCGCGCCGGCAGTGTGGTGATGACATGTGGTGTGGTGTGTTTGTGTGTGTCTTCAGGTTTCACCAGCAAATGGTGGTCACCTGCCGCGCTGGTCGTCACATAAAGGGAAAGACACAGGTAATCTCGACCATCAGCAGTGAGCGGCTACGCTAATTAAGTTACTAAGATATTAATCAGCTCCGGAATATACATGTATTGAAATCACTTAATCTTTATTAATTATTAGATCAGACATGCGTGTGGATGGGATATGTACGAGTGTATATATATATATATATATATATATATATATATATATATATATATATATATATATATATATATATATATATATATATATATATACACAAACACACGACAGATAGACACAGATTGCATAGAGTAACAAAGATAGATATTCATTTATATTTGGTATAAACCCTGTATACATGAGTATTTTCAGCCTGACTCTGGTGAAATAATTCAATTTTCACCTTTAATTAATTCAAATAATGATCCCCGTCTAATTCACGCGTCACGGGAAGTCTTGTCTGTCATCAATTAAAGAGTCTGGCGGTGGTGGGAATTATATATTCTTTTCAAACGTCATCGGCTAAAACCATCACTTTTATAGCGGGTCTGGTCTGAGGCGGCGGCGCTGGTGGCGACGCTGGTGGCGGCAGTGGTGGCGGCGGGAGTCTGAATGTTTGCAGGGGTGTGAAGGCATTGGAGAAATAGAGCGAGATGCGTGAGGTGTCATGTGGAATTTCCCCGGGCGGCGGCACCCTCATGACGCTCCGGCGGCCCCACTTGTCCCGCGGCGAGGAGACGACGTGTTGATGAATTTATTGTTCCTGACAGTTTGGCGCGCAGGTGACCGTGATGGCCGCGTGTGAGCGTGTGAGGGAGACAAGAAGGACAGCGATGAGAGAAATGGGCGGAGTGGGAGAGAAGCAGGAAGGAAAATGAGGGACAGTGGAGGGAAGGAAGGAAGGAAGGAAAGGAGGGAAGATTAGACAAAGCGAGAAAGAGCTGGAGAAGCAGAAAGACCGGACAGGAAGGAGAAAGGAAGGAGGAGTGGGAGGAATGGAAGAAGAATGGAGAGAGGAGGAAGGAAGGGGAGATTAAACGAAGGGAGGAAAAGCTGGAGACAGAGGAAGAGAGAAATATGACAGGAGGGAAGGAAGATAGTGTAGAAAATAGTGTTAGGACATGGAGAAGAATGGAAGGAGAACCAAGAGAGAGAGAGAGAGAGAGAGAGAGAGAGAGAGAGAGAGAGAGAGAGAAACTGTAGGAGACCGTATCACCTGCAAACACACGCACACCTTGGCTAGTTCGATTAGTTTTTTTTCCCATGCGCCATTTGTGTGGTGGCTTCGTTTCCGCCTCATATTTGCGGCTTCAAAACTCCTAATTAATATGCCAGCAGGAAAGAGGGACGTCCGTGGCCGTAACAGTTGCATCCCGTCACTCGTTTCAAATTCTCTCACGTAAAGTTGATATTTTTCTCACCCTCTGGAAGATACAAATGATGAGGGAGTTTTTTTTTATATTATTTTTTGTCTCCGTATGGTTGATCATGTTTTTTTTTTTTAATTCTCATATGAACGGAGGTGAAACTGTTTGAGGATTGGAAAGAAAAAGAAACGAAGTCATCAGCATCATTATTGTTCATCATTATCATTATTCATCATCATCATCAGTTTAGTGTCATTAAGAAGAGGAAAAAAAATATACGCTGACTTTTTTTTGAAGTTTGTTAAAAATGAGAACTTAATTTCACTCCCAGATAGACGCTAAATAAATCAGTGCTTTTTTTCCTTACTTTTCTCGCAAACTGATGCATGAATGTGAGATGTGAGAGAGAGAGAGAGAGAGAGAGAGAGAGAGAGAGAGAGAGAGAGAGAGAGAGAGAGAGAGAGATACATTATATACAAATAACAATGAAATTTTGCTTTGAATGGATATTTCACACACACACACACACACACACACACACACACACACACACACACACACACACACACACACACACACACACACACACACACACACACACACACACACGCCGTTGATCGAAGTGGTTGCGTCATAAACTTGATTAGCACCGATCGCGAGGTGAAGGTGGAAGTAGCGAGGTGCCGTGGCGATGGAAATGGAAGCGAGAGTCGAATGTTTTCCTGGAGGTGATCCACAGAGTTGTTAAATCCACTTGAATTCCCGCCACAGTTGATTAAATCCCCCCCACCCACCAACCCACCCCTCCCTCACTCACCCACCCACCCATTCACGTTTTCACTTTGCATCAGGAAAACAAAAATAGCTCAGATTTTTTCATTCATCTGTTCTCATTTTCATTTTCGCCAACCTACCAATTTTACACACGTTTATTTGTTTATCCATTTTGCATTTATATATATATTTTGTTTACCGTATTCCTTTGTTGATTATATGTCATGCTCCTCCGCTCTGAATGGACGCGTGGATGAGGATGAAGGGATGAATGAGCTCTGTGGATTAACGTATTGAGGGAGAGAGAGGCGGTGGGGAAGTGGAGTGAGAGTGAATGTATGAGTGAATGACGGAGAAAAGAAAATGAACGGCAGGTTATGAGCGAAGGGTGAAATTGGATGAATGAGCAAAGGAGGGAGAGTAATAAGAGGGGAAGAGGAATGCGAGAGTGAGAGTAAAAGGGAGAGGAAGGGAGATGAATAATTGTGGATGGAGTGAGAGAGTCGGGTGAAATGAGAGTAGTGAGGGAAATGTGAGGGAGAGTAGAGTGATTGAGAGAATGAGTGAGGGGACAAAGGTTTATGTGGTGGTAAACTGGCCTTTGATTGCCTCCTATTTCGCTAATAGCTCTCATTTTCCTTCATTGTCTCTATTTCTGCTATTCTTCCTCATTTTCATTTCTCATAGTTCCCTTCACCCACCTATTCACTCACTCTTTTCATACTGTTCTCTTTATCTCATTCTCCTTAATTCCTTTCATCTCTTCTCATTCTGTATAACTTCTCTTTTCATTTTCTCTCCATTCCCTCTCATCCTCTCTCATTCCTCTCATCCTGATCAACTTGCGTCACTCCCCAGCAACGGATGACCTTTGTGTGGAACGAAAAAATCCCCTGTACCAGATTTTTATCCTTGCTGTAGTTCATTGTGGTCTTTCCTCCTACAATTCTGACACATTCCTCCCACGTTTACCTCTCGATCATCCGTCCTTTCTGCCTTTAATTTTCATCCTCTTTATCTTTCCCTTTATTTCATCTCTCTCTCTCTCTCTCTCTCTCTCTCTCTCTCTCTCTCTCTCTCTCTCTCTCTCTCTCTCTCTCTCTCTCTCTCTCTCTCTCTCTCTCTCTCTCTCTCTCTCTCTCTCTCTCTCTCTCTCTCTCTCTCTGTTCTTGCACTTTTTCTGAACGTTTCTCCTTCCTCGTCATCTCTTTCCACTTCGTTACTCTACACCCTGCTCTCCTTTCCTCTCCTCGTCTCCTTTCCTCTCTGTACTCTGTCACTTTCGCTCCCGTCGCTCTACCTCACTTGCTCTCTCTCTCTCTCTCTCTCTGCCTTCAGTTTTAAAAGGTCGTAAGCCTCGCAGCACATTCACACACGCAGGACTTCGGGGCATGAAAAGAATGCTCGGTTGGTTGAATTTCCCGTAACAGGCTGAGCGCAAAGGGCCGTCTTTTTTTCAATTCATTTTGCTGTTTAATGGTAAAATGACGCCATTAATGACAGGTAATGATACTGGATGGGCTAATTAACTCTGGCAGGTTGGAGGATCATAATTACGAGGATCAGTTGTTAGTCACTCTGTCTGTTAGCTAAATAAATGGTTCAGAGGACCTGCTGATGGAATGAGGATTAGCGTGAGTATGAAGGACTAAATGGCGTGGGTGTTAAAAAGTAATGTGGTTATTAATGTACAGAAGCGAGGCCTTATGTGTTTTGCTTAGTCTACCCTGATGCCTGAGGTTCGTTTTCTTTTCCCTTTATTTTCCAACATACCTCTCGTTTTCACTATCATCTGGTTTTCTTTTTTACGTCCATTCACGCTTGACTTGTTAGTGTACATGTGAATAGTCTATTTATCGACAGGGTAACGTAATGGAACAGGAAAAGATCAGAATGTAAACAGAAAATACGTGAATCGAGAGAAATTTTCCTGTGCTGAAGAGAAAACTGATTATGAAGTGTGTGGGACCTTATGGTGATGGAAATGGTATTACAGTGATGGTGATTTAATCCCTTCAGTACTGGGACACATATTTACCTTGAGATTTGTGTACGATTAGGCCATTTTATTGATATTAGGAAGAGTATATAGACGTCAGAAGATTAATGGCCAGAGTTTTCACTATTTTAATCCCCCACATAAGTTTCTGAAGCTATCTGAAATCACCAAATAGTAAGCAAGATGAATATGGAAACGCGTCATGTCCCTCAAGGACCTAAAGTTTTCTACGTGTGTGTAAATCCTCAAAATTCTAAGATCTCGTGGTCCATTTCCAAACAGGTCTTTAATTTTAGAACCCGAATTACAGGAAAGATTTTTAGTTGCATATGCTTTTAGCTCTTTTGGAGGAAATCGGGAACTTTTGGGGGATCATCGAATATTCATAATCTTCGTGTATCTTTTACCTAAGTTTTCATTCTTTTTAACAGCGAAGTGTATCGTCAGAGAGAGAGAGAGAGAGAGAGAGAGAGAGAGAGAGAGAGAGAGAGAGAGAGAGAGAGAGAGAGAGAGAGAAGGATAAAAACGACGTAGTGTGAGTGACAGAAGCGAGTTTGTGAGGCTTTCAGGAGTGTATGTATGTGTGTGTGCGTGTTTCGTGAGGCGTTTTAGCGTGTGGACATAGGCGGGAGGGTGGGCGGGTGGCAGCTAGGGTGGGCGAGTGGGTAGGCGAGTGGGTGAGTGGGCGGGATGGCAGGCAGGCAGGAGAAGCGAGTGAGTCCGTACCAAAACCTTTATAAAGCAACACATGAAGCCCAGAAATCCACATGCTTGAATGCAGGATGAACGAAACTGCAGCTCACTCCCTCGCACGAAAAAAAAAAAAAAAAAAACGGAAATGTTGAATATACACGCATCTAATACAACATTACTCCCTCTCTCCCTCTCTCTCTCTCTCTCCGCATTACTCTCACACTGACGTAAAATTCGGTATACACACCCATTTAATATTCCATTTCCGTAAACATTGCGTAGGTTTTCCCATCTGTTGATGAACGAAATGCGCTAATTAAAGCTACACCGCAGGAAAGGCAGCGTTAAAATCAACAAAACAGAGCACAAAGGGTGAAACTCCATGCACTAGCGTTTCCTGTTTTTCGCTACTCTTTTTTTTTTCACATGCCTCCGAAAACATAATGCAATAAGGAATGTTACGCAAGGGAATGCTCCGAAATACACCTGTTCCAGCCCGACGAGGTGCGGGATAGGAGGGAAGGAGGTGGTGGTGGAGAGAAGTAGAAGGGGGTGGTTGTGTTTACCTGGGCACGGGACAGGTGAAACTCGTGACTAATTACAGCAAGACCATATATACTTTTAGGGTTTTTAGTGCTTTTTTTCCCCTGCCCTCTCGCCCTCTCTTGTGTGAATTAGTGCTTAGGGGAAAAAATGCCAGTGTTTTATCCCGCCAAACAGTTGCGTGTAATTGGGTGGGTGCGTGTGTGTTTGTCGCCGTGTTTGTATGAGTGTTTGATAACGTTTGTGGTGGAATTTAATCTGATGCATGTACAAAAAAACTTGAAAAAAGAGAGAGAGGTGAAAAAAAAGTGAAACCGAGGTATTACTGAAATTCAGGTATGCGGAGTCAGTAAGGGTTGAAAAACGTGTATATACATGTATAGTGAAACGCACAAATTCAGGATTGATATATTCGTGTACAAAATTGATAAATGCTGCTGTGGTCCGAAGGTTTAGAATGTGTGTGTGTGTGTGTGTGTGTGTGTGTGTGTGTGTGCGGCGATTTGTTTATCATTGACTAATACGACGTTGGGGAAGTGTAAAACGTGTGTTTAAAGACTGGTGAATGAGAGAGAGAGAGAGAGAGAGAGAGAGAGAGAGAGAGAGAGAGAGAGAGAGAGAGAGAGAGAGAGAGAGAGAGAGAGAGAGAGAGAGAGAGATATTGAGAGGCAGCATAATTACAATTCCTTGGCATGCATAGAGAGAGAGAGAGAGA
>NC_059282.1:6878555-6891055 GCF_017591435.1 Portunus trituberculatus
AGTACAACTACCTTAAATTCCAGCCATTTAGCAACCATTACCAACATTCACAACTAACATCGCTCCTACGACCACTACCAGACCACAGGCTTTACCTACAACAAACAGCACTGTCACCGCACCACGCTAACCACCGCACGTTCGAACTCTTCCACAACCAGTTTCCACCAGGTAAACCTCGACCAGTAACATCGCTCACCAAATCCTGCACCTTTGCCTGCCGCAGCCTCTCGCCCGCTGTCACCATTTATAAAGGACTCCGCGCTCTGCCACCATTTGTGAAGGACTCCCCGCGCTGCCACCATTTATGAACGAACGAAACGTAGTCCAACGATTTATTCATTTTGACCCCGACGATCCTGTAATGGGAAGAGTGGAGCGCCCGTCACCAGTCACAGTGAGAGAAGAGGGAGAGGGGAAGTGAGGGGAGCTGGTTGGGAGAGGGAGAGGGATGAGAGAACAAATTTAGCTACAAAGGCCAGCAGATAGCAAGAGGTTGATTGGGTGATATTTGGTTCATTTTCATCTCGTGATTTTTGCCATGTGTATGACGGCTCTCCTTGCCACCTCCCATTTCCATTTACCTTTCAGACTCACGCTGCTGTTCTTTGCTTGCCGTTGAAACATATTTGGACTTGGCGGTGAACTTTATACTCACGCGTAGTTCATGAAAATCACGTTCTTTTTATTTCTTCAACTTTTCAAACTAAACTCGGTTCATTCAGAAACTTTGCAGGCCCACTCGATTCCTCCTAAAACCTTCTTAGCACGCTCATCTTCCGCCTCACAGATATTCCAGCACCACAACCTACGCAGAAAGTCTTTAATCTTTCTCACTCCCTTGTAACTCCATACATGATCCATAACTTTTTCAATAAACTCCTGAATCCTATTTGTATCCTTCAATAATCTACAATCCCTCATGATACTTGGGAAATTCAGTATCATTCACCATCACTGATACTTGTAAATCCTTTTCAATTCCTCAACTCTTTACAGAATTTCTAATCCCTCTATAGATTTATTCAGTCCCATTACCCTTCAATGGTATTTCAGTCCCACTCGATATAGTTGAATCACAATATTGCTGGAATCGTTCAAATATATTCTGATCCCTCTTACTTACTTTCAATTCGTTTCCAGACTCAAATTCCCTTTACAGGCTCCCCCAAATCCCACTCACTTTATACAGTCTTTCGATGTCACTTAGTAAGCTTCTCTCACTTCACTCACTACTCTTCAGCCCATTTCAGTGACTCACAATCCATCATACAACCCTTAAATCTTTCTCACCTACATCAGTATCATAATCCTACTTTCAGCGATCTTCCACTACTTCACCTCCACTCAACCTCCCGATTCCGTCAGTGCCTCCTCTTCTCGTAAAGGTACTCAGGCCCTCTCATCTCCACTTCCTTCCTTCCCTTCCCACGTCGCCGCACACCTTCGCTCAATCCACACAGGAAAGTCACATCTCCAGTCCGTCACTCAGCTTATATCGAAGTTAACTGCTCTCGTGAAATGAAAAAAAATAATAATAGCTTTTCATATTCAGGTTGGTAGGGTTTTTCGTGCTCTTCTCGTCTCAGAGCTTCTATTCGAGGCGTTTATCTCTTTTTTTTTCTCTCGTATTCTTTTATTGAGTTTTCTTTATTTACATTCTCATTTCTACGTGTTCTTATTCTTTGTCGCCTCTTCCCTCTTCTTTCCTTGCTTTCTTTCCTTTGTTTCCTTTTAATTTACCTAGTTTGGTTTTTCTTTTTCTTCTACTACTACTACTACTACTACTACTACTACTACTACTACTACTACTACTACTACTACTACTACTACTACTACTACTACTACTACTACTACTACTACTACTACTACTACTACTACTACTACTACTACTACTACTACTACTCTGACTGTGTGTGTCAGAGAGAGAGAGAGAGAGAGAGAGAGAGAGAGAGAGAGAGAGAGAGAGAGAGAGAGAGAGAGAGAGAATAAAAAAGTGGACATTACCATATTTCCATCATTCATGCTGTGAGTGTTGACCACGAGTCACTCAGTTCCTGTGGTCCGATGAGAGAGAGAGAGAGAGAGAGAGAGAGAGAGAGAGAGAGAGAGAGAGAGAGAGAGAGAGAGAGAGAGAGAGAGAGAGAGAGAGAGAGAGAGAGAGAGAGAGAGAGAGAGAGAGAGAGAGAGAGAGAGAGAGAGAGAGAGAGAGAGAGAGAGAGAAAGTCAGGCAAAACAAGGAAAATAATTACACAAGCCAACATGATCTTTTACCAGAGGACTAACTCTCTCATTTTTCCCACGCAGCTCACTGTGGAGTTTAAATTTAAGTGGTAACCTAAGAAGCTGCATTTTTGTTAAGAGCTCCTTTAAGTGCCTTACTCAGGTGGCACTCAGACCCCGCCCAGCGACCCAGCGGAGAACAGGGAGAGAGGAGAGCCGGCAGAAGGGGATGAGAGAGAGAGAGAGAGAGAGAGAGAGAGAGAGAGAGAGAGAGAGAGAGAGAGAGAGAGAGAGAGAGAGAGAGAGAGAGAGAGAGAGAGAGAGAGAGAGAGAGAGAGAGAGAGAGAGAGAGAGAGAGAGAGAGAACGCAAGGTGGAAAAGTAAAGGTGGTGGAATTTTACCGCGTGTTTGTAAAGGAAGCAACTGCTTTTTGCGTCAGAATTTCGCACTCAGTGACTTTCTATTTGCTTTGTTAACCTGGCGTCTCCCTCTCTCTCTCTCCCTCCCTCTCACCTTCCCTCTCACTCTCACACTTCCACACTTACACTCCCATACCCTCCCGTCCACACACACACACACACACACACACACACACACACACACACACACACACACACACACACACACACACACACACACACACACACACACACACACACACACACACACATACACACAGGAGACGTACAAGCACTCGTCCGGCAGGCAGGCAGGGGAAGCGGACCCTTGTCTCTGCCTCTCCACACATTCCTCCCGAAGGCGTGGAAGCGTGAGGGAGATAAGATAATAAAGGGGCAGAGCACCCGAAATGAATGATAATTGACCCAATATTCGCGCGCGTCCAGTACCAGCACGCTGTACACAGGAGGAGGAAGAGAAGGAGGAGGAGGAGGAGGAGGAGGAGGAGGACGAGGAGGAGAAGGGAAAGGTGCAGTGACGAAAGCCTTTGTTCCTGAGCACCGCAGCCACATGAGAGAAAGAGAGAGAGAGAGAGAGAGAGAGAGAGAGAGAGAGAGAGAGAGAGAGAGAGAGAGAGAGAGAGAGAGAGAGAGAGAGAGAGAGAGAGAGAGAGAGATGAGAGAGGATAGAGAGAGACGAGTGAAGAGAGTGAGAGAGATAGAGAGATGAAAAGAGAGAGAGAGAGAGATTTTTATAAAGAGAGAGAGAGAGAGAGAGAGAGAGAGAGAGAGAGAGAGAGAGAGAGAGAGAGAGAGAGAGAGAGAGAGAGAGATTTGGACACACTTAAGTAAGGGGTTTTAATCTACCTGGTTAGGCAGAAGTACAGGTGAGAACAACAGGTGTACTAGAACGGAATGCTACGTGTGAAAGAGCCGAGCACAGGTGTGGGAGAGAGGGCAGGTGTGTGGCAGGGAACGACCCACATACAGAACTAAAATAAGGTTAGAGGAGAGTGAGAATGGAGAAAAGGATAGTGATAGTAGTAGTAATTGAAGTATTGTAAGTTGAAACACTGACAGAGAGAGAGAGAGAGAGAGAGAGAGAGAGAGAGAGAGAGAGAGAGAGAGAGAGAGAGAGAGAGAGAGAGAGAGAGAGAGAGAGAGAGAGAGAGAGAGAGAGAGAGAGAGAGAGAGAGAGAGAGAGACTTAAAGGTAAAAATGTGTAAGAGAGTCAAAGGAGAAAGGAAGATGGGGTAATGAAGGAAGATAAATGAGAGTAGCCTGAAAAGGGTGCAAGAAGGAGACGAGAAGAAATAAATGAGGAAAGGATGTGGAAAAAATACCTCCAAGAAATGAAAATGTGTGAGCGAAATACGTTGGTTGAATTTGATTTGATGGAGGCTTTTGAGAATATGGGAACAGACTTAGGAAGAACCGAAAAAATGTGTATGAAATGTAATCGGGGAAAAAATTTATATGTAAAAGAAAAACAAGTGAAAATAGAAAATATCTCAATTCACATTCCTCCACTTTCCACATGGTTACTAAGAACATTACTATCAATATCACCATCATCATCATCATCACCACAAAAACACCAATCATTCATCACCATGCAATCTTTAATCCCCTTAAATATCCTATCACCTCCACCCTACTCACCGCATCATCACCACACTTCACCATCACCACAAATCAACAAATCATCACTTTACATCACCATACATCGCTAAACACATCACCATACACATCACCACACGGCGCGGTACACCAAGTATGCGGTAGGGAGGGAGGCAGCCAGGAACACCTGTCCCTGCGGCCCTCAGGTAACGACGCCAGGTAAGGCCTGTTTTCCCCCAACGCTGTGAGAAATAAATTAAGGGACGACGGACAAGGGGAGGCTTAAATCGGCTTTAGAACCTGAAGGCAAAATATCAAGGAAAACTCTTTAGAAGGGAAAAATTTGGGTTCACTATAGTGTTATTTAAGAGGAAAACAAACACGTATCATGCAGAGACTAAAGCTGTGCCAGAGTCGCCCGATTTAAAACTGGAAAAAAATATCAAGGAAATAAAGCCTCGAGGTTTGTCGGGGCCATGAATGTTTCACTGCGAGACACAATTTAAGGGGAAAAGATGGAGAGTACGTGCGGCAGAGGCAAAGGCTGGCATGGAGCAGTTCCAGAATTCACTTTCTCAGTCTGAAAAAAAAGAGCATATATAATTGTTTCAGAGAGAGAGAGAGGGAGGAAGGTTGATGAAGCCTCAACGCAATGCTCAGGGAAAAGAAAAAAAGGACGTAACACACACACACACACACACACACACACACACACACACACACACACACACACACACACACACACACACACACACACACACACACACACACATTTTCAGCGAAGAACCCGCAGCTCCTGAATGCTTCGGGAAATCATTTCAGGCGCTGGAAACGGACTCAGAAGCTTCAAAATACTTTCCGAAACAAAAAGGCAAAACTTCTGACAGCTTCTTAACAGCTACAGAGACTGTGATGAAACTTTAAAAAGGTTTAAAGTATTCTTAGGAAATTTAAGGCGAACTGTGTGTGTGTGTGTGTGTGTGTGTGTGTGTGTGTGTGTGTGTGTGTTGCTGATTCGTACAGTAGGTTGATGTTTGTGTGTATTTGTCTGTCTGTCCGGTCGTTAGGTTTCCGTTTTACACACACACACACACACACACACACACACACACACACACACACACACACACACACACACACACACACACACACACACACACACACACACACACATTAAGCTTAGGATCTGACAAGGGGAGGGTGATTGGAAACTAGAGGAAGTAAAGTGAATCACTGATGAAGATAGAGAGTGCAGGAGAAATTTACTCACACACACACACACACACACACACACACACACACACACACACACACACACACACACACACACACACACACACACACACACACACACACACACACACACACACACACACACACACACACAGAGAGAGAGAGAGAGAGAGAGAGAGAGAGAGAGAGAGAGAAAGTGATCTGGTCAACCACTTCTCAGCCAAGTTGGCCTCATGCTCTCTCTCTCTCTCTCTCTCTCTCTCTCTCTCTCTCTCTCTCTCTCTCTCTCTCTCTCTCTCTCTCTATATATATATATATATATATATATATATATATATATATATATATATATATATATATATATATATATATATATATATATATATATATATATATATATATATATATATTACTCCTGTATGTGCGCGTAAAATAAACGGTATGACTTGATTGAATAAATTGAGAGCCTTTGAAGAATAATGAAGGAAAAATTCTTAAAAGTCTTGCATACTAACCAAAAGCATAAAATGTGGAAAACGAGAGGAGAAAGAAGAGGAGGAGGATGGGACATGGGGAGGGGGAGGAAAAGAAGGAGGAAGAGGAAGAGAATGGGGTGAAGAAGCTGAGTAGTGATAATGAAGAAGATAATTGCACTGTCTTCACTATTGATCACCAGTCATCGTTGCCCCGCCACGCCAATCCTTCTCCACACGTGAATCACCACTACTCATCACCACTGCACCCTCACCACTTGGCGCGGACACCACCCCTCAACGCGCGCCATCCCTCGTCACCAGTCCTGTCCCTCCATCACCAGCATGCCTTCACCACTCCACCTGACACCCGTGCCTCACAATACCTCACCACACGCGGCAGCCTTCCAGTGACTATCTTGATGTAGCTTGTCATCACCATCACTATCAATTTTTTTTTATCACTGCAACAAACACTCAAGTGGGCATTTTCATTTTCTTTTTTTTTTTTTTGCCCTTGGCTGGCCCTCTTCCCTTCATAAAAAAACACCAATAACATCACAACTAGTAATATTAGCACATTCATCATCACACTCATTGCCACACTCACCACCATCACCGCAAATGAACATCACTATCGTCTCCACTGAAGAGTATCATTTGTCTTTTCGGGCATCATAATTATTTCCAAGGCCTCTGGCGCAGGAAACTTAATAATTCCTTTGATAATTAATGACCTGGAAACTGGCAGGATAAAAAAAAATTTGTCCATAGTTGATTTAGTGATAATGGAAAGACTACAAAAAAATAAATGATAAAAACAATAGCATCTAAAACAAAAAGGACAACAAAATTACCACTAGCACCACAACTAACACAAATCTTAGCCAAAACAAAAGCACTATCCTAAAATTGAAATAAATAAAACAGTGTATCTTGTAAAGGAATTACAGAAAACGTGTCGTATGAATAAGAAAACAGGGCGGGTGTTGAGATAAAATAGGGATTTCGTACATTATTTAGTTAGTGGAATGTAGGGTATTATTACAACCATATTTCTCCCTCTCCCTCTCTCCTTTACCTCTCGAGGGACGGAAAGATGAGATAGAGGCAATAACTTCCCCCCTCCCATATGTAAAACTTCCCTTATTACAGCAACACAATCTTCCAGTATTTTTTTTTAGCTTCAGTGATTTTTCCCATACAAATTTTTCTTCCATCATCTCTGGTCATATATTTTTGGGAGGGTGATTTGTTACACAGGAAAACTAATCGTAGAAGTTGTGAAAGGAGGGAGGAAGAGAGGGAGGTGGTGGTGGTAGTGGTGAGGGTAGTGGTAGTAGTGGCGAAGGTGGGTGGTAGTGGTGGTGATAGTGTAGTAGAGTCAAGTACTGAGAGGTTACTTCAGGTCTCAAATGTTTTAATAGAGTTATATATGCTGTCTTGTATACTCTCTCTCTCTCTCTCTCTCTCTCTCTCTCTCTCTCTCTCTCTCTCTCTCTCTCTCTCTCTCTCTCTCTCTCTCTCTCTCTCTCTCTCTCTCTCTCTCTCTCTCTCTCTCTCTCTCTCTCTCTCTCTCTCTCTCTCTCTCTCTCTCTCTCTCTCTCTCTCTCTCTCTCTCTCTCTCTCTCTCTCTCTCTCTCTCTCTCTCTCTCTCTCTCTCTCTCTCTCTCTCTCTCTCTCTCTCTCTCTCTCTCTCTCTCTCTCTCTCTCTCTCTCTCTCTCTCTCTCTCTCTCTCTCTCTCTCTCTCTCTCTCTCTCTCTCTCTCTCTCTCTCTCTCTCAGGCCACTTCATTCCGCTCCGTCCCAGCAGACTCCTGAGCTGTGAACACAAGGCTCTGGGATCATATTAGTGTCGTGTGCGTGTAATATTCTCGTCAGAGTCACTTTTTTTAATGTCATCGGCACAAAAGCCTTGCACCATGAGGAGGAGGAAGAAGAAGAGGAGGAGGAGGAGGAGGAGGAGGAGGAGGAGGAGGAGGAGGAGGAGGAGGAGGAGGAGAAAGGAGAGACGGAGGAGCAACGGGGACGAGAAAGATGATGAGTAGGAAGAGTGGTGGGAGGAGGAATCAGAGGAGAAGGAGGAGGAGGAGGAGGAGGAGGAGGAGGAGGAAGAGGAGGAGGAGGAGGAGGAGGAGGAGGAGGAGGAGGAGGAGGAGGAGGAGGAGGAGGAGGAGGAGGAGGAGGAGGAGGAGGAGGAGGAGGAGGAGGAGGAGGAGAAGGAGAAGGAGGAGGAGGAATACAAAGCGAAAAAGTGGAAGTTTGAACGAAATGAAGAAATACAGAAGGAAGGAATAGAAAGTATGAAGGAGAGAGTTGAAGAAGAGGAAGAGGAGGAGAACGAAACGAAGAATTATAGCAGAAAAGAATACGAATGATGAAGTATGAGAAGAAGAAGAAGAGGAGGAACAGGAAGAAGAAGAGGAGGAGGAAAGTGGACTAAGCATTGACAAAAGAGAGAAATATAGATGAGGGAGAAAAGTTGAAGAGAAAAATGAAGAATGGAAACGAAGGAAGAAGATTGAAGAAAATAAGATGAACGATTAGGGACAAGGAAAAATGAAAAAAAAATAAAGTAACAAGCAAGAGTAGCAAGAAGAAGAAGAGCTGGAGGAGGAGGAGGAGGAGGAGGAGGAGGAGGAGGAGGAGGAGGAGGAGGAGGAGGAGGAGGAGGAGGAGGAGGAGGAGGAGGAGGAGGAGTAGAAATGAAATAAGCTGATAGACATGGAAGAAAGATTTTTTCGAGGATCAAGAAAAGGAGAAGGAGAAATAAATGAGAGGAAACGCGGTAATTTTTTTCAGGTTAGGAAGATTTTGGAATATGTGAATGGCTGGAACGGAGGCACTTAAAGAAGACTCAGAGGAGGAGGAGGAGGGAGGAAAAGGAACAGGAGGAGGAAAAGAAGATGAAGATGTAAGGAAGGAAGAAGAGGAGAAGGAGGAAAACGTTGACGGTAATGAGGGGGAGGAAAAATATGGGAGGAGAGGAGGAGACGAAGATAGAGGTAGGAAGAGTGAGGAGAAGAGAAGACTTGGTCACATGTAGGTGTATTAGGTAAAGCAGAGGCGTGGGGAGGCAAAACGTGGGAAGGAGAAGCAGGAAGAGATACAAAACAGCAGGACGTGAAAATGCAATCATTGGGATATAAAAGAAGCAACACGAGAAGGAAGAGGAGGAAGAAGAGGGAGGAAGAGTAAGAGGAGGTTGTGAAGAAAAGATGAAGAAGTCGTGGAAGGAGGAGGAACAGGAGGAGGAGGAGGAGGAGGAGGAGGAGGAGGAGGAGGAGGAGGAGGAGGAGGAGGAGGAGGAGGAGGAGGAGGAGGAGGAGGAGGAGGAGGAGGAAGGAAGGAAGGAAGGAAGGAAGAGGAGGAAAAGAAGAAGGAGAATGAGGAGAAGGAAACATGTCAGTTATGTGTCAGGGCGGGAAAGGAAGTGACAGCCATGTTATTGGTGAGGATGATGATGATGATAAGAACACATGCTAAAGGAGAAAGAGGAAGAAGATAAAGAACACGATGAAGAGAAAGCTGCGATGGCTCAAGCTAAAAATCCCTCACCCAGCAAGAATTTTCCCTCTCTCTTACCTCTCTTCCTTGCTCCTCTCCCTCGTCCTCCTCCTCTCCCTCCCTCCGTGACAGACCCGCTTCCAGGACGGTGCAATATCTGTCGTGGAGGCGTGTTGTTGTCTCCCCTCTCTTGCAGCCGCGGGAAATGGCGCGTCTTGGCCCGGAGTGTGGCTGGAGCACCGTCGTGAGGCAGCGGTGGACGGGACGCCAGCCGGGAAAACAAGGCAGACTCGGGACTTGTTACTGTGGGCCGCCTTGCTTGTGGATGCTTGCCTCTCGCCACTCTCTTTCTGCCTCCCTTCCATCTCTTTTTATTAATCTTTTCCGTGCTGTTCCTTCTTTCCGTGTGGGAGTTATGTTTATTTTTCTGGCGTTCGCGTTTTTTTTCGTGTAATGGCGATAAAAGCGGTTTATCTATCCATTGGTCCGTGAAATCCCTTAATAAACGTTTGGTTATTAATTCATCAATGTTTTTTATTATATCGTACGGCAATAAACTCACTTTCATGAATCAATTCGTTGGGAAAAGGGAAAAACTCAATGAAAAGTAAAGAAAGGAGAAGCCAGGCAGATTTAGGCAGGTAAAAGTCTACGGTGTCAGCTTGCCGCTTTTAATTTACTGGTCCGATGGTTCGCTTTGGTAGAATCGCCGTAAATTTCATATTGAGTTACTAATGAACTCTCTCTGATAACAATTAATTATCTGACACCCGAACGAATTTGCCATTTTACGTTATGCGCATGTGACTAAATGGTTTATGGGGTTTCGATTTCAGTGTGAGGTCATCCAGTAATATTTCCTCCTCCTGTATCAATATCCCTTTGTTCTGCTTTCCTCCTTTATCATTCCTTACGTCGTTTTCTTTTCTTTCGGTCTCGTGTGCCGTCTCTATTGGATTTGCTACGTTCTCTATGACTCCTCCTGTCTTTGTTTTTGTTCTTTGCAACTTTATTTTTTTTTCTTTGGTACTTTTTAGGGATTTTCCACATCTCGACTTTTTTTTCTTTGGTTTTCTTTTCGTTTTTTTCTCTCTGAATTTCTACTTTACTTTATGTTTACTTGTCTTTATTGTTCCCTTTTATTTTGTATTCTTCTTGTATTTTGTTACTATTTTTTTACCTTTCCTCTTCACCTTCCCTTTGTTTGGCTTATTTTTGTGCACCGTGTATTCCTCTTTGCCTCTTTTGTTTTCTTTTCCTCTATGGACTTTAGGCTGCCAAGTTCTTTACATTTTACCCTTTCATCTCCATTTTTTTTTCCAGTTTCTTATCCTTTTCTCTCTATTTCCTTTCATCTTTTGTTGCTTTATTTGTTAAGTTACTGTAATAAATTGTTTAATTTCTATTTAACCGGTATACTTTTTTGTTTTCTTATCTTTTCTTCTTTTTTGACGTCCTTCTCTTTCTCCTCCTTCCTCCTCCTACTCTTCCACTTCCTCCTCCTCCCTCTCCCTCTGCGTCATTCATGGTTAAGACGTCAGGAAAAATGCGAGGCTTCAACCAGGGGATAACTCTCCGCAGAAAAAGGAGCGTGTATATTAATTCCAGGTTGTGGTGGGGCTTCATTTCCTCTCGCTATTACCTGTTTTGCTCCATCTGTCAGTCACTCTTTTCATATATTACTTTTATTCCCCTTCCTCTCCCCCCTGTTTTTTTTTTTGTCCTTGTTGATCTTGAGTTTTTCGTTTCTCTCTCTCTCTCTCTCTCTCTCTCTCTCTCTCTCTCTCTCTCTCTCTCTCTCTCTCTCTCTCTCTCTCTCTCTCTCTCTCTCTCTCTCTCTCTCTCTCTCTCTCTCTCTCTCTCTCTCTCTCTTGCCACCACCTTGTTTTCCATTCTTATGTTTTCCTTACTGTCGCTGTTCATTCTTATCTTCCTTATTTTCTCAGAGCCTTTCGTCTCCATTACTCTCTCTCTCTCTCTCTCTCTCTCTCTCTCTCTCTCTCTCTCTCTCTCTCTCTCTCTCTCTCTCTCTCTCTCTCTCTCTCTCTCTCTCTCTCTCTCTCTCTCTCTCTCTCTCTCTCTCTCTCTCTCTGCATTCTAGTCTCAGTCCCACCTCTTTCCTGCTCACACTCATTACCTTCCTCTTCTCTCCCACTCTCCCTTCTCTCCCTCCCTTCCCTGCTGTCCCTCTTGTCCCACTCTCACACCACTGGCTGATGGAAAGGAGAGACCAAACAAAACCAAGTAGACTCTCTCCCTGTCTGAGATAATCTGAAGGAGAGGAAGCAGAAGGGTTTTTTGTTCCCACGTTCTCTCCTTCCTGCTTTCTCTTAGGGCAAGATGTTTTTAGGTGGAAAAAAGTAACAGAAAAGTTATTAAGTCAGAGGACACGCGGGAAATTAAAGAGGAAAGAGAGGTAAGAAGATACGAAGGTAAAGAGAGTGAACTAATCTGGTATCTGTGTTTGTAGGGTTGTAAATGTGTGTGTATGTGTTTTTGTGTCTCCTTTTAATCCCATGGTCTTTCCCTCTCTCTCTTTCTTTCCTCTCTCTTTCGCTCTCGTGTTCTCCCCTTCCTCTCCTCTACTCCCTTTCCTTCCTCTTTGTCTAATAATGTGGAATCCGAGAATTACAACTTTCTTTACAGCATGAGAGGAAATTGAGAAAATCCTAAAAAAAGAGTTAGTTATGAATATGAAAAGCTAAATTTTCTTTATGGAGGGAAATAAACTCACTGCCGCCGCTGCTTATGTATAACTTTTACGCACCGAAATTTTACGTCCTAAATTGTATGATGAAAAATGCGTCCACGTTTTCATCTATAAATTGCCTCCGTAATGGGTGTTAATGTATAGAATAGGTTGTAATTATAGTAGAAATTGATACGACAACTTTTGTGGACGCTTTGAAAGGGTTGCTATTATTATTGTTATTATTATTATTATTATTATTATTATTATTATTATTATTATTATTATTGTTGGTGTTGTGTTGTTGTTGTTGTTATTGTAATAGTTGTTATTATTATTATTATTATTAAACTTTTT
>NC_059282.1:6898555-6906055 GCF_017591435.1 Portunus trituberculatus
AGTGTGTGTGTGTGTGTGTGTGTGTGTGTGTGTGTGTGTGTGTGTGTGTGTGTGTGTGTGTGTGTGTGTGTGTGTGTTAATCATACTATGCTAATTTATATGCATTTCCATGGTATCATTTTGAAATTCTCCTATTCTTTGTAAAATTCACGTCTCCTTTTATTATTAATCTAATTTTCTTATTCTCTCCTTTTTATTATCATTTTTCCCTTCATTCCTGTTCTGTAGGGAAATTCCAGCCTCCCTACGCCTAGTTTCCATTTTTCCAGTCAATTATGAAGTTTTGAATCTAAATAGCCCTCTCTCTATATCTCTCTCTTTCTCTCTCTCATTTCTGTATTTATTCATCTCTCCCTCATCCACCCTCTCGAATATCTTTCCCTCTCCTCCACTTCCCTTTCTGTGGACCATTAATTCTCACAACTACATTCCTCTCCTCTTAATATTGTCTGCTCCTCTCACTCTCTGTTTTCCTCTCCATCTATTTTCCGCTCTTTCTCCATCTCTGCCTCTCTCTCTTCCTTTCCTCTCTTCTTTTACGGTCTTATCTCCTTCATTTTTTTCATCCTGTTGTCTTTTTGGGATGAGTTTTCTTTATTTTCTCATTTTTCTTCCATCTTTCGCGCTCGTCTTTGCAGTATTTCTCTCTCTCTCTCTCTCTCTCTCTCTCTCTCTCTCTCTCTCTCTCTCTCTCTCTCTCTCTCTCTCTCTCTCTCTCTCTCTCTCTCTCTCTCTCTCTCTCTCTCTCTCTCTCTCTCTCTCTCTCTCCAGCTACCATTTATTTCTTTTTACCGTTTCTCTCCTTCCGTGCTCCATTTTTTCCTTATTCTTTCCTTTGACTATTTCTCACAAATTCTCCTTTTCTTTACTCTAGTTCTTTTCCTCCTCCTCTTCTTCCTCTTCCTCCTCCTCCTCCTCCTTTCCTCCTCCTCCTCCTCCTCCTCCTCCTCCTCCTCCTCCTCCTCCTCCTTCGCCTCCTCTTCTTCCTCTTTCTTCTTCCGTATTCTTTAACTTCACCTCTCCTTTACCTGTCCTTGTTCTTTCTCCTGTCTTCCGCTTCACCCTTCTTTTCCCTTCCTTTCCCTATCTTTAAGTTTCCTCTTTTCCCTCTTCTTCTTTGCTTTCTCCTTCACTTTTTTTTAAATTTTCCCTTCCATATTCTTGACTTCTTTTTATTTCTTTTTCATTTTTTCCATTCACGTTCCTATTTTTACCTTTTTTTCCTCCCTATTTTTCGTTCTATTTTATTTTTATTTTCCTTTCCTTCTCTATATCTTCTTTCCTGTTTCTTCCATTCATTTCTCTTTCATCCTTACTCTCTTTTTTATATCATTTACAATTTCCATCTCCTTCCCTTTATTCTTCTTCTTCTACTGATTCACCTTTTCTTCATTAACTCCTTCATTCATTCACTATTTTCCCTATGTTTGCCTACACACACACACACACACACACACACACACACACACACACACACACACACACACACACACACACACACACACACACACACACACACACACACACACACACACAATCAAGAGGCCCGGGTTCTAGTCCCGGCGCGGCGAGGCAAATGGGCAAGCCTCTGTTCACCTAGCAGTAAATAGGTACGGGATGTAACTCGAGGGGTTGTGGCCTCGCTTTCTCGGTGTGTGGGTGTGTGTGGTCTCAGTCCTACCCGAAGATCGGTCTATGAGCTCTGAGCTCGCTCCGTAATGGGGAAGACTGGCTGGGTGACCAGCAGAAGACCGAGATGAATTACACACACACACACACACACACACACACACACACACACACACACACACACACACACACACACACACACACACACACACACACACACACACACACACACACACACACACACACACACACACACACACACACACACACACACACACACACACACACACACACACACACACACACACACACACACACACACACACACACACACACACACAAGCCAGAGGACTGGGGTTCGATTCCCCGGCCGGGTGGAGATATTTGGGTGTGTCTCCTTTCACGTGTAGTCCCTGTTCACTTAGCAGTGAGTAGGTACGGGATGTAAATCGAGGAGTTGTGACCTTGTTGTCCCGGTGTGTGTTGTGTGCCTGGTCTCAGGCCTATCCGAAGAATGGAACACACACACACACACTCTCTCTCTCTCTCTCTCTCTCTCTCTCTCTCTCTCTCTCTCTCTCTCTCTCTCTCTCTCTCTCTCTCTCTCTCTCTCTCTCTCTCTCTCTCTCTCTCTCTCTCTAATGAGCTCTGAGCTCGTTCCGTAGGATAACGTCTGGCTGTCTCGTCAGAGACTGCAGCAGATCAAACAGTGAATTACACACACACACACACACACACGCACACACTCTCTCTCTCTCTCTCTCTCTCTCTCTCTCTCTCTCTCTCTCTCTCTCTCTCTCTCTCTCTCTCTCTCTCTCTCTCTCTCTCTCTCTCTCTCTCTCTCTCTCTCTCTTTTTCCCTTACCTACGGAATAACGTACAAAATCACCCTTGACACGAGATTAAGGATAATTTATGGAATTAATATATAATTATGCTAATCTCAGGTGACACGTGGATGCATAAACACTTTTTTCTCTCTTTTCTCACTGCCTTGGTGGCGCTGACGGGGTACAGACGTCTGGTAGAGAGAGAGAGAGAGAGAGAGAGAGAGAAGGGAAAGGAGTATGCAGTAGAAGGGAGAAAGAGAGAATTAGAGACGAAGGAAAGGAGTGACACGAGGAGGGAAAATGAGAGAGGGAGGAGTAACAGATAAGGAAGAAGAAAGTGATACAATAATAGTAATAGTGATAATAATAATAATGATGATGATAATAACAATAATAATAATAATAATAATAATAATAATAATAATAATAATAATAATAATAATAATAATAATAATAAGGATAAGCAGAAAAGGAAGAAATGTGCAGAGGGAGGGAGGAGTAATCGGAGAGAAAAAAGGAAGAAAGGTAAAGGAAGAGGAAAGATACGAAGAAATCAGTGATGGAGAAAAGTGAGACAGAGAAGAACGAGGAAGGTGGGAGAGATGAAGAAATGGAGGAATAAGGGAATAGGAAAGACAGAGGAGGCAATTAAGGAGAAAAAGTGCAAAGGCAGAGGGAGAAATGGAGAAAAGTAGGAAAAAATTAAAGGAAGGAGAGAAAGATTTGGAAAAGGGAGAGAGGGAGATAGAGAGGGAAATTATTCAGGTATGAGGAGAGGGGCTAAAAGGAGGAAGTGGGAGGGAGGAAGTGGAGGGAAAGAAGGCAGCGAGGAGGGAATACGGGGTAGGGAGGGAAAGTGGAAAGGGAGAGAGAGAGAGGTGGTGGCTGAAGACTTGCATCATTAGTAGTGGTGATGGTGGTGGCGGTTTTACGTGATTGTTGTAATGGTGATGGGTTGAGATTATGCTGATGGTGGTGGTGGTGATGGTGGTGGTGTGATAGTGAGATGGATGGTGGTGGTGATGTGAATGATGGTGACTTTCTTTAGTTTTATTCGTTATTTTTCGTTTATTAGTTATAAGAAAGTTTAAAGTAATGTCGTAGTAAATTTATATGTAATTGCAGGTGAAGACTTAAATAACTTAATCTACAGTGAAAGTAAATTTTAAACAGACAGGATGAGAAGTAACTAAACTGCATAAAAGTAAGGCATTAAGTCCTTCAGTACTGGGACGCATTTTTACCTTGAGTGTTGGGCATGATTGGACAATTTTATTTACATTAGGAAGAGTCTATGGAGGTCAAAAGATTAGTGGCCAGAGTCATCACTGATTTACTCTCTTACATGAGTTTCTGAAAATATATAAAGTCACCAAATAGCAAGCAAAATGAATATGAAATAATATCCTGGTACTGGAGGGGTTAAGTATGTTTAGGAAACCTTGGTAGGCGTTACTTAACCACTTCAGTATCATCACGTGCTTCCATATTCACTCTGCTTACTATTTAGTGACTTTATACAGCTTCAAAAACTTATGTGGGGATTCTATTAGTGTTCTGACCTTCATAGACCCTTCGTAATGTCAGTAAAATAGTCTTATCATACACAAATCTCATGATAAAAATGTGTCCCAGTACTGAAGGGGTTAAACTTACAAATAGTCGAAATGAACAAAAAAATGTAGGTTCACCAAATAAGTCAAGCAAAAAAAGAATTGATATGCATTTTTGTTTTTCTTTTTTATAACTTGCACGAACATTTGAACATTACAAAGGATATTAAATGAATTCTCGAGTTTTTTTGTCAGGGCAGGAGTGTGAGAAAAAAATCTTTAGGAAATGTTAAAATAATGTGCCATGGGAGAAAGTTCAAACCGAGGCCATTTTTACGGCTGAATTATGTATTTTAGAAAAGTTTCGTCCCTTTCCCCGTCTGACTCCCCAATGCCCCCCCTTGTGACGTCACGAGGGAAGGGTCAGCAGTCTCTCTCTCTCTCTCTCTCTCTCTCTCTCTCTCTCTCTCTCTCTCTCTCTCTCTCTCTCTCTCTCTCTCTCTCTCTCTCTCTCTCTCTCTCTCTCTCTCTCTCTCTCTCTCTCTCTCTCTCTCTCTCTCTCTCTCTCTCTCTCTCTCTCTCTCTCTCTCTCTCTCTCAAGAAGCAAGATAACCAGAAGCCTTCATTCCCTCCCACTCTCCATCTCTTCTCTCTTTCTCTCCTTCTGTCCCTCCCTCTCCTCTCTCCTTCTCATTGCCTCCTCCTCCTCCACGCCACCTGTCAGCTGGATCAGACGTTTGCTTTCCTCTCCCCATCCTCCTCTTCCTCCTTTTCTTTCCCCATCTCTCCTACCTCATTGTATCCCTTCTTTTCCTCTTTCCCCATTCACGTATTCCACCTTATTGTCTTCTCCCTTTTTCCTCCTCTTCTTCCTCTTCTTCCTCCTCCTCTTCCTTGCACCATCTGGCCCCAAACACCACCAGCTGGAGGGAAAGCGTCAGCCTAAGAGGTGGACATCTATATTCTCCAAAGACGTAAAATCTTTTCCTTAACTCCATTCGAAAATTCTTTCTCTTCTTGGGGCCATTTTTGTGAAACTTATTTTCCCCTCTCTTTCTTTCTCCTTCCCTCTTTCTTTCCCTTTCTCTCTCTCTCCCCCTCTCTTTCTCTCTCCGCTCTCTCTTTTAGTCTCGTTCTCTCTCTTTCACCCTCTTTCCCTCCCCGATTTAAGTTTTTTTTTTTTTCTCCTTTTTTTGCTCGTTTCTCTACTTAAGTCATCCATTTTTCTTCATGCAAAATGCTTCTTTTTGTCTATAATGTCCTCGTTTTCACGTTCTCCACTTTCATACCGCCTTTTTCTAATCACGAATTTCAGCTCCGTATTTAAGTAGTTTTGGGTGTGAAATTATTAATCCTTTTGAAAAATACATTACCTCAACTTTTATTCCTATGAGGCGTAAAATAATAACTTAATAAACTTCAGTATTTCATTACAGAGGGAGAGAAAGACAAGACTACACTATTTCACCCAGTATTTGCTTTTTCCTTTGTATTTTACGTTAGAAAAAAAAAAGAATGCAAGAGTTCATTATTACGTCCATCACCTCCTTCCACATAATTAATATACATTTACTCCTTTGTGGTAATAAATAAAACAGTTCATTATTTATAACTATCCCTTCCCTCTGCATAAACAGTTTCCTTAAGTTAACAAGTGTGAAAATAAGATGGGAGACTTTTTATTTTTATTTTTCAAACATATTTCTCTTTATTCAAAACAGCATCTTATTTTTGGTTATATTAAAAAGAGAAAGAAACACATTGGACTCCTCTGTTTCACACTACATGAAATATTATTCTTACGTTTGCTATGAGAAAGAGGAAAAAAAAGTAACAGACTCTACAATTTTTCTAACGTGCCTTTACAAACCTACACAATTTTTGCTGTTTACTAGGAGGGAACACACTGCAATGGTAGACGGTAAACAATTCTAGTTCTTCTCTCTTCATTGAGGAAAAAATAACAAGTAAATGGTGAATATATTTGTATGTTTACTATGAGAAAGAAAAATGCTGTAGTAGACTCTCAACTATTTTTTTATATCTTTTTCTAATCTGTCATCTCATATTTTGCTGTGAATACTGATAAACAAGGACACTCTTATCTCAGTTGTCTCGTTTATACTTACAGAGGGTGAAGAAACAATATCATACAATAATCTCTTGTATTATTTATGTTTATTTATGTTTAGCGTGAAAAAAGACAGAAGGTTTTACTATTTACATTATATTTCACTTTACGTACGGACATTGTTCTGATATTTGCTCTGATATGTTATTTATCTTTATGATGAGAGAAAAAGAGACATAAATAAACAATAAACGACTCTAATGTTTTAATTTACTGTGAGAAACTAGTATTTTAACCTAATATTATTGTGCATATTGATAGAGCGCAAGTCACTAATCTCATCTCTCCTTTTCTCTTTTTCTGTCCAGAGTGTGAGATAAAAAGAAAATAGTATAAACTCCACAATTTGGACCGTATATCCCTGTACAGTATTGTAACCTTATCTTATTGTGCAAGTCACTAATCTCATCTCTCCTTTTCTCTTTTTCTGTGCAGAGTGTGAGATAAAAGAAAATAGTATAAACTCCACATTTTGGACCATGTTTCCCTGTACATATTGATAAGCCACGGTTACCTTATCTCTCTTATCTCCATCGTGACAAAGCTATCCCTTCCCTTCTAACCTAACCTAACCTTACCTAATCTAACCTAACCTAACCTAACACACAATTTGGACCATATTTCCCTGTACAGTATTGTAACCTTATCTTATTGAGCAAGTCACTAATCTCATCTCTCTTTTTCTCTTTTTTCTGTGCAGAGTGTGACATAAAGGAAAATAGTCTAAACTCCGAAATTTGGACCATATTTCCCTTTGCATATTGGTAAACCACGGCTGCCTTATCTCTCTTATCTCTAACCTAACCTTACCTAATCTAACCTAACCTAACCTAACACACAATTTGGACCATATTGCCCTGTACATATTGGTAAACCACGGCTGCTTTATCTCCTTATCTCCATCGTGACAGAATTATCCCTTCCCTCCGTCACCAGTCTAAGCCATAGGTTCCTAAATCTGACAATCGCCATTGACCACAAATCCCCGAGAAAAGTCCCTCCTCCTTCCACAAATTCTCTCTTTTACCTTAAATTCCTCGTGTTATAAATTTACCCAGCCTCCTCCACTCCTCCCTCTCCGTCTCCTCCTCCTCCTCCTCCTCCTCCTCCTCCTCCTCTCCTCCTTCTCCTTGTCTCCGTTCCGCTCCCACTCCATCTCCTCCCGGTTCTCTGTTCCTCCCTTCCTTGTTCGTGTTTCTTGGATTCCTCAACCGCCAGACTGCTCTTCTCCTTAACGGGAACAAGGAGAGAGAAGAGGTGAATGATTAGGAGGGATAAGGAAGAAGGAGGATGAAGATGAGGAGGAGGAGGAAGGAGGAGGAGGAGGAGGAGGAGGAGGAGGAGGAGGAGGAGAAAGT
>NC_059282.1:6911055-6931055 GCF_017591435.1 Portunus trituberculatus
TCTTGTATTTTAATAATTTATTTTGATATACTTTTCTACTGACTTTTATTTATTTTTTTGTGTTTATCTCGAACAATAAAAAAAAAGATTTGTTTTTTAAGGGATTTTTATTTTCTTTTTTTTTGTGTTATTTATTTCTTGGTATCTGGTGTGGTTTTCATGTATTTCTCTCCTCATAGCTGCATGTGGCGCTACTGTTCTAATCATTGTTATTGTTATTAGTTTGGTAGTAGTAGTAGCAGTAGTAGTAGTAGTATTAATATTATTATTAGTAGTAGTAGTAGTAGTAGTAGTAGTAGTAGTAGTAGTAGTAGTAGTAGTAGTAGTAGTAGTAGTAGTAGTAGTAGTATTATTATTATTATTATTAGTAGTAGTAGTAGTAATAGTAGAGTATTAGTAGTAGCAACATTATCATTGCTATTACATTATCATTGTTATCATTATTATTATTTTTTGTTATTTTATCATTATTTTTATTATTATTATTATTGTTATTATTATTATTATTATTATTATTATTATTATTATTATTATTATTATTATTATTATTATTATTATTTTTATTATCAGTATCATTATCTTGATTATCGTTGTTGTAGATTGCTTTTGCTGTTGTTGCTGTTATTTTTGTCGTTGTTGTAAGTAAGTTAGTCCGTTAAGGGAGCTGCATTATTCTATACAAGCTATTGTATAAATATTGACTTTTTACGTGTATCCTGTTGAAAGATCATTTTTTTTCACCTTGCATTGAATGTAGTGCAACGTATTATAATTTTTGTGAAGTGTATTTTTGATGCACCAAATTTTTTCCTTGGCATGAAGTGAATTTTTCTCTTTTGTGAACATTTCTTTCAGATTTATTGTTGTGGTGTTTTGCTGTAATGGTTCCAGGAAGGTAATTGTACATGTAAGTGAGTGAAGGATTAGAATTCAGAGGTCGGTGTATACTAACTCTCTCTCTCTCTCTCTCTCTCTCTCTCTCTCTCTCTCTCTCTCTCTCTCTCTCTCTCTCTCTCTCTCTCTCTCTCTCTCTCTCTCTCTCTCTCTCTCTCTCTCTCTCTCTCTCTCTCTCTCTCTCTCTCTCTCTCTCTCTCTCTCTCTCTCTCTCTCTCTCTCTCTCTCTCTCTCTCTCTCTCTCTCTCTCTCTCTCTCTCTCTCTCTCTCTCTTGCCGTCATTCGCCGAAAATATTATTATTCACAACTCATACATCCCACATTAAACGCTGGTAGATAAAAGAAATATATTAATCTTTTATTTCAGTTGCCTTTTTCCCATAATGATACACTCAACTACACTTTGTAATATTCGTTCGGCGCGCCAGCCACTCTATTGTTTTAATTCATCATTTTTACTATTATCATTATTATCATTATTATTATTATTATTATTATTATTATTATTATTATTATTATTATTATTATTATTATTATTATTATTGTTATTATTATTATCATCATCATTGTCATCATCATTTTTATATTGCGTGTCTACGATGATGAAGTAGAAATATTTGTAAAGTAGAGGAAGAAAAAGGAATAATACGTAGAAGGAGGAGGAGGATGAGGAGGAGGAGGAGGAGGAGGAGGAGGAGTAATGAAGAAGAAATAATAAAAGAGAGTCAGAAAATGATGAAAATTGACGTCATATGAAAGAATTAAGGAGGAAATGTTACTTGTCATCTATTTTCTCTGCTAATCTTTTGCCTTGTTTTCTCTGCCTACGTGTGCTTTCATTCTGCTTATCGTTGTCCTCCTTCCCATCTCATCCTCCTCCTCCTTCTCCTGCTAATCCTCCTACCCTTATTCCTCTTCCTCGTCCTCCCCTTCCATCTTATCCTCGTTATCCACAGCGAGAGAGAGAGAGAGAGAGAGAGAGAGAGAGAGAGAGAGAGAGAGAGAGAGAGAGAGAGAGAGAGAGAGAGAGAGAGAGAGAAAGAGTAAGGGGGTCAGGGGTCATGGGTGAGGTCAGCCATCAAAGGAGGCTGGGCTGGGATTTGCGTGACGTCACGAAGCAGTAATTAATTTCATGCGTCGCTTTCTCGTTTGGTCGTAAACAGACCATTATGGGCCGCTGCCTGCTTCGCTCATTATTATTATCATTATCATTATCATTACGAGCGTTATTATTGTTGTAGTGTCTATTGTTATACTATTGCTATTATTGTATTTAACTTCATTATCGTTATTACTGGTGTTGTTTTTCTTTTCTTTTGTTGTAAGAAAATGATCACGCGTTATCTAATATTCTCTCTCTCTCTCTCTCTCTCTCTCTCTCTCTCTCTCTCTCTCTCTCTCTCTCTCTCTCTCTCTCTCTCTCTCTCTCTCTCTCTCTCTCTCTCTCTCTCTCTCTCTCTCTCTCTCTCTCTCTCTCTCTCTCTCTCTCTCTCTCTCTCTCTCTCTCTCTCTCTCTCTCTCATTGTTCATTGGATAAATTACTGCTGCTCTTGTTCTTCTAGCTATTGATGGCCTTGTTATAAATTAGTTTTTTTTATGTTGCATTTTGCTTTTTTGCCAATAATTGCATTCTTCCTTAACTTTTGCTCTTTTTTCCTCTGCAGCATTAATATATTTTTTTCACATCTTCGTTACAGTAATTAAGTATATCACCGGATTTTCTGGCTTTTTTTTTTGTGCCAGTTTTTTTTTTCTTTCGTTTCTTTATTCTTTTTGCTGTGCATTTGCTACTAATTGAGAAAACTTCTGGACTGTCGTGACGCAAAAACGGTAGTGGACGACTTTACTTAAAATTTTTGGGGTTTCGTTCTCTTTATCTTGGCAGGAAATTTCTGTAAGAGTTTTGTGGAAATTTCCCCGACATTGCAATTACTACTATTACCACCACTACTACTACTACTACTACTACTACTACTACTACTACTACTACTACTACTACTACTACTACTACTACTACTACTACTACTACCATAATACAAATAACAATAACGAAAATAATAATAATAGCAAGAACATCAATAACAATAAGAAAAATGATAGTAGTAAAACAGTAATAACAATAACACTAATAATCAAACCAATAACAGTTCACAAAGCAACGTAGCGCCTCCTCCTCATTAACGATTGCCTCACTTACCTGTAATTAAGTGTTTATATATATTTTTCCCCTAATCACCTGAGCTTCACCGGAGGGAGAGGGGGGCGGGAAGCGAACAGGTAGAGGGAGAGGTAAGAGTGCTCAAAGAGATAATTGGGAAGCACTACAGAGGGAGTTTTCAGTGGTAGTAAAATGGGAGAGGTGTATATATATTTTTTTTTTCTATCTGTGGACTATAAAGGAATTTTGTGGTAGATATGTGGGCGTAGAAATAAAGGAATGATTGGAATGTTGATGCTAGTGTTTTTTGTGTCTCCTGGTGAATGGATTGCTTTGTTATTGTGGTTTTCTGTGTAGTGTGCGCTTGTTGGTAGTGTTTTTCTCTAACTGCTTGTTGGTTTGTTAAAATTTGCCTTGCGTTTGAGTGTGCGCGTTCTGCGGTGGATTTACTTATCGCGGTAGAACGATAATGAAATGCAACATATAATCCGGTAAACATTTAAAGTAGAGGATGATAGAATGAGGTAAATTTTTCCTTTAGACTCTTAACCCCCTTCAGTACTCGAACTCACTTTTATCATGTGTTTTAGGTGTGATTTTTTCTGTCTTCATTGGGAATTGTCTATAGAAGTCAGAAGATGAAAGGCCACAGTCTTCATTATTTTAGTTTCTGTACCAGTATAAAGTCACCAAATAATGAAAAGAATAAATATGAAAACCTGTCATGGCATTGAAGGGGTTAATGAAATGCGGTTTGAATCCCCATAGATTGATAATGAAATACGGCAGTGACTCCCCGTAGACTTATGATACACGATTATGTGAAAGGATTTTGTCATGTGGCAGTGTGGTTACCGTCGACTTATGCATATGTAATTACTCTTCTGACGCTGCCTTTTACTTATATCTCGACCTGGCAGTACACTTTTATTTCAGCCTTGTGCATTGCTTCATATTTTGTACGTGTTGTACAGAAGGAGTTCATAATACATAGAATTTTGAAATGGATATGAGTGTGACGAACTATTATTTTGGTTGCACAGTACAACATGCCTGGTACACTTTTGAACTCTCTTTTTCTTTCTCCCGCCGTGTTGAATGAAAATATAAATGATGAACGTTTGTTTCAGAGAGAAGAACAAAAATAAATAAAAAAAAAAGTTAGTGAGGCGTAAAGAAAATGGAAATGGAAATATGTTTTGAGGGAGGACTGAACACTTCTGACTTGGTGCTTGTTTTGTATTGCTCTCTCTCTCTCTCTCTCTCTCTCTCTCTCTCTCTCTCTCTCTCTCTCTCTCTCTCTCTCTCTCTCTCTCTCTCTCTCTCTCTCTCTCTCTCTCTCTCTCTCTCTCTCTCTCTCTCTCTCTCTCTCTCTCTCTCTCTCTCTCTCTCTCATATTTCCTTTATTCTCTTTGTGCTTGAATTCCTTTTACTTTTTCGTGGTTTTTGCCAAGTTTTCTCTAGTTGGGATTTTTCGTGATATATTTCTTTGTTTCTACATTTTTATTCTTTCTCTTTTATCCTCTTCGTGTCCTTTTTACTTTGTCGTCTTCTCTATATCTATAATTCTTTGTCGTGTTCCATGTTAAATCTCTCTCTCTCTCTCTCTCTCTCTCTCTCTCTCTCTCTCTCTCTCTCTCTCTCTCTCTCTCTCTCTCTCTCTCTCTCTCTCTCTCTCTCTCTCTCTCTCTCTCTCTCTCTCTCTCTCTCTCTCTCTCTCTCTCTCTCTATATATCTCTCTCTCTCTCTCTCTCTCTCTCTCTCTCTCTCTCTCTCTCTCTCTCTCTCTCTCTCTCTCTCTCTCTCTCTCTCTCTCTCTCTCTCTCTCTCTCTCTCTCTCTCTCTCTCTCTCTCTCTCTCTCTCTCTCTCTCTCTCTCTCTCTCTCTCTCTCTCTCTGTGTTCAAATATTTGATTAGAAAAGTGTGATCTTATTCATGACTTTCAGATATTTTCTTTTCTTTTACAGTTTAAGTTCCTTTTCTTGTGTTTTATTGTTTTCCATTGTGTTTTGTTCTCACATCAGATAATATTGTATTTTCTCTCTCTCTCTCTCTCTCTCTCTCTCTCTCTCTCTCTCTCTCTCTCTCTCTCTCTCTCTCTCTCTCTCTCTCTCTCTCTCTCTCTCTCTCTCTCTCTCTCTCTCTCTCTCTCTCTCTCTCTCTCTCTCTCTCTCTCTCTCTCTCTCTCTCTCTCTCTCTCTCTCTCTCTCTCTCTCTCTCTCTCTCTCTCTCTCTCTCTCTCTCTCTCTCTCTCTCTCTCTCTCTCTCAAATACGTGTTTTGTTATTTTCACTAAAGCATTCTCTCAAACAATACAGGACAAGCATGCAAGTCTACTTAACATTCTTCTTCATATTTCGTTTTCTCTTACTTTTTTCTCTCTTTCTTTTTCTCTTTTTGTATTTTCCCTTCCTGTCATATTCTCTTTTATAATCATCAAAGTTTATTCTTCCCTTTTTATGAATTTTTAGTTAATATTTTACGATCACCCTTTTTAATTGAACGTTCATTTATTTCATTATAATTACTCTCCTCTTTTCTTTATTTTAACGTGATTACCAAGTATTTTGATTTCAGTTTAATCATTCCTTCCTTTTTCCACACACACACACACACACACACACACACACACACACACACACACACACACACACACACACACACACACACACACACACACACACACACACACACAATGCCCATTCCTTACAATATTCCTGGTCTTATATTGCTACACCCTCATACTTTCATCCATTTCCCCCAGTTCCTTTCCTCCCTCCTTCCCTTCCTCCGTCCGTCCCTTCATCCCTCCGTCCGTCCCTCCGTGCCTCCCTCTTCATCACGCGGAAGGCAATATCGGGGTAACAGAGAGGGAGGCGGACGTGTATTATAATGAAGACAAAGACGAAACATTAATCAATCTCTATGTATCGTTCAGGTGTTCGCCTTGTTGCGCTTCGGGTCCTCTTACTCACCTTCAGCCTCCGTCGACACCCCTATTTTTCCTCGCTTACTGGTCTTTTGTGCCTGTGTGTCTGCTTGTCTGTGTGTGTGTGTGTGTGTGTGTAGATGATGTGCAAGTGATGGATTGTAAAGAGGTACTGTTTTCTCTGTTATGTTCGTTTTTGTTACTTTTCCTTTAAATATTTGTGTTTATTACGTTATTCCTGTTTTATTTTGTGAGCTTTATTTTCTCTCTCTCTCTCTCTCTCTCTCTCTCTCTCTCTCTCTCTCTCTCTCTCTCTCTCTCTCTCTCTCTCTCTCTCTCTCTCTCTCTCTCTCTCTCTCTCTCTCTCTCTCTCTCTCTCTCTCTCTCTCTCTCTCTCTCTCTCTCTCTCTCTCTCTCTCTCTCTCTCTCTCTCTCTCTCTCTCTCTCTGATCCAGTGTCGCCCTCTTATATTTTATTGTCTCTCTCTTTCCTCTCACTCTTTTCCTCACTCTCTGTCTCTTTCTCTTCTGGTTTCTGTTTTGATATCATTCGCTTTCGCCTTTTCGCTTTTCCATTGTTTTCCATTTAGTCTTTCTCTTCCTCCTCCAACACCTGTATTCTCTCTCTCTCTCTCTCTCTCTCTCTCTCTCTCTCTCTCTCTCTCTCTCTCTCTCTCTCTCTCTCTCTCTCTCGCTCTCGCTCTAGCTCTCGTTTTCAAGACTCATTTCATCACCTTTTCAGTTTATCATCTTTTTCCTCCTTTAGTCTTTTCTTTTGTCTTTTCCTCCCAAATTACTTCTCCGCTTTACTTCCACAATTTTTCCCTCCACCGCCTCTCCATCATCTTCATCGCTTCCCCTCCGTCATTCTATCCCTCCCCTTCCCTCTCTCTTCCCTCCCTCTTCCCTCCCCACGTCCCTCCTACACACTCCATTCCCCCATTCTCCCTCCTCTCTCTACCTCCTCCTATGCCTTTGTAAACCGCTTTTCTGAAATAAGTTGGTATCGTTATGAAAAATTAATCTTGGTATGTGTGCGCGTGGGCATGTGATGGCGACAGGTGTGGAGAGAAGAAAAAGACAGATGTGGTATTGGGAAAGAGCGACACGTGGGTGGAGAGGAGACACATGTAGGCGTGATGAGGGAAGAGAAGTGTGTTAAGTTGATAAGTTGAAGTGTTAGAATAATGTGTTTTTGTATGTCTGTGTGTGTTAGAGGAGTGTGTTAAAGACTGAGGGATAAATGTGTGTGTGTGTTTGTGTGTGTGTGTGTGTGTGTGTGTGTGTGTGTGTGTGTGTGTGTGTGTGTGTGTGTGTGTGTGTGTGTGTGTGTGTGTGTGTGTGTGTGTGCGTGCGTGTGAAGGCGGTGAGGTGGTTAAAGAGAAAGAGGCACGCAGATATGCAAGGAAGGCAGGTGTGGAGAAGGGATGTCTCGAGTGTGAAGCAGGTGTGTTCTTGAGGCAGGCAGGCTAGGCAGGTGTGATTCAAGGCTGGAACAAGTGTGGCATCTCGGAAGACGTGTGTGTGTGTGTGTGTGTGTGTGTGTGTGTGTGTGTGTGTGTGTGTGTGTGTGTGTGTGTGTGTGTGTGTGTGTGTGTGTGTTGCAATAACAGACAGGCAACAGATGTGTGGATCGGAGCAGAGTGACGAGGACAGGTGAGGAAGGATGTTGCAACACACACACACACACACACACACACACACACACACACACACACACACACACACACACACACACACACACACACACACACAGGTGACAGCAACACATGAGGTAGGAGAAGTGGTGTTGAAGTGTATCATGATGGCACGTCCCTGCAACACTACCTCTGACCTTTGTTTGGCACTCCTCCCCTCACCATACCTCTGCACATCATCTTTGACACACTATCGCCCGGCAGAGAGGCACGGGAAGGAGGGGAAAGAAGCTCACGTGACTTGCCTTGCTTCATGTCTAGGAAAGGTGTAAACATTTACCTCGCCAACAGGTAAATAACACGGTGTAACTTTTACCACACCCTCACGTGCCACAGGTGTAATTTGGTTTGTATACAGGTGTTCCTCACTTAGCAGAGATTCGAGGGGGAGAAAATATTGTATACCTTTCACAAAACGAGACTTACACTTGACTAGTATACTTTACATCCATAACACGTGTTGTAACTGCGCATTGCCTCACGTACACCTCAAATCTAGGCGTCGGGGGAAGCAATAACACTAGTATTATGGACACAGCGTCGCACAGCACGCCACTGCCACGCTACACCAAGGATATATCGTCAACAATAGCGTATATCACCGCTCTAACCTACCTTCGCCGCCAGCTTCGGGTATAACCATCTGAGTATACTACCGTGCCGCCCCCTCGCTGCCTGCCATCACGAGAGGTAGTGCAGGTGCTCGGATCGTCTTGTTTCATATATTATTCGTGGGGATCCTTCAGCCTCGAGTGTGTGGGATGTAATGCACTGCGCCAGCCTGGATATACGAAGGGGAATGAAGGATGAGGCACACGTATGCTGAAGATGAATGTGCCCGAGGAGGCAAATGATACGGAGATGACAGGAAGGAAGGAAGAAAGGGTGTGTGTGAGAGAGAGAGACAGAGAGAGGGAGGGAGAGAGTGAGGGAGGAGGGAGGTGAGGATGTCTGGTTGCCGGGAGATGTTTGTAAAGGGAGTGCAAGGTGAATGTTGCTGAAATTCATTATAATATACAAGGGAAAGAGGGGGAAGCTACCGGGCGGGGTGAAGTTTGCTATGGTGAAGCTCAAAAGTCGGCTGTTTTCTTTATTCTATTACCACTACCACCACCACTACCATCACTACACCTACGCACCGCTCACCAAGACTCATAAATATAAAAATAAGGTACTATTATTCTACCATTTTCCTTACTTTTTCACTATTTTCCATCCATATGTTTGCGCTGCGTGGCCGGGAAGGGATGAGGGAATGTGAAGGAGAGGCAACGACGAGGAGGAGGAGGAGAAGGAGGAGGAGACAGACAAGGAGAGAAGTGGGAAGCGGGGAGGGGTGCTGAGGTATAGAGGTCAGAAGAAGAAGGAGGAGGAGGAGGAGTAAGAGGAAGGAGAAAGAGGAGGAGGAGGAGAGAGGATTCCAAGCTGTAAATCCCGGAGCCATGATTTGTGTGTTGGTTAGGATTTATCGCTCAGGTGAATCCTTCTTGGGTGTAATTTTCGTCACGGTGCATGCGTGAAGGGGAGAGAGAGAGAGAGAGAGAGAAGAGAAGAGAAGAGAAGAGAAAAGATGCTATAAAGGAGAAAGAAATACTGAGAAACTGATGGAAAAGAGAGGAAAGATAAGACAGAAGAGAAAGAGAGGAGGGAAAAGTAAGAAGGAATGATAGGTAGGAAAGAGGAAAAAGTCAGAGAAGGAGAAATAGGAAGGAGTGAAGAAAGGAAGAAGATAAATGAACTGGTAAAAGAAAAATACTGAGGAGTGAAAGAGAGAGAGAGAGAGAGAGAGAGAGAGAGAGAGAGAGAGAGAGAATATTCAATCCCGCATTCACTCTATATCTCACCTTAACGAAGAAGGATGAAACCTGAGCAGCATAAGCCGGAACGTAGTGAAGTAAGCAACGAGTGAGGATATGAAGATAAACAGTTTTAATCACACTTGAAAATACATTATACCAGGGATCCCTCTCGCCTTCCCCTCACCCTCCCTATCATAAAAAAAAGAAAGATAATATTCACCCTTAAAGTAGCGAGCTTTCTCACTTTTGCAATTAAGGGAATATGTTATAATTTAGTACGTTAAAGCTTTCCTAACCCTTTTATACTTAATACTTAATTCAAGGCTATTGTTGTTGTTTTTTTCGTCTCTTTTTGTTGGTGTTATTTTAACGTGTATAGATGTGTATATATTTTCTTTCATTACTCCTAAAAACTTTCATATTAAGATGTGGAAGCGTATGAATTCTATGCCAGGGGGAAAAAGATCATTTAAACTGTTGCCTTTTTTTTTTTATTATCATGGAAGTATACGATATTGTGTGAAATGTTTTAGAGTACTGTCTCTCTGTATGTCTGTATGTTTGTTCTTTATCTCTTCGTCTTATTTTTTCATCATATTCTTTTGTTTATGAACTGAAATTTCTTTTTATAATAGAAAAATATGACATGTGCGAAATTATTTAGAGTACTGTGTGTGTGTGTTTGTGTGTGTGTGTGTGTGTGTGTGTGTGTGTGTGTGTGTGTGTGTGTGTGTGTGTGTGTGTGTGTGTGTGTGTGTTTGCTTTTCATCTACTAATCTTCATCTTTTCATAACATTTCTCGGGTCATTTCCTTCTTAATTTCACTTTCTCCTCATAATGTTTTGTTTTATTTATTTAAGTTTCCTGTTACCCTTTCCATTACATCTCTCTCTTTCTCTTTCGTATCTCTAAAGCTTTCGTTTCGTTATTTTTATTCTCCTTCTCTCTCTTTTGTATATTTCTTTCATCATTGATTCCCTCTCTTCCTCCCTCTATGCTTCTTTTTGTATTTTCTCTTCGTTTCTTTAATTTCATCTTTGTTCGGAGAAATGTGTATTATTTTTATTGTTACATCTTTTGATATTTTCTAATTTTATCGTTTCCTTTTTTTCCTTTATTTCTTTTATTTTAGAGCAATGTTTCGCTCCCTCACCTCTTTCCTTTGTTTTACTCTCTCTCTCTCTCTCTCTCTCTCTCTCTCTCTCTCTCTCTCTCTCTCTCTCTCTCTCTCTCTCTCTCTCTCTCTCTCTCTCTCTCTCTCTCTCTCTCTCTCTCTCTCTCTCTCTCTCTCTCTCTCTCTCTCTCTCTCTGGCTTTTTTCAATTTCTCTCTTTTCTATTATTTAATTTTCTATAATTACACTCCTTTCACATATTTTCTTCAATATCTCCTTCTTTTCCTCCTCGTCCTCCTCCTCCTCCTCCTCCTCCTCCTCCTCCTCCTCCTCCTCCTCCTCCTCCTCCTCTTCCTTCTTTTCCTCTTCACGCTCCTGTTTTGATCTCCTAAACTTGATAATTAGAGTCTTTAAAGATAATCAGACGAAACACCTTTATATTGAGGCCACCAGTTGATCTATTTTCTCTCCCTCCTATCTTTCATCCTTGCCTCATCTACCTCTCTCTCTACTCTCTCTCTCTCTCTCTCTCTCTCTCTCTCTCTCTCTCTCTCTCTCTCTCTCTCTCTCTCTCTCTCTCTCTCTCTCTCTCTCTCTCTCTCTCTCTCTCTCTCTCTCTCTCTCTCTCTCTCTCTCTCTCTCTCTCTCTCTCTCTCTGTTTCATATTTTCTTCCTCTAGTGCAGTGTCTCTATTCTCTGTCTCACTCTCTTCCAGATTCTCTTCCCTTTTCTCTTTTCCTCTCCTCTCTTCTTATCTCATCTTTCCTCCTTTTCCTCTCCTCTCATATTTTCATTTTTCTTTATGTTTTCTCCTTCTCCTTCTTTCTCTCCCTCTCCCTCTTTTTCTCCCCCTGTCTCTTCCTCTCCTTCTCCCCTCTTTCCCTCCCAATATTCTCTCCTTTGTTCTTCTGTGTAATTCTCTCCCGCTCTTTGATTTTCTCTTTCTCTCTTTCTCTTTGGTTCTCATTCTGTGATTCCACCTCTAATTCAGTCTTTTATTATCTCCTGTCTAGTCTCTTTCATGGACTCTCTCTCTCTCTCTCTCTCTCTCTCTCTCTCTCTCTCTCTCTCTCTCTCTCTCTCTCTCTCTCTCTGGTATTATTCATGGCCTTCCCTGTCTATTTCACTTTTTGTTCCTTTTGTTTCCTTTCCTAGATAGACAGGGTAGCTAATTGGTTAGTGAATGTATTGAGAAACGTTGCCAATGTGCAGGTATATTTCTCCATTTTGTCTCTAGTCGAGGTAAAAAGAGTTAAACTAGATTCCTCTCGTAGCAAAGAAGGTTTTCCTGTGTTTTTTTATGCAATTTGTTTTAATTTTTCATGATTATTTATTGTATAGGAATTGTTTATCTTTTTTTATATAGAGAAATGAATTGTTTGTATGTGTAATTCATGTTTTTCTTTAAATAATTCATGTCTTTTGTTTATGATTTTGATAGTTTTATTTTGTATTTTTAAAGAGATTTTGTTAATATAGGAAGATGTTTGTATCTGCATGAGGTTTACGTTTCCTTTGATTTTATGAATGTTTGTTAGTACAGTGTAATCATTTGTCCATTTATGTACAGGGATCAAGGACAAGAGTGTATATTTATTTCATTCATAGTTTTAGTTAAGCATATATGTGTGTGTATCCTTGTAATGTTTTCTGTGAAGAATTCTCATTTTCTGTAAAATTAAATTGTATAAGTATGCATATATAACATTGCGTTTTCAGTGGAGAATCTACATTTTCTTCCACAATAATAGCGTTTCCTCCTGTCTACATATCGTATTAATTTATGCAGGACTAGGTAATATCATAGTGACGAGACTCGCCTTTTGTTGCAGTGAGAATGAAGAGCAACGGTCAACTTTACTTCTCCCCACAATACATCATGACGCTATTTGAGTCAAGGGAAAGAGAGAGACTGTGTAAGGAAGCGTGCAGCCTTTACTTACTTGTTTCCTTAAGGCAGATGAGGGAATTACAGAAGTGGCTCTTGTTACTCTGTGGGTTGTTATTGTATGTGAGTGACGTTATGAGACAACTCTACGTAAGGATTTTCCACGAAGCAAACATCGAATAGGAAATCAAACTACCTTTCCCTTCTCATAGGAAATCAATCTTAGGAAATAAAGAAAGAAGATAAAATACGAGAGATGAGAAAATACTATCGACAACAATATATACCAAAGCAATTTTTCACGAAGCAAACAACGTAACATGGAATCAGTCTTAGGAAATAGAAAAATAAAATAAAATACGAGAGATTAGAAATTTTCCACAAAGCAAACAACGTATAGGGAATCAAACCAACTTTCCCCTGTCACATCAAACCAGACATTGGAATTAAGTGGTCGTCATTACATCTTTGGTGACGGTACTCGTATTGTGAGGGATTACGAGCAGCCTGTCACCGAGGTACAAATGGAGTTAATTAATTCACTTACATAATTGACGACTGGAAGCTCTCCCAATAGTCTTAAAGAGGATTATAGTACACGAGCGGATTACACACAGCAGGAATAAACGAACCTTGTCTTTACTCTTATATATTTGGAAGGTGACAGTAATAAAATAGAGAAGTAATGAAAGAATGGTGTGCACAGGTGAGTCTTTGTCGTGCACAGGTACAGTACATAATTAATCAACCAGGTAATAAACGTGGGACTCTCAAATGCTGATGATTATGATGAGAGTTAATATTATCAGTCTATAAGCATCACTACCCTCGTCACTATTTTACAGCTATTACTCTTTTTAGATGCTACGTATAAGGGGAAGGAAATATCATGAGGCGAAAGAGAAGGAGGAGGAGGAGGAGGATGTAAGGCAAAAAGGAGGACAGACAGAGAGAACGAAACCGCCACATACCGATGGAAAAGTTTCTGTACTATAGAGAACCGTGGCCTTTGGGGAATGAGAGAGAGAGAGAGAGAGAGAGAGAGAGAGAGAGAGAGAGAGAGAGAGAGAGAGAGAGAGAGAGAGAGTGCATTCATCTCATTAAAACAGCACAAACAAATATTTCAATTCACCAAAAGTGGATCACAGAAAGAGCGGAAAGCTAAAAAAAAAAAGTTAAAAAAGGACAAAAAGGCACAATAAAAACAAGCTTTCCTTTTTTTTCATTGCCAGCTGACAACAATTCAGGATCAGTGGTTGGCTTGGACTCGCAACCCCTTTGGCCTCGTGTGCTCGTCTCGTAACGGTGACCACCCATGCATGCAGTCACCCAACCACCCACACCCAGTACCCTCCCCGGACACTCCTCCCAAGCCCTCTCCCTTTCTGTGGCTGCCTTTGAGTGTGAACAGAATAAGCGAGGCCCTCTGTGTGTGTGTGTGTGTGTGTGTGTGTGTGTGTGTGTGTGTGTGGGACAGACGGTGGGTTCAGCTGCTGCAATGATTCTGCCTAAATTGGTTATTACTAGATCAACACTTTTTGCAGACGCACTAATTAAAAAGGAAAGGTAAAAATGTCAAAATTAATGTGTAAGATTAATAGGGCGGCAATATCTTGTTTTTTTTATTCTTTTTATACCCGCTAATAGAAATAAAGCATGTTTCGTAAATAGATATATATATGGTTGTGTGTGTGTGTGTGTGTGTGTGTGTGTGTGTGTGTGTGTGTGTGTGTGTGTGTGTGTGTGTGTGTGTGTGTGTGTGTGTGTGTGTGTGTGTGTGTGTGCTTTTATTGATAGGTTGACTGTGAGGCACTTATGTAGATATATGCACGCTCTCTCTCTCTCTCTCTCTCTCTCTCTCTCTCTCTCTCTCTCTCTCTCTCTCTCTCTCTCTCTCTCTCTCTCTCTCTTTCTGTGTGTGTGCGTGTGTGTCGCTCTGATCACTGACGCTTCGCTCATTCTGGGTCAGGGTTCCGAATCCAGCTCAATTTTTCCCTCCCTGAACAGCTTTTGTCACGAAGATATGAACTTTTTACATTGCTTGCCGAGAAATGCAGAGCGTTGTGTCGGAGCGCACTGAGAGACTGAACCCTCGACCCAAAAAATAAATATCATACCATTCCAAATAAAAGAAATAAAAATAAGATCGGGAGCGATGTCAGTGGAGCGAAGGACCGAGTGAGAGAAAAAAAAAATAAATAAAAAGTTTGAAGGTGACAAAAAAGAAAGGGGAAAAAAGTTTATGCTGAAAATTTTTAAGATGTGGAATTTTATGCAGAAGACGATGGCATGCTTAACATTTTTCACGGCGGCGCTAGTTAGTTTGGTGGTACTGAAGGAATGCAAGTAACGAAGAGAGAGAGAGAGAGAGAGAGAGAGAGAGAGAGAGAGAGAGAGAGAGAGAGAGAGAGAGAGAACTGTGTGACGTTTTAGTGTTTCCGAAATAATTCCTTTGTTGACGTAGGAATATTATACATCAAATTGAGCAGGTGAAGAATTAATATACGCGGCAGTAGGGCTTAGCAGGCATTAGCAGGGCCGGAGCAGGCTTGTGATTGTTTAGTGATGCTCTTACCTGAATCATTACCTGCGTGCCACCTGATTATAAGGGAGAGCATGAAGAGGATGAGGAGGAGTATTCATAGGGAGAGTAGTAGTAGTAGATTTTTTGTAGCAGTTGTAATAGCGGTAAAAGTTGAAGTAGTGGTTGTAGCAGGAGTGAAAACTATTGCTATCATATTCCAAGCGTGTTCGTAAACGGGAGGTAAAAGAGGCAGAGAATGAGGGGACAGGCCGCTTCCTTTATGTTTTATTACTATGACTGCATAAAACTAGAAATCGACGCCGTACTTCAGCCATCTTTGCACGGAATGACGGCAAGATACGTACCTAGTGAGTAGCTTATTATTATTATTATTATTATTATTATTATTATTTATTATTACTATGCTGTTCCTATACTATATACATACACTCCGCTCTCTGCACATAACCATACCAATAAGCCTCTACATTCTCTCCCTGCATTCCCTGCCTGCGTTCCCTGCCCCCGCCAACACTAATAGCCGTTCATTACACTCCTTTTTTTTCACTGCTGCCATTTTTCCGTAATGCTCCAGTTGGTGAGGTAAAGCCGAATCAAGGAGCGTAGGTGGGATCTCAAGGTTTACTGTATGAAATTTCTTATAACTATTATCATTATTATTTTCATCATCATCATCATCAGCAGCACCACCACCACCATCAGTAGTGTTAATGATGAAGTAATACCATTCTATCCCTCATTCTATCCCTCTTTTCTTGTTCTTCAGAATTTCTCCCTCACTCCCCTTATTCTTCACTCCCCTTTCTCAATCTCATCTATCTCATCCATCACTCCTCACTGTCACTCTCAGTCCTCAGTCCTCTCCCTCCCTCCCCTCATTCCTTCACTTCTCTCCCACAGTCCCGTCTCTCACTCCCCTCATTCCTTCGCTCCTCTCCGTTACTCCCCTCCCTCACTCCCAACATTCACTCCTCTCCCTAACTCCTTTCCCTCAGTCCCCTGCATCACTCAATACTACCTCCCCAATCCTTAGTACCCTCCCTCACTCCCCTCCTTCATCCCTTCCCCTCTATCACTCTGCACTGCCACTCCCAACCTCTCAGTCCCTTCCCTCACTCCCCTTATTCCTTCACTACTCTCCTTACTTCCCTCCCTCAATCCCCCTTCTTCACTCCCCTCTGTTACTCCCAACCTTCAGTCTCGTCTCTCCCTCCCCTCATTCCTTCACTATTCTCCCTCATTTCTCTCCTAGTTCCCTCCATCACTCCCAACCCTCAGTCTCCTCCCTCACCTCTCCTCCACCCCTCATCCCTTCCCCTCTCCTTATCTCTCACTCCATCCCTCTCCCTATCCTCCCTCACCCCATACCCTTCCCCTCGCCCCGTCAGTAGGAAAGAAGCGTCGCCACTCGTTCTCACACTTCACCGAAGAATAACACGTGGCCATAACTCTGTGTTCTGTGTTCGCGGCCACCGACGTGAACCAATTACCGTCCTTAATTGACAATTTAATCCCCGTCATGGTTGCGTCTGGACGTCCGCGGATAGATCCCTGTTACTCATCGCTGCTGCTCCTGCCTGCCCGACGCTGCTGCCTGTGTGCTGGTGACGGCTGAGTGGTGATGTCTAGGTGGTGGTGCTTGGGTGTTGTCCTGGTGTTGCTGGGTCGCAGTGTATGGTGGTGATGGCTATGTGGTTGTCCTGGTGCTGCTGCGTGGCGGTGTATAGTGGTGATGGTTGTGTGATGTCTAAGCTGGTGGTGCTGTCCTGGTGCTACTGTGTGGTGATGCCTAAGCGGTGGTGTTGTCCTGGTGCTGCTGTGTGGCGGTGTATAGTGGTGATGACTGTGTGATGTCTAAGCGGTGGTGTTGTCCTGGTGCTGCTGTGTAGGGGGTGTATGGTGGTGATGGCTGTGAGTGCTGGGACTGTGCTCGGGTGCTGCTGGTGACTTTCAATTTTGCAGTCTGCCTTCACCGCCTCGACACTTCTCGTTTTCTGTTCCTGATTGAAAAGTGGATAGTTTTACAGCGATTGTGTTGTTCATATTCCATGGATGGTGTTAGGTTGCTTTTGAAAATGTATCGTTGCTTTGTGTTCAATTCTATTTTGTTTGCGGTTGTCTGTTCTCTATTTTTCCTTTGAATTGCATAGATTGGAGTGTTTGCTCTTGAAACTTTGATTGGTTTGGTATCCGAGAATTTGTCTTTAAATCTATGAGTTTTATTTTGGGCATCTGAGGATTCGATTTTTTTAGATTCTTGATTATTCTTAGCTTTGATCATTTTAATGTTTTTGCTTCAGTACCATCGGCCGTTTCTATATTCATTCTGCTTACTATTTGCTGATTTTATACAGCTTCAGAAACTTATGTGGGGGGGATAAGAATAGTGAAGACTGTGGCCATTAATCTTCTGATCTCCATAGACCATTCCTAATGTCAATAAGATGGTCTAATCGCACAGAAATCTCGAGCTAAAATGTGTCCTAGTACTGAAGGGGTTAAGAATTCAATGGATGTCAGAGTTTGTATATCTGACAAATTGGATTACATGTTCCTAACTTAAAGAAGAACTGCGGAAAATAGTTTGCTTTCGCAGTGTAGTTTTATACATTTCCGGACGCTTATTCATGATTTGTAAGTCGAAATTTCAGTGTCATTTCCCTGACAACTCGGAAATTTTGAAAATCCTTTTTTTAATAGTGATATTTATGTTTTTTTCTGCGCTTTTCATGGTTACCTACTGGGCAGAAGACCGCGGTGATGAAAGAGTGGGAGCGTGGCCATTATCTATATGGTTTTGTGGTGCATTCAACGAACAATTTTTTTTCTTTTTTTTTTTTGGCCTAATAGATATGTGCCCGTTAACAGCTTCCTCTACCTCACTTTTTCCCTTGTCACAGTAAGTATTATTTTTTATGGCATTTTATCCTCTTTATCCTGTCTATACTTCATCTAACAATTTTTTACATATACCTTTCTTATTATAGCTTCCTTTACCTCCCTTGTTTCCCCTGTCACGAAGTGCATTCATCTTTTACTGTTTTTGCATATTTCATCCTTTTTACACTTCATCTTTCTCTTTTTAACTCTACACATTTTCCCTTCCCCTTTTACTGTTCAACCATTATTGTTGCTCATGTTCCGTCTCCCTCCCCTATCATTCCTTTATCTCCTCTCCCCTTCCTCTCCCTCTGGCTATCCATCTTCCACCTCTTCCTTTAATTATAACTTTATTGCTTTTTGTACTAAATCAATCATCTAACTTGTACTTTCACAGCCTCTCTCTCTCTCTCTCTCTCTCTCTCTCTCTCTCTCTCTCTCTCTCTCTCTCTCTCTCTCTCTCTCTCTCTCTCTCTCTCTCTCTGGATTATCTTTCTCTCCATCTTTCTCTCTCTCTCTGAAACTCTCTTCCTTCCTTGAATCCCTTAATCCTCTTAACATTATTTGTGTATTATCTGTAATAGCAAATCCTCCTCCTCGTACTCCTCCTCCTCGTACTCCGTCACATTAAAAGCTAGCAGTCAGTACTGAGGTTCTTTCCCTCTTCATCCCTCCTCGGAAAACTGTCTCATTAACACACACTAAATGACAAACAGTGGCATTTAATATGAAATTACTGTGTTTTTAAATTGAAGTTGATTGAGAGATGAAAGGGTTAAGATGATGAGCACTTTACTCGTTCTTTCTTTCCTCTGTTTGTTTTGAGGGGAGAGAAGAAAAAATGGTGGAGGATGAGGAAGAGGAGGAGGAGGGGGAAGAGCAAGAGGAGGAGGAGGTTACGTGATGTGTTACGTGAACAAGCAAGAATGAGAAAGAGGAGAGGGAAGAGAGGGATCAAAAGGAAGAAAAGAAAAGAGGAATAAAAAAGAAGAGGATGAAGACGAACAAGAAGAAATGAGAAAGATCAAAAGGAAGTAGATAAAGAAAGAATAGATGAAAAGGAAACAAGAAAAGTAAGAATAAGAAGACGAAAGAAAAATGAAAAGGGAAACAATGCCAAAAAGAAAAGAAATGTATAAAAACTAAGAAAAAGAAAAAGAGAATAAAGACGATTAGGTACACTGATAATCAACATAGAACTGAGTGTTATTTGTTTGGTAAGGGGGAAGAGGTACACAGGTGATTAAAAGAGGTGCATGTAGAGGAGAGGGCAATGGAATGTATAAAAAATCAGAAAGATAAAAAAAGAGAATAAAGACGAGTAGGTACATAGATAATTAAGAATAGAACAGTGTTATTTGTTTGGTAAGAGGGAGGAGGTACACAGGTGATTAAAAAGACGTATGTATAGGAGAGGGCAATGAAAGGATGTATTTATCAAGGGAGAACAAGACCGAAGGAGGGAGATTATTTGGAAATCAGACTGGGGAGGAAAGGAGAGGAGCGGGAGATGGCAGCAAAAAGGGGAAGTGAAGAAGATAAGGATAGATAAAAAGAAAGGAAGACAATGGGGCAGGAGAGGAGAGAGGATGAGGGGAGACATAGCAGCGTGGGAGGGAACGTGGAAAAAAAAAGGAGGAGGAGGTTGGGATGAGGGGGAGAGTAGAGGCTTAACAACAGGGGAGAGGTGAAGGGAGGGAAAGGATTAGTTAGTAGTAGGGGAGGAGAGGGAAGAATCAGGGATTAGAAACTGGATGGAGGGGATGGAGGCAAGGTCGTGAGGAAAGAGTGGACGGGAGAGGGGAATGGAAAGGAAGAGAAGTGAGGGGTGAGGGTACGAGTTAGTGGATGGAGGGGAGGTTAGGGGGATAAGGGTAGGAGAAGCTGGGTTTGGTTAGAGCGAGGAGGTGAGGGGAGGTGGAGAAGGGATGAGAGAGTAGCTCCCAATAATCCCGGTGGATCAGACTGCCTCTTCTTATCAATGGATGTCGTGTGGAGGCGGCGAGCAAGCCTTGATGGGAGGTGGACGCGTGTGGAGTGAAGGGATGAGGGTGTTTGAAGGACGGATGAAGCTACATTGACTTGAAAGCTGAAGGGTG
>NC_059282.1:6941055-6948555 GCF_017591435.1 Portunus trituberculatus
ATTATTCTTTTGCTTATATTTTTTGTCATTTTTCTTCCTTATCTCTTTCCCTCCTGCTCGTTCTCCTACTTTTCCTCCTTCCTTTCTTTCTTGTCTTTCTCTTCTTCCTCCTCCCCTTCCCCCTCTCTTCCTCCTTCTCCTTTTCCTCCTCTTTTGTGTGAAATGGGTACAATTTATATAGATTATTGATTTTTTTCATATATATTAGTACGAGGTTGTGTAGAGGAAGAACAAGACGATGGAAATAGAGGCGAGCAGGTGGAGAGACAAGCAAAAAAACTCACTCGTCCATTCTAGTATATGGCTCTCTCTCTCTCTCTCTCTCTCTCTCTCTCTCTCTCTCTCTCTGGGATGGATAAAATGGCTTCATTGTTTTCATTTGTGTGGTTTTTTTTCCGTGTTTGCTTGTTTGTAGTGCCGATGTGTGTGTGTGTGTGTGTGTGTGTGTGTGTGTGTGTGTGTGTGTGTGTGTGTGTGTGTGTGTGTGTGTGTGTGTGTACAGCAATGTCCCCTTTTGGCATACGACTGTGGGATTCTGTGTATATATATTTTTGTACCACACACACACACACACACACACGTACCGTTCCATATAATACTGCTTCACCATCCCCTTCCAATACCACCCCTGCAATGCTCCCCTAGTGGCCATTCCATTAACTGTTCCAGAGAGAGAGAGAGAGAGAGAGAGAGAGAGAGAGAGAGAGAGAGAGAGAGATACAGATTAAGTCGGATTTCACATCTCCTCTAAAGGGATTTTCACCTCTTCTGTCGTTTCGTAGTATTTCGATCATGTATTCCTTTTATTTGTCTTTTAATGCTTTAGTTTTATCCAATTTGTGTGTGTGTGTGTGTGTGTGTGTGTGTGTGTGTGTGTGTGTGTGTGTGTGTGTGTGTGTGTGTTGGATTTCAGTGTATATTGGAATATGTCTCCAACTTTTTACTACTTCATCCTTGCAATAATCTCTCTCTCTCTCTCTCTCTCTCTCTCTCTCTCTCTCTCTCTCTCTCTCTCTCTCTCTCTCTCTGCCTTTAGTGTACACTCTGAAATATAAGCTTTTGTGGACATCATTTCACTATTTCACTATTTCATTTTCCTTTCAGGGGATGTACCACAAAGAAAACGGCACATCGAGGTACAGGAGTGGAAGGCTGACATAGAAAGCGGACTACAGGGGTGTTCTTGGTAACGTTATGGTTTGTTTACATCCTCTTTGTGACTCGCAAGTGAGAGGGAAATGCGGGACTGGTCGCTGAAATAAACATTAAGAGTATTTTCTGTTAAATCTGCGGTAAGTTGGAGCTTGAGGAACTAAAGAAAAATTTGGTAAAGTAGATTTCATTTTTTTTTAGTTTTTTGTTTTTCTCAAGCGTCGTGAGGAGTGTGTATATATATAATTTTTTTTTATTCTCATTGGCACTTTTTCGACGCAAGGAGAAGTCTACACACACACACACACACACACACACACACACACACACACACACACACACACACACACGATGAAATTGGAAAGGTAAACATTCACGTGGTTAAATTGATGAAAAGTGTTTACCCTCAATGATCCATTTGAAAAGTTCGTGGCGCGTGCAAACTGCGATGTATACAAACATCTATTTTTTGTCTTAGGTGTATATTTTGTTCGTGAATGTTGAGTGTCTCGTGGATTATTGATATGCATGTGTGGTGTCCGCGTATTTAGGTATTCCTTGCGTGATGATGGAAAAACATAAGCGAACACTGGAAACAAATGAAGGTATTATTGAAAATCGAGTGGAAACATTGAAGGAAATATGAACTAGAGCGCCAGAAGAGAGTATTGGACCTGAGAAGCGGCGCAGTGAGGAATAATATATTGGCAGCATTGTAAAATAGAAAGGGAAAAGTGCATTGGAGAAAGTGAAGGATACAGAGGGAGAGAGAAATAAGAGCAAAGAGGGAGGAAGAGAGAGAGAAAAGAGAGAAGGATAGAGAGAAAGAGAGAGTGGGAAAATTTATTACGGTAGCTGTTGTATACATCACACAGCGTTACCAGTGTATCTTCCGACGAGTCAGGATGAAGCTGCATGGCTGGCAGGAGCCGCCGCCGCCCCTCCCTTGCCTGGCGCGGGGCGGAACACGGACGCAACTCAAATAAAAACATCCTCCTTGCTCTCATTAGTGAAAACAACACACCCGCAACACTCACTCACCTGGCAAGGGAAGTTGTGTTTTCAGGCATTTACTTTCCCTTCCTCTCAAGGAGAAACCGAGAAGGCGAAACAGAAAAGAAGGTTAGAAAAGAGTTCCCAAGTAATCACAGCCACTGGGAATACGTCAGGACTTGGCATTATGGGTCCGCCCCGCTGTGTGTCCCGCCCAGTGCCCCGGGAGGCGGCGGGCGAGGCGGGGCGTTGCCTGGAGGCTGTCCGGCGCGTCACGACTTTCCAGAGGGAGACGAGAAACTTGGCGCGCCATTTACCGCCCTCAACAACGCCTTCCCGAGTTGCCTTTGAAGTGACTGCTCCAAAGGTCGACGAAAATGAAGGAGAAGTGGTCATGCGGGACAACAACTTTCCTCGTCCCCACCGCCGCCGCCACCGCCGCCGCCGTCGCCGAAGAGTTCCGCCAAGTTCGAGCAATTCTGAGGAACGTGAACTCCGGGCGGCTGAGAGTCGTGACGCGGGTGTGAACGCGGCTCACTCCTCGCTCCCTTTCCCCAACTTACGAACTCCAGGCTCGCGGAACTCGAGTCTTCAGGATCTGGAGAATGCTACTGAGTCCCTGGCTGGCTGCGGGGGGTGTGGGTGTGGGCGGCGAGGGGGAGGGGTGACCCAAGTTGCGGCGGAGGAAGGTAAGGCCTCATGCAGGTGTTTTTTAGCCTCTTGTCCTGACATCACGTGCACGTTTGGCCCACTTTATGCAGGAGAGAGCGAGACCGAGGGGCGCCCGATGCCGCCACTCCAAAGAGCGGATGATCCCATTACCACCATCACCACCGCCACCGCCACCATATCCTCCCCCAGGAGCCATAGCCGCTCCCCCGTCAGGCTCACCCACGCCATGAAAGCGCAGGGCCGGGAGACGCGCACTTTGGGTTCCCTTATGATACACGGCCACACCTCGGGACCACAGGACCAGCGGGGACACAGGTCACCGTCTCCACCAGGGTCTAGCAATCCCGCCGCCACCCCTGCGCCACACGCCGCCACTGCAAGCTCAACAGCAGCACCAGGCCTCACCATACCACCCGGAAAACCGGACCGCAGCGCCACACCTCCCACAAGACGAAGGGCAACGGCAGAGTCCTCAGGAGGGACTCCTCACGCCGCAGCGGCAAGCGGAAAGACGTCTCACCACGCTCCGCCACCTCCTGCAGGATGGCGGCACCACTCAGGGTCACCAGGACGTGCGGCACTCACCACACCGGCATCGCCACACACAAGCTCGTCACCAGTGTCACCAGGAAGGGCCAGCCACGCCCAAAGGTCAGGCAACCGCGCCAGCCCCCTTCCAGGACCACCCGGCTCCCGCCACTCCCGGCCAAGTGGGCCTCCGCCCCCCAGCGCGAGGAATCACTCGTGCGGAGGCCAGGCCAGCTCATCCCCCCGCTCCGGGTGGTGGCCCTTCCTCCTGACACCGCCCCTGCTGCTGCTGCTGCTGCTGCCGCCCGCTGCCTCTCCCAACGAACTTAACGATGAAGGTGAGACAGCCTTGTGTGTGTGTGTGTGTGTGTGTGTGTGTGTGTGAGAGAGAGAGAGAGAGAGAGAGAGAGAGAGAGAGAGAGAGAGAGAGAGAGAGAGAGAGAGAGAGAGAGAGAGATTCATAGCTCATAATTTCAAAAGTTTCGTTTTCTCCAATTATATATATATATATATATATATATATATATATATATATATATATATATATATATATATATATATATATATATATATATATATATATAATTGAAAGTGGTTTTTCCAAACTTTTCCTAACTTGTTTGCTGGACTGACAACGAAAAAAAGGGAAGTCAAACAGTCCGTCTTGGGAGCAAGAACCACACACACACACACACACACACACACACACACACACACACACACACACACACACACACACACACACACACACACACACACACACACACACACACACCACAAATTCGCCGCAAAAATGCCGAGAAATTACCGACGCCCAGTCATGGTCGTTAGAGCTGAATCACCGGGGGACGTACTTTGATACCGGAGTAAATAGTGTCTGGTAATAATAGTTATGGGGTGGAGAGGGTCGCCGGCTCCCTCGGGTGGAAGCAAGTGCCTCCTTGTCCGCCCTGATCGACCTGGAAATTACAGAGGAGGAAGGTTAAAATCTTATGAGGCGAGGCGGAGGCACGGCGTGAGGAACAGGCGGCCGGGGAGTTCGGGGAAAAAGAAAGGAACGAAGAGGAGAATATGAAAGAGGAATAGAAGGAGGAGTGAGAGGAAAGTGCGGGAGAGAGAGGAGGAGAGTGGGAAGTACGGGGGAAAAAAAGTGGAAGAAACGAGGAAGGGAGATGGAGGAAAAATAAAAGAGAAACGTGGAGAATACGAAAGAGGGAAGAGAGAGAGAGAGAGAGAGAGAGAGAGAGAGAGAGAGAGAGAGAGAGAGAGAGAGAGAGAGAGAGTGAAGAGAGAATAAGGAAAGAAGAAAGGATGAGGGAAACTTGAAAGAAGAGAATAAGAAAGCAGAGATAAAGTGGAGGATATGAAAAGGGAGAAGGAAGAAGAGAGGAGGAGGAGAGGGAGGAGGAGGAGGAGGAGGAGGAGGAGGAGGAGGAGGAGGACGTGGCTTTGATATTATTAGAGAGGAGAATGTGAAGGAAGAGGGATGGGAGTGGAGAATGTGAGAGGTGAGGAAAGTGGAGAGCGAAGAACACAGAGGAGGGAGAAAATGAAGAATTCGAAGAGGAGGAGGGAAGGAAGTGGAGAATGTGGAATCGAGGAAGAATCGGAATGAATAATGTAAAGCAGAGGAAGGGAGTAAGCTGAAAAAAAGAAGAGGAAGAGGGAAAAAGAAGAATATGTAGTAGATAGTGGAGAACAGGAAGGAAGGAAGGAAGATGCAAGAGAAAATGGAGAGGTGAGTGAAACGAAGAGCAGAATAAGAGGAAAGATGAAATACGATGAAAATAAAAAATACATGATAAAGTATAGGATGTAAAGCATATTAAAGTATAAAGTAAGAAGTAAAAAATGATGATAATGAATAGAGCATAATAAATTTAATGCATTTTCGTGTTAGAGAATTAAAGAAAGGCTTGATGTATAGAAGAAAAAGGTAAATATATAGTTAAGTATATCAATCAAGAAATAAAAACTAAAATAAAAACAAAAATAAATAGAAAATGAGAAATTTAATATATATCAGTGTTAGAAAATAAGATGAAGACAAGATACATATAAGAAAAAATAATGAAAAATTTAAAATATTCTAATTTTAAAACACAAACATTAAAGAATGACAGACAAAAAATAAAAGATAAAAACAAACCAAACGTATTTAATGTAACACAACAGGAAACACAAATGACACAGAAGAAAAGAGAGAAAAAAAAAAGCACACATGACACTGAGAAAGAGATACAAATGAGATCAAATAAATAAATAAATAGATAAATAAACTCAGCGCCACCCATCCATTTCCATCCAGGTATTGATGGAAAGGCATTAATTAATTATAACGAAGGTGTTTTACTGAAATGAACACGCCTGCACCACACCTCTCTATCTTTATCCTTCCCTGGAGCCTGAGTGAGTGGGATTTAATTAGGGAAAAGCGAGAAGGAAATACCTCCAACACGCACATTTTCCAGATAAAAGATAATTTCGTTAGGCTGCCCCAGTGCCCCATCCCTTCCCTTCTTCCCTTCCCCTCTCTCTCCCTCTCTCTCTTTCTCCTTCCCTTCCCCCGGCCAGGTGAGAGGGAAGGGGAGTTGATCAAGAGGCAGCCAGGTAAGTATACAGGTGTGTGTGTGTGTGTGTGTGTGTGTGTGTGTGTGTGTGTGTGTGTGGCAGGTGAGGTCGTTGCCTTCTGACAGGTAAATTTTAATCGTAATAACTCGTTTTTATTTTTTTTACTCCTTTCCTTCATCCTCATCATAGTAATAGTCTTTTTCCTCCTCCTCCTCCTCCTCCTCCTTCTCCAAAATGTTTTTATTCTTTGTCGATTGGCTTTCTTCTGTGTGGAGTAGGAGGAGGAAGAGGAAGAAAGACGTGGTGGTGTGTAGAGTAGGAAGGAAGAGGAGGAGGAGGAGGAGGTGGTGGTGGTGGTGGTAGTGGTGGTGGTGATGTGAGAAGCAAAAGAAGACGCGAAAGAAAATTCAAGACGACAGAGAGAGAGAGAGAGAGAGAGAGAGAGAGAGAGAGAGAGAGAGAGAGAGAGAGAGAGAGAGAGAGAGAGAGAGAGAGGGGAAGAAAAAATAGAGCTGAAGGGAGGAGGATAAATTGCTCACGTTCAGAACAAACACTTAACAGATGTAATACTGGAATAAGAGAGAGAGAGAGAGAGAGAGAGAGAGAGAGAGAGAGAGAGAGAGAGAGAGAGAGAGAGAGAGAGACTGTGGAAATGCATCTTGAATAGTGTTAAAGTTTAATGTTAGAAATTGTTAATCTCTCTCTCTCTCTCTCTCTCTCTCTCTCTCTCTCTCTCTCTCTCTCTCTCTCTCTCTCTCTCTCTCTCTCTCTCTCTCTCTCTCTCTCTCTCTCTCTCTCTCTCTCTCTCTCTCTCTCTCTCTCTCAGAAAATGGAGGTCGGTCATCAGGATAACTTTATAACAAATACACAAGGCTGAAAAAAGAAACAGAGAGAGAGAGAGAGAGAGAGAGAGAGAGAGAGAGAGAGAGAGAGAGAGAGAGAGAGAGAGAGAGAGAGAGAACAGAGGGAGGAGAGAGAGAGAGAGAGACAGAGGAGGAACAAAGTAATGGAATGCTCTGAAGAGGGAAGAAATTTGAGTGACTGGAAGAGAAATTGGAGGAAGAATATTGCAGGAATGAGAGAGAGAGAGAGAGAGAGAGAGAGAGAGAGAGAGAGAGAGAGAGAGAGAGAGAGAGAGAGAGAGAGAGAGAGAGAGAGAGAGAGAGAGAGAGAGAGAGAGAGAGAGAGAGAGAGAGAGCAAGCAGAACTGAAAGAAAAAAGAATGAAGGGAATGAGATGAAAGAGGAAGCAAAAGAAGTGTCTTACCTAGCAATGTTGAAGGAGTAGGAGAGAAAAAAAATAGAGAAAAATGAGGAGGAAGAGAAGGATGAGGAGGAGGAGTAGGAGGAGAAGGAGGAGGAGGAGGAGGAGGAGGAGGATTACACTGGATTACATTATAAGCTGTATTGCTGATAACGCTATTTTTGTTTGTCTGTCTGTCTGTCTGTTTGTCTTTCTGTCTTTCTGTCTCACGTCTTTACAGTGATTAGACCCAATTTAGGATTAACACTCGACACCTTCCAACGCAGAATGGTCGATAAACCCGTCGAAAATTAAGAAGATTCCAAAAATTTTAGCTCTATC
>NC_059282.1:6953555-6976055 GCF_017591435.1 Portunus trituberculatus
TCTTCTCCGTTTCTATATCTCCGTTGTCAATTTAATACATCCCTCTTCCTATATCATTTTCTTCCCTCCTTCTTTCTTTCCTTCCTTGTTTCCTTCCTTGTTTCCTTTCTTCCTTCCATCAGTTCACACATTCTTCAGTGGTCCTTCGCTGTCCTTCACCCATCCCTTCTTTATTTTCATCATTTTTATATTATATTCTTTCCTTCCATCTATCTCAATCAACATTTTTTCCCTCATTTTTCATTCTTCTTTCCTTTCTATCTCACTTTTCTTTTCTTTTCTTACTTGTTTATCTTTTGTCTCTCTTTCACTCTGTCCTACGTTTCCTGCTCAGTTCCCTTCTCCTTCCCTTCTTCTTCTTCTTCTCCTATTCCATTTTCGAGTCCATTTTCTCTTCTTTTCTTCCCCTTCATTGTCTCTCCTCCCTTTGCCACTACTTTATCTCCTTTCTAAGCCCTTTATTCCTTACCTTTCCCATCACTTCCCATCCCTTCTTTCTATCATTCCTCCCCCTCCTCTCTTTAGCTCTCCATTTTCTTTCCTATCCTTCCCCATCACTCTGTCCCATCTTCAGGCGTCTAATGGGTGAAAATGAAGAGTGACCGCATCTCCTAGGGGATTCAAGTGAGGGTGGTGGTGGTGGCGGTGGTGGTGGTGGTGGTGGTGGCCCCGAAACTCTGGCGTGGTAGTCTGGCTTGGGACTCGCGTGCTAGAAATGGATAAATAAATGCCCTGTAGGAAAGCTTCTTATTATTAGGGAGCAGCTGGATTGTTTACCTGCAGGCTGCCTTGTTTTCTTGTTTATAGTATTGTTGTTTTTTTCTTCATTTTCTCTCGTGGCCCATTTTTTTTTTTTTTTTTTTTTTTTTTATCTTGTGTTTTTTTTTTTATAATCCTTTCGGCTTTGTTCCTTTTTTTCATTTTTTTTTTTCCTTCCTCTTTCGGTGTTTTTCTTTTTTTCTTCCCAAGTTCATGCGAAGTTTTAGTGTTGTCTTTTTCGTTTTTTGTATTTTTTCTCGTGTGTTGTTCCTTTTTTCCCTTGTTTGCGCGATATTTTTCTTTCTTTTTTCCTCCTCCTTCTCCTCCTCCTCCTCCTCCTATTTTTCACCACACTTACATCCCTTTTGTCATCTTTTTTTATTACCTTCATTGTTTTTCGCTTTCCTTTTATTATCTCTATTGATTCTTTTGTTTTCCTTTCAGTCTCCTTATTGGTCCTCGTTGTCCTTTTGTCCCGCCTCATTGCTTCATTTCTTTTAAGCTCGCCATTCATACGTCTTTCTTCTCTTATTTTTTTCAATCATTACTGGTTCCCTTACTCATTACATCCCATTAATTCAGCTGATAAACGACAGACTCTTAAAATCTATTGTGCTTTAAGCTTGATGTTCATAAGTCCTCCTTTCTTTGTTTTTATAATTTCTTGTATCTTTCACTCACTACATCCTTATCTGCATCACAAAGACACAAATATACGCAAAGTCTCTTCCTGCAAGGCCAATCACAAAGTCACACGAAAAATAAGGCACAGACAATAGACGAGAGTGGGAAAAGAACATCACTAACTAAAAACAACAACAATGGGAATCTTAAGTTTGAAATCCGAAGTGTTGACGAGGATGGAAGGGCTGTCTTATAAACCTCAATTTCAACTGGGCTTTTAATCGCGTGTTCAAAGCCTGTTTGTTGGCCCGAGCTGACACTAGGAAGGGTTCGAGGCTTGGGGGGTACAGAGGAGCGCCGCCCCCACAGACCACCTCCTCTCCCCTCGTCACCAGCTCTCCGTCACTCCCCACCTCTTCTGCGTCACGTTTCAGCCCGCAGGTATAATTATTAGTAGATTCCCTCCCGGACAGAATCGACTAGAGGCAGTGTGTCAGCCACGTCCTAATTGCTCCCTGGATTCCCCCCTCTCTCTCTCTCTCTCTCTCTCTCTCTCTCTCTCTCTCTCTCTCTCTCTCTCGCTCTCTCTCTCTCGCTCTCGCTCTTGCTCTCGCTCTTTCTCTCTCTCGCTGGGTCGGCCACTATCGCTCTGCTCTTCATAATCGGCGGTGCGTGACATGCGTTTATTACAGTTCACTAGTTAATGTACTGTTATTAGTTACAGGTTGAGTTTTGGTGCACAGCTAATCATTTTCTGATGACCGCTGGGGTTAGTTGGTTAGGGCCATTTTTTTCCCCCGGTGTTGTTGCTTACTGCTGCTACTATTACTATTACTGTTATGCTGCTACTATTACTACTACTGCTTCTGCTGCTTCTATTACTGCTGCTGTTTCTGCTACTACTATTACTACTACTGCTTCTGTTTCTGCTGCTGCTGTTTCTGCTACTACTGTTACTGCTACTGTTTCTGCTGCTACTACTACTACTGTTTCTGCTACTACTATTACTACTACTGCTACTGCTTCTATTACTGCTGCTGTTTCTGCTACTACTATTACTACTACTGTTTCTGCTGCTACTATTACTACTACTGTTTCTGCTGCTACTGTTACTACTACTGCTTCTGCTGCTTCTATTACTGCTACTGTTTCTGCTGCTACTATTACTACTACTGCTGCTACTACTACTACTGCTACTGTTACTGCTGCTGCTGCTACTACTGCTGCTGCTACTACTACTGCTGCTGCTGCTGCATTACTGCTGCTGTTTCTGCTGCTACTATTACTACTACTGTTTCTGCTGCTACTATTACTACATTACTACTACTATTTCTGCTAGTGCTGCTATTGCTTTTACTATTTCTACTGCTATGATTACTGTTTCATTTGTTTGTCTGAACTCATTACTATCTCTGCAGTCTTACTGTTTCATTTGTTTGTCTTTGAATCTCATATATCTTGCAGTCTCTACTATTACTACTACTACTACTACTACTACTACTACTACTACTACTACTACTACTACTACTACTACTACTACTACTACTGCTGCTACTGCTGCTACTACTATCACTACGAGTACCACTATCACTACTATTACTATTACTAAATAGAAAATATATTACTTCGTTTTATCTCTCTCTCTCTCTCTCTCTCTCTCTCTCTCTCTCTCTCTCTCTCTCTCTCTCTCTCTCTCTCTCCACTAAATTCCTTGCTTCTGATAAATTTTCATTGAGTTTTCATTCTTTTTTTTTTCGTTATCGTCTTTTTTTCGGCTTTTTCACCCATTTTCTTGGTCTGGGCATAATATTTTCTTTGTGGCCTCTCGGTTCGGTCACGTGGTAAGGAAATGGTATCTAATTTATCAAGGGATTCTTCGTTAAGGAAGTTATTACTCTTACTCTTACTCCCTTTATCGTTTTCTCCCTCTCCTCCTCCTCCTCCTCCTCCTCCTCCTCCTCCTCCTCCTCCTTTTTTCTCTTTTCCAGATCTCCCTTCCTTCTTTCTCTTTTGTTTCGTTGTCTTCATTCACTTTGTTCTTCTTTGTATTCTTTCTCCTTCTTCGTGTTTTCTTTTTTATTAATTTTCCTGCTCCTCGTCCTTATCTTCTTGTTCTTCTTGTTTTTTCTTGTTTTTCTAGTTGTTTTTGTTGTTCTTTTTTGTTGTTGCTTTTGTTGTTCTTTTTCTTTTCATTATTTCTTCGTTTCTTTTTCTTCTTTTCTTTTTATTCTCCTCCTCCTCCTCCTCCTCCTCCTCCTCCTCCTCCTCCTCCTCCTCCTCCTCCTTTCTTGCTCCTTTACAGCTTCCTTCATGATTTTTTCGACTCTTCCCTCCAGTGTAAATCTCCCAATTCCTTCCTTCCTCCTCCTCCTCCTCCTCCTCCTCCTCCTCCTCTTCCTCCTCCTCCTCCTCCTCCTCCTCCTTCTCCTCCTCCTCCTCTGTTTCCGCTTCCTCTTCCTTTGTTTTTGTTTTGCTGTACACTTTATTTTTTCAATTTGCATCTTGCTCTCCTTTCTCTTCGCTTTCCTCTTCTCCCTCTTCCCGTTTACTTTTTATTTCTCCTGCGTCAGAACTCACGATAATTGTTTCATCAGTTCTTCCTAACCACTCTCCTCTTCTTCTTCTTCTTCTTCTTCTTCCTCCTCCTTCTCTTCTTCCTTCTTCTCTTTTCCACTTTTTCTTCTCCTTTCCTCGGAGCTTCCTTGCTTTTTTTTTTTTTAGTTCCTCTTCCATTAACTTAGCGTAATCCTGTCTTCCCTTCCTCATTCCCTTTTCATTCCTACTCTTATGTGTTTTCATCTCTGTTCCTTTTCCGCTTTCACTAACTACTTCCCTACTTTTTTTTATTGCCCTCCCTACTCTCTTTCCTTACTCAATCTTCCATACTCCTTTTTCCAATTTCTCTTCCTTCTTACACCTCTACGTATATTCTTCTTCCCCTTTCTTACTTTTCTCCCTCTCTTCTTCCTTCCTTCTTTTCTTTCTTTCCTTTTCTTCGTACACATCCTCTTTTATTCTCTACCACTTTCTCTCTTTCTCATTTCCTCTGTCTCTCCTTTTCTTTCATTTCCTTTCCTATTTCATTAGTCTCTCCTTCATTCCTCCTTTCTTCCTTCCCCATTCCCTCTGTCTCTTCGTTCCTTCCTTCCTAATTCTCCCTGCCTTTTTTTTTTCCATCCTTTCCCTCCTTCACCATTTCCTTCAGCAAAACTACACACTTTCAGGCTTCTTCGCTCCTTCCTTCTTTGGAAATACCGTGAAGGAACCTGAGACTGAGTTCACTGGCCGCATTTGGTGAGGAAAAGTGTGTTGGACAGGAAAGCTACACTGAGGATGAGAGGAGGCGACACTGCGGCCCTAATTAAGTGATTAGAGAGAGAGAGAGAGAGAGAGAGAGAGAGAGAGAGAGAGGAGAGGGAAAGGGAAAGACGGACGAACATTCAGGGTAAACATGTGCAAAGGAAAGAAATAATTAAGGTAAACAGAGGTGAAGGAAAGGCGAGCAGCAGTAGGCTAAGTACGCGAGTGTTTGCTGATGAAAGAAAGAAATCATAATACGAGAAACGACGGGGGAAGAAAAGTGATGGGTGGAGGAGAGATGGGGGTGGGGAGAAAGAAAAAGACCGTGCAGTAAGAGAGCAACACGTATAGTAGTGAAAAGAAAAGAAAAAAAGCAAGAAAGGAAACAATGCGAGAGGAGAAAATGCAGCGACAAATTCGGAAGAGTAAATTATAAGATGCAAAACAAATTAAAGTACAGAGAAGCACTAATGAGAGAGAGAGAGAGAGAGAGAGAGAGAGAGAGAGAGAGAGAGAGACTTGTTCTATTGTTATTCTGCTCCTGTTAATGTGTTTTCATCCTTTTCTCTCCCTTCCCTTGCCTCGAAACACACAGAAATCCGTCCCGTTTTGTCAGCGCCAGTACGGAACCTCTCCTTAGTGGCAGGACGAAAGGCTCAACTCACCTGTAATGTGGAGAACCTGCATAAGTACAAGGTAAGGTGCGCCAGGTGTACAAGTTGTGGTGGTGGTGGAGGTGGTAGTGATGGTGGTGGTGATGGTGGTGATGGCAGATATTAAGTGTATTTGTTGTAGTTTTTTTGTGGATTACTCTTTTTTTTTTTTTTTGCTTTTTGTTTCGTTGTGTGTTTAGTGATTCGTGTGTTTTTGTTATGTTTATGGCAGGTTGTGTTAGGTTAGGTTAGGTTAGGTTAAGTTGGGTTCGATTAGGTTGAGTTGGGTTGGATTGGGTTAGATTGGGTTGGGTTAAGTTAGGTTAGGTTAGATTAAGTTAGGTAAGGTTAGGTTAAGTTAGGTTAGGTTAAGTTAGATAAAGTTAGGTTAGGTTAGGTTAGGTAATAATAATGACAACATTTAGCAGTAGTTACAGTAGCAGTAATAATAATAGTAGAATAACAGTGATAAGAATAGCAGCAAGGATGGTAACAAAGCAGCAACAAAAATGCAAAGAACAGGGATAATGGTGATGCCTGAGTTCATTACGGTGGTGTTGGTGGTGGTGCTGATGGTATAGAGGCGGTGGATGGGTGGTGGTGATGGTGGTGGTGGCGGTGGAGGATGGCAGAGCTTAATGGGCCTGGGTATAATGATGAAAAGGCATTAATTTCGTTGGTTATGCTTTTTCACATTTCGGGAACGGTATAAAGAGAAAGCCAGAGAGGGAACAGCACAGGTCATTGGCGAGGCGAGGGGAAAAAAAAAGATGAGTGTGAATATGTGGGTTATATTTTTCCCTTTCTTTTCTCTCTCTTTTTTTTTTCTCCCTCGTCCGTGATTCATTAGACCAGAAGTAAATGTGAAAAATATCTGAACCGTAACGAGGTAAAATGTTAAATAGGTGTCTCTCTCTCTCTCTCTCTCTCTCTCTCTCTCTCTCTCTCTCTCTCTCTCTCTCTCTCTCTCTCTCTCTCTCTCTCTCTCTCTCTCTCTCTCTCTCTCTCTCTCGGATTTACGTTTTTTCCTCCGGCCAGATTTTTTTTAACATTTTTTCATTGTTTCCTCTTTCCTCTCGTCTACTTTTTATGCTTTTTCTTTTTTTATTGTACCGTGAATCTGTATTTTTTTTTTTTTTTTTTTTTTTTTTTTTTATTTAAACATAATTTATACAGAAGAACATGTACCCAAAGGCGCACTGTCGTGTGCTACCTATTCTAAGGGTACTACAATCTATTTCTCTACAATATTTACAAGACTTAAAATAGAAAATATACAAGATGGTCAGCATGTAAATGGAGCACTGTTCTTTTCACTTCACTAGCACTATTCACGCACTGCACTACACTGAGTGTCACGTCACAAAGAGTGTCAGAGGAGTTGGCAGTGTCTGTCTCCACTTATGTGCCATCAGTTTGACACTGTGTGTGTTCATCTCCTGGACGTGAGGCACCGCGGCCGTGAACAAGTTCCACATCCTGGAGACGCGTCCTGCGAAGGTGCGTTGATGCTGACACCCGTGGGATCGCGGCACCTCTACGGCGTCACCACCATTGAGCACCGTTCTCGTGCTCCGTGCGGTGACTCTCAGAGGATGACGCAGCCCTGCCAGATGTGGCACTCTTTGCACCTGTGCCTTATGGAACACTACGATCGCCGCCACATCTCTGCGGTGTTCCAGTGAATCAAGGGGACGCTCAGGCTCTGGGTGAGGTGGTATTGCAGCATCTACTAGCCGTATGGCGCGGCGTTGGATGCTGTCCAGTCTCCTTCTGTGTGTGGCGGCACAGGACATCCAGGAGAGAGCTGCGTACTCAAGGTGGGGCCGCACCTGTGCCTTGTACAGCAGCAGTCTCCCTTCCTGTCGAGGAAACTGGCGATCCTTCTGAGAGCGGAGATCCTGTGAGAGGCTTTCTTGGCAATGGTTTTGACATGGCTGTCAAACCTCAGCCCTCGATCCACCTCCACTCCAAGTATCTTGACGTCATCTTGGAGTGGGAGAGCAGCAGCGCCAAAGACAACTTTCCTGCCATTGCTGCCATGGCGGCTGGGGACCGAGAGACAACCATTGCCTGTGTCTTCTCCGGCGCGAATGTCACTTGCCAGCGAGCACCCCACTCTCTATCACTCGTAGCTGCTGATTGATGGCCTCAGCAGCCCGCCCACTGTCCTGGCGTGGATAGGTATAGGAGAGGGTGCAGTCATCAGCATAGGCCTTGACTCCTGGCAGTAGCTGGAGAAGATCATCCACGTAGATATTCCACAGGAGTGGGCCAAGAATTGAACCCTGTGGCACTGATGCCTCCACAGGCAGGGACTCAGATGTTTGCCCGTTGACAACCACCCCATGTCTCTCTCTCTCTCTCTCTCTCTCTCTCTCTCTCTCTCTCTCTCTCTCTCTCTCTCTCTCTCTCTCTCTCTCTCTCTCTCTCTCTCTCTCTCTCTCTCTCTCTCTCTCTCTCTCTCTCTCTCTCTCTCTCTCTCTCTCTCTCTCTCTCTCTCTCTCTCTCTCTCTTCCATATGGCACTCTTTCTCCTCCTTTCTTTCTCCATGACCCTTCCACACCCATACTAACATGTCTTCCTCTTCCTCTCTCTCCATGTCCTCCTCTCTTCCCATCCTCCTTCCCCCTCTCTCCCTTCCTCTTCTCTCTTGACCTGTCCTCCATACTTCTTTCCTCTCCTCCTTTTGCTTTCTCGTCTGCACTTTGTATCTTTGCATATTATTTCCTTCACTCTTCCTGCCTCTCCTTTCAGCGTCTTCTGCCTTCTCCCTCCTTCATTCACCCTTCTTATCTATCTCCATTTTGCTATCTTCTTGTCTTGTCTTTGTTAACCCTCTTGTTCTTTATCTTCTCAGTGTTAGTATCGTCTTTCTACGCCCTTGAAAGCCTCTCCTCCACCCTCACTGTCTCTTCTTTCTCTTCCTTCTCTGCTTTTTATATCTTCTTTATCCTTCTCCTCCTCCTCTTACTCCTGCTGCTGCTGCTACCTATCTGTTCCCTGCCTTTCGACCCTCTCTAAGGTTTTTTCCCTTGTCAAATTTATTCCTACTCTCCTCACTGCCTTCATTCTCTCCTCCTTGTCTACTGTATTGTGCTTATGTTTGCTTCTACAGCCTCTTGTGTCTCTCATCGCTTCTCTACTCTTGTTTTAGTTGTGGTTTCCATATCGTATATGATTTATTTAGTTATCTCCTCCTATGTCTTCATTTTGCACTATTTTCCTCTCCTTTTCTGCTTCTTTTCCCGTGTTCCTTGTTTCTTCTTTCTTCATACATCTTGTCTCGTATTCTTAAATATTTTTGTCTCAGATGTATTTCTATTAAGTACTGACATTATTAGACAGGTAGTAATGGGTGTTTTCGCGTCTCATAATGGTGTAAACTCACTTAAACCACTAGTAAAAACCTGTTCAAAATATCAACAGATACAGACATTTCTACCGCCTTCAGTACAGGGACGCATTTTTACCCTGAGTTTTGGATACGATTAGACTATTTTATTGACATTAGGAAGGGTGTATGGAGAGGTCAGAAGATTAATGGCCTGAGTCTTCACTATTTTAATCCCCCCACATAAGTTTCTGAAGCTGTATAAAATCACCAAGTAATAAACACAGTGAATATGAAAAAGTGTCATGGTACTGAACGGATTAAGAATAGTTCCCTTTGTCCCTCCCAGGTGGCGTGGATGCACTACGCGAAGACAGGGCGGGCAGTCTTGACGGTGGACAACTTGGTGATGACAAGGAACAATCGCATATCATTACTGCAGGAAAGAGAAGGCGCTTCTTGGTCCCTCGTGATCAGTAATGTCACTACCACAGACCAGGGGAGCTACGTGTGTGAGGTGAACACGCCCTCCCCCACGAGACTGTCCTTCAACATAGTAGTGAAAGGTGAGTGTGAGTCTGTTTATCTCTATTTTTTACCTGATAAGTACACGGTGTAATCAATAAGTATTCTCTCTCGCTCTCTTTCTCTCTTTCTCTTTCTCTGTCTTCATCCTTCTCTTTCCATCTCTCATCTGTCTCTCATGTCTGTCTATCTGTCTGAGGACTCGTGCTAGCTGTCTGCCTCTCATCGTCTCCATCAGTCATGTTTCTTCCCAAATCCTTCTTCATCGTTTTCTTCAAAAGTATCATCGGGTGTATAATTCCATCATTCCTCACTGACAGCAAGCGGCACGAACCTCCTCTTCCTCCTTCTCTTCTTCCTCCTCCTCCTCCTCTTCCTTTTGCTTCTTCACCTTCTTCTTAACCATATAACCTGCTCATCCTATCCTTTTTTCAACGCAAATACAAGTAGTCTTTCCATCATCCTCCACCTCCTCCTCCTCCTCCTCCTCCTCCTCCTCCTCCTCCTCCTCCTCCTCCTCCTCCTCCTCCTCCTCCTCCTCCTCCTCCTCCTCCTCCTCTTCCTCTTCATCTTCTCCTCCTCCTCCTCCTCCTCCTCGTACTCCTCCACCTCATCCTCCTTAATACTACCAGCTTATCTCTCTATCCCTTCCCTAGATAAAAACATTGACTCGCCTCCTTCAATTCATCTCTCACCTCTTCACCCCCTGACTCTCCCACTCATCTCTCCCTTCTCCCCACCACCTGCAGTTCGCCCCCGGATCAACATACCCCCGCAGGACATGACGGTGGAGGAAGGGGAGGATGTGAAGCTCAGGTGCGAAGCCACGGGAGACCCCACACCTGTTCTCACCTGGAAAAGAGAGGACGGCCGCCACTTCACCGTCAATAATACAAGAGGTGAAAATCTACAGGTTACAAATTCGTGTTTTTAGGAATGTTTGAGAAGAATCGGGAGGTATTAAGGTTTTGGATTAACTTTTAAGGGTTTTTGTGTAAGTAACGGGATTTTTTTTTAGTCTCGGGTTAAAATTAAAAGTTTAGGGATTTTTTTTAGGGAATATTTTAGAGATGAATATTTATAGGTTACAAATTCGTGTTTAGGGAATATTTTAGGGATATTTTCAGCCTCGTGTTTCGTGTGTTAGAAATTAGGTGTTTAGGGATTTTTTACGAATATTGTGGAGAGTTGAATATTTACAGGTTACAAATTCGTGTTTTAGGAATGTTTGAGAAGTAGAGGGAGGTGTTTAGGTGTTTTGAGTTCATTTCTTAAGGTTTTTGCGTAAGAAAGGGGATTTTTTCAGTCTCATGGGTCAAAAATTAAACGTTGAAGGATTTTTTAAGGAATATTTTCGAGATGAGTATGTACAGGTTACTAATTCGTGTTTAAGGAATGTTTGAGAAGTAGAGGGAGTTATTTAGGAGTTTTGAGATCATTTCTAAGGGGTTCGAAGAGTTCTAAAGGGATTTTCTCGCCTTTAATCAAGGATTAAGGTGAGAATTACGATTGTACATTTTTAAGGATATTTCATGTTACTTTTGAGGAAATTTAGGTAAGGAACAACATTTTAGTGACATGGGAGGAAAATAGGAGGATCAGGAGGGAGATTTGTGGGTCAGGGAATAAGGGAAATGGGGCACATATTTTAGGTATGCTTAGAAGATAGAAGACCTTATATATACCGGGTTATTTAAGGAGAGGTAGGATTTTAGGGGTAGGAGGCATATAGAAGAATCCAGGGGGAGTTACGGGAGGGCAAGGCGGTGGTAGGAGTAGGAGTGAAGGACGAGGGAAGGAATAATAGCCGGAGGGGAAGACCGTGGAAGGAATGAGAGAAAATAAAAAGCTGTGACAAGGGTAAGAGGAAATGGGATTCGAGAGAGAGAGAGAGAGAGAGAGAGAGAGAGAGAGAGAGAGAGAGAGAGAGAGAGAGAGAGAGAGAGAGAGAGAGAGCGTCGACACACATAATCCATAACACGACGTCCTTTGCATATTCTTATACATGTTACAGTATTGGCTCCTTCCATCATCCTCCTCCTCCTCCTCCTCCTCCTCCTCCTCCTCCTTCTCCTTCTCCTTCTCCTCTCCTCCTCCTCCTCCTCCTCCTCCTCCTCCTCCTCCATTTTCCACAGTAAGTAATCTCCCCCTATTGTAACCTTGCCATTTCTTTCCCCACGTCAAGGTAATTCCTCCCTCACCTCCCTTTTACACCTGTCTCATTAACGCCTCTTCCTCTTCCTTACCTGGCCTATATATCTCCTCACCCTCATCCCTCCAACACCTGTGTCTTACTCTCTCTCTCTCTCTCTCTCTCTCTCTCTCTCTCTCTCTCTCTCTCTCTCTCTCTCTCTCTCTCTCTCTCTCTCTCTCTCTCTCTCTCTCTCTCTCTCTCTCTCTCTCTCTCTCTCTCTCTCTTTATTATTTTATTTTATTTTTCCCATCTTTCTTTCTCCATTCTTCCTCTTCCTTCTTTCCTTTCTTTCTTCTCTTCGTTCTGCCTTTTTTTTCCTTTCATCTTTCTCTCTCTCTCTCTCTCTCTCTCTCTCTCTCTCTCTCTCTCTCTCTCTCTCTCTCTCTCTCTCTCTCTCTCTCTCTCTCTCTCTCTCTCTCTCTCTCTCTCTCTCTCTCTCTCTCTCTCTCTCTCTCTCTCTCTCTCTCTCTCTCTTCTCTCTCTCTCTCTCTCTCTCTTTCTTTCTTCCTTCTCTCTCTCTCTCTCTCTCTCTCTCTCTCTCTCTCTCTCTCTCTCTCTCTCTCTCTCTCTCTCTCTCTCTCTCTCTCTCTCTCTCTCTCTCTCTCTCTCTCTCTCTCTCTCTCTCTCTCTCTCTCTCTCTCTCTCTCTCTCTCTCTCTCTCTCTCTCTCTCTCTCTCTCTCTCTCTCTCTCTCTCTCTCTCTGAGACACCATTCTACTCTTACACTTAACTTTCAATACATCCTTCACCTTCCTCCTCCTCCTCCTCCTCCTCCTCCTCCTCCTCCTCCTCCTCCTCCTCCTCCTCCTCCTCCTCCTCCTCTCACACCCACACACCATCATCCTTCACCCCTCTCTCTCTCTCTCTCTCTCTCTCCCCTCCTTGCCTTCGATCGCTCTCCCCACATTTACTTTTAACATTTTGGCCACACGACACACGGTTCAACATTTCACGAGAGCTGAGTTTGCCGTTGATATATGTGGATAATTGAGCTTTTAGCATATTTTAGCTGCAACACAGACTGAATTCCTGCTCTCTGATTGAAGTCTGCTAGTTTATTTATTTTTTTACAATTTATGCTTGTGTTTTTATTTTAGTTCTCTTGTTTTTGTCTGTTTGTGTGTGTGTGTTTGTAAGTGTGTGTCTCTTTTTTCTCTTTTTTTCATTATTTTTTTGTATTTTTGTTATTATGTTGAGTATATTTTGTTTATGTATTTATTTCTATTTCTTTATTTTGTCCTTTATCTCTTTCTCTCTTATTTATTTTGTGTCTGCTGCAGCTTTAATTTTTTTCTTTTATTTTCCTTTATCTTATTTCTCTTGTTCTCAATTTTTTTATATATTTTTTCCGTGTATTCGTTTTATCTGTTTTTACTGTATCTGTATTTCTTTTATTTTTTCTTCTTTTTTTCGCACCTGTTCTTTTTTCTTCTTTCTCGCAACGTCTTTTTTTTCCTCCTTAATTTGTGTTTACCTGGCCCTGCATTCCGATCTTTCTTTTCCTCTCTTATTTTTCCCCTCTCGTGAGTCTTTTTCCCTTGCTGAACGTTCGTCTTTTCGTTTGTTTAGAAAATGTATTGTTTTACCTGCAAGTGGCCTTTTTTTTAGTTGCATGACCTTATCCCCTCCCTATCACACCCCCAACACCTCCAGCACCCTCATCTCATCCCTTCCTCACCCAACTACCCTTCAGCTCTCCCCTTCAAGCATTCCTCAACACCCACAAACACTCATGGCATTCCAAGCACATTCCACTTTGACCCTGCTCCCTTCCACTCATGCCTCCACACCACTCACAGTCTTCCACAGTCACTCCTCACGTTCCCCCATGCCTCGCCACGCCTCAAACACCACTCCCACGGCTTCTCCTCGTCTCCCACGCCCTCCTTACTGGGTGTTGTGATTCCCTTAATGTGATTCTGTTGTTTTGCTGGCACGTGTAGTTGCTTTCTGACATTAAATCGTTTGTTTTCTGTCTATATGTGTGTCAGTCTGTCTATCTGTCTGGCTCTCTCTACCTGTCTCGTTTTGTGTGTGTGAGTGTGTGTGTGTGTGTGTGTGTGTGTGTGTGTGTGTTTGTTTGTTAATCTGTTTGTTGTGTTTGTGTTGCCCTCGTTGTGTTGACTTCTGCTTTCATGAGTTGATGTGGTGAGGGGAAATGTGTAGTGTTTGTTGTTAAGGGTAATTAAATGTCTGGACCGCGTGTTATCTCCTTATTTAATTGGTTGTTTAATTAGGTACGTGAAGTGAGTACTGCTTCAGTGGATTAGGGTTTTATTTGTCGTGTTATCTTGTTATTTGTTAAGATTATACGTGTGGGAGGATTTTTTTTTATCTTCATTTGAAACACACCTTTCCTCCCCTTCACATGTAGTCTTTCCTATTCATAGTTTAAACACATCTTTATTTTTCCTGTACACACACATCCACATATACCTTCCCTCTACTCCACACACATCATTCATATCTTTCCCATCTTTCTCAATCTTTCTTATTCTTTTCTCAGTCTTCCTCACTCTTCCACACATCTTCCTCATTCTTTTCTCAGTCTTCCTCACATCTTCAGTCTTCCTCCCATTTTCTTCAGTCTTCATCACATCTTCCTCAATCTTTACTAGTCTTTATCACTTCTTCCTCAGTCTTCCTCACATCTTCCCATTCTTTTCAATCTAAACACCTTCCATTCCTTCAGTTCGAGAGTTCGGTGGTCCCCTCCTACGCATGTCCTCCTTGGGGCGTGACGACGGGGGCGCCTTCCTCTGCGTGGCTTCCAACGGGGTGCCTCCTGCAGTGTCCGCCCGTGCCAAGGTGTCTGTTGAGTGTGAGTATTCATGTGTGTGTGTGTGTGTGTGTGTGTGTGTGTGTGTGTGTCTGTGTGACGGTGTTTCGGTTTCTGGTTGTCTCTGATTTTTATCTAATGGTCTCTCTCTCTCTCTCTCTCTCTCTCTCTCTCTCTCTCTCTCTCTCTCTCTCTCTCTCTCTCTCTCTCTCTCTCTCTCTCTCTCTCTCTCTCTCTCTCTCTCTCTCTGTTTTGTAATATTTCTCTCACTTCATGTACCCGACTGCCACTCTTGTCTGTCACTCAACTTCCCTTCCTCACCCCCTTCCTTCCCTCCTTCCCTCCTTCGAGTGTGAGTGAATGGTGAAAACTTCCTTCATTTCCCTCCTTGCTTCACTCCACCGTCGTTTCCTTCACATTTAATATCGCAAGGGAAGCCTCACTGAAGAACTAATTATACCTGAATAACCTGTGCAAATTACCTGCTCCTCGAGGTAATTATGACGAAGCTACGGGTGATGTTGATAGCTGTCGTAATAGTGATGTTATTAATAATATTGATTTTTTTCTAAGTGCTGTGTAATTATATGTGTTTGAGTCGATAGTGGTGCTATTTGGTTCAATGTTATTGTTAGTAGTAGTAGTGGTAGTAGTAGTAGTTGTAGTGGTGGTGGTGGTGGTGGTGGTAGTAGTAGTAGTAGTAGTAGTAGTAGTAGTGGTAGTAGTAGTAGTAGTAGCAGTGGTGGTGGTGGTGGTGAGGTGGTAGTGGTGGTAGTGTAGTGGTGGTAGTAGTAGTAGTAGTAGTAGTAGTAGTAGTAGTAGTAGTAGTAGTATTGGTAGCAGCAGTATTGTAGTAGTGGTGGTAGTAGTAGTGGTAGTATTAGTAGTATTAGTAGTAGTAGTAGTAGTAGTAGCAGCAGTAGTAGTAGTAGTAGTAGAGTAGTAGAAGTAATAGTAATAGAAGTAGTAGTAACATTAAGAGCCATAATATTAATTCCTCCAGTACATAATATACAGTTCGTGGTGCCTCGGAGGGCGGGCAAGACTAAGGATGTACACATACACATTAGCAGCAATTCCCTCTTGTCTTGGTGTGTTAGTCAGGAGGTCTCAGGGCGAGAGGAGAGGAGCCCTGTCGCGCAGTAATGGCTGTGCTGTCGTGATTTGAATAGTGATGACGGTTGATGATAATAACGATGATAAAAGATATTGTTGTTACGTTTATGGTGACAGTAATTAATGTATGTCAATATTGATGATGATGGATGTAATAAGAAGAATAATAAGTCTCTCTCTGTCTGTGATCCTGATGATTCATAATAAACACAATACACTTATTATACCTGTGCTTATGATCTAATTAGGACAGTGGCAGGTAGTTCCTTCATTAGACTCACCTTCCGCCACTCCTCACCGCTTCCTCCGTTCACCTGGCAACAATAGGAGACTCAAGTAGAGTTACTAAAGTCCTTATTACATACAGGTAACAAGGCAACGACAGATGGAGAGGACAGGTAGCAGAAATGAATGTATCTTGGGAACTCTTGGGTAATTGTGTTGGTGTTGGTGGTGGTGGTGGTGATGGTGGTGGTGGTGGTAGTGTTTATGTAGGTAATAGTAGTAGTAGTAGTAGTAGTAGTAGTAGTAGTAGTAGTAGTAGTAGTCACCATTACAATTCACTAAAGTTTAAAGGTCACGGCCTAAAGATGACCTGTCTGTGATTCAGTTAGTTTGACCTTGTATAGCTCGTAAAAGAGAGAGAGAGAGAGAGAGAGAGAGAGAGAGAGAGAGAGAGAGAGAGAGAGAGAGAGAGAGAGAGAGAGAGAGATGAAGACTTTTTTGGATGAATAACATATACCACCACTACAATAGAACACACACACACACACACACACACACACACACACACACACCTGCACAGTCCAGCATCCAGGCATTTTCCAGTCAGGAGAAGAGCCTCTTAGGAGCATTGTGAACGGAAAGGCGATGCGAGGCGTGTAGGCAACCAGGTGTTCTGAAGGGGAAAGGAACAAGCAGGTGTATAAACATTGGGACACCAGAGAGAGAGAGAGAGAGAGAGAGAGAGAGAGAGAGAGAGAGAGAGAGAGAGAGAGAGAGAGAGAGAGAGAGAGAGAGAGAGAGAGAGAGAAAGAAAAAAAGACTCTTCGCTATCATCGTATCTCATATAGCTCGGACAAAAAAACTAGATAAAAAGAAGACAGCAAGGTGACATGGCAGACAGGTGACAGCCAGGGGTAGAGAGATTCACCTGAAGGAAAGTGAGAGGCTCCTCCTGACTGAAAATTAGATCACTAGGAATTTAAGAAGAGAGAAAAATGTCCTTACGAGTGAGAGGAAGAGGAGGGGAAGAGTTGGTGGGGGAGGGAATAAAGGGAAGAAGGGTTGAAATTGTGGAAGAATATGGTTAGCAAAACAAGGAAGCAGTGAGGCATGTGATGAAGGAAGGGAAGAGGTGAACAGACGAGAAACTGTGTGGAAAGGAAGGCAGGGGGAGCGTAGAAGACCTCTTTGTCATCTAGAAATTCTTTGCTCGCCTCACTTCAACTCGCTTTCCTTTGATTTACCGCACAGCAGGGCTCCTCACCTCACCTTTCCCGCGCCTTTGTTCACCTTATATCACCACCTAACCTTCCACCACCTTATCTCCCCTCACCGATGAAGCTGTGTAAACTTTAGGCGGGAAAAATAACACCCTTCCGGCATGTCTCTATCGATTTATTTATGTATCTATCCACTTATCTACCTGTATCTATCGATCTCCTTCCCCTGTACAGTTGCCCCGGAGATGCTGGGCGTGATGAACGTGGTGTGGGCGGAGGAAGGGGAAAAGGCAACACTCAACTGCTCCTTCCGTGCGTGGCCACCGCCCAAAGTGACGTGGACTCAAGAAGGAACCCAAGCCGCCCCTTTAGGTATGCCGGTCATCCCTTTCTTTACCTTAGTCTCCCCTTGTCTTTTTTTTTTTTGCGTGTTGCATATGAATATTCCTCATCGCCCCTTGTACGTATCTTGCCTCCCCTTGCTTCCATCCATCCCTACACACACACGTACACACACACACAGACACACACAGACACACACACAGACACACGCAAGAGTAGGACATTCAAGCTCTCCCTTCCTTCCCTCCAATAATCACGTGTCCCATAAATGTCCCTGAATACCCGCCGCCCATCATGACCTTGAGGTGTGGGCGTCCTTCTGCAGGAGGGTCGTTGGAGCAGTGGAAGACGCATGGGGTCGGGTCCTCGCAGCTCCCCCTCAGCAGCCTCGGAAAGGAAGATTTTGGCCACTACCGCTGCACTGTGAGGAACAAGCACGGTTTCAACTCCACCCTCCTCACTCTTGTCGGTGAGTTTTCTGTTTTAAGACCCTATTGAGAAGCACTTCCAGCCGCACCTCCACTTTCAAAAGGCTCTGGTTGAAGTGACACGAGTTTTTAGTAGTGTTTTATTTTTGTACTGAAACATTAACAAGATTTATAAATTATTAACTCAAAAGAAACACTCATGAAAACCCGACTAGTCATCTGCGTAGCCTTTGAAAATAGTAATAAGAGAGCAAATCGTTTCTAAATTGGGGGCTATTAATGTTATTGAGAGGCACTTCCAGCTGCCCCTCCACTTTCAAAAGGCTCTGGATGAAGTGACACGGGTTTTAATAGCGTCTTACTGTTCTAGTGACGCGTTAACAAGATTTATTATCATTAACTACAAAAAACACTCATGAAAACCCAACTAGTCATCCCTTTAGCCTTTGAAAGTAATGATAAGAGAGTAAAACGTCCCTAAATTGGAGCCTTATGGGTAACGTTATAAGGGAAGATTTAAGGGTGGAAGGAGTTATAGGGAAAGGTATAAGGGGAGTGTGCAGGGTGTAAGTGCAGTGGGGAACATGCAAAATAGCTCTGGATTGTCGGGGAATAATTCGACTGGCTTGGAATGATTTCAGGGTTCGATGCTTGCTTGCTTATTCACGCTGATGGGTTTAGGGAGAGAGAGAGGAGAGGGAGAGGGAGAGAACATGGAGGACCTAGTTGAGGTATGTGTAAGCGAGGAAAGAAAGAAAACAACGACGGTAAAACTTGTGGCGAGGAATGTATGGCTTTTTGAGGTGGTTGTTTTGTCTTGAGAAACTCCGCTGAAAGTTTTGCCGTGGGTATGGGTGATGATCTGGGTAGTGGTGGTGGTGGTGGTGGTGGTGGAGATGGTGGTGAAAGATGATGATTGTGCAGTGTCTGGAAAGAAAAAAGAAAGTGATGGTGATGATAGTGGTGGTTATGAAGGTGCAGTTTAATTAGGTGTTGCTTAAAGAGAGACAGACAGACGAAATGATGGTGAAAAATTGAGAGAAATAATATCCAGTAATGCTGTGAGTTTAGGAGGGGAAAATGGTGAGGAAATGGTGGTGTTTGTGAATGAACTTGACTGTGAAAGGATTAAACGTATGTAGAAATGCAGAAATATTAGTGTTGCGTAAAATAAATACAACAATAACAGATTAAAGATAGATAGAGAAACACATAAGGGAGAGAGAGAGAGAGAGAGAGAGAGAGAGAGAGAGAGAGGGAGAGGTGGATGGCTTATAAACACGAGTGGGTGTTGAAAGAGTGTTGACAGGACGCAAAGACAAAAGGGAGCTAAGGGAATGCTGTTAGGGGAGGAGGGAGGGAGAGACAGGGAAGGAAGAAGGATTGTGAAGGAGGAGGGGGAAGAATGAAATTGAGAAAGAGAGGGAGAGGGAGGAGAAAACCGTACTAACATGTATTCAAACACAAACACACACACACACACACTCTTTCTCTCTCTTTCTCTCTTTCTCTCTCTTTCTTCCCTTTTATATTCCCTCCTTTTCCTTCTCCTTCCATAAATCTTTCCTCGAGGCTGGAGAACGAAAGCCGATTGGTCGTTTAATTGCACGGGCAAGTCTGGGCAGCTTCTCCTATTGGTGAAAAGGAAGGGAGAGAAGTCGACTTTGATTGGCTAGTTTCTCTCTCTCTCTCTCTCTCTCTCTCTCTCTCTCTCTCTCTCTCTCTCTCTCTCTCTCTCTCTCTCTCTTGATTAATCTCATTGTGTGTTTCTGTGTGCCTGTATCTCTTTCTCTTTTCTTTTTTCTCTCTCTCTCACTAATTCTTCTCTTCGTTGGCTTCGGTATAGAAGGGAAGGACATCAGTAAAGAAGGAGAGACGGAGGAGAAGGAGAAGGAGAAAGAGAAAGATGGCAGGAGTGTAAGGAGAGGCATGTAATCCATCCCTCCTTCCCTCCTTCGTCTCTTCCTTCAGGCCTTTACGCTGCTCTCCCTCTCCCTCTCCCTCTTCCTCACCCTCTCCCTCTCCCTCTCCCTCTCCCTCTCCCTCTCCCTCTCTCTCTGCCTCACATCAAAGGAGACATTACGAACTGAACTATGAAGTGCTTCGTCAGACGCTTCGTAGATGAGAAACTGAGACCTTGAGTAACCTCTCTCTCTCTCTCTCTCTCTCTCTCTCTCTCTCTCTCTCTCTCTCTCTCTCTCTCTCTCTCTCTCTCTCTCTCTCTGTGTGTGTGTGTGTATCTATTTGTCTATCCAACCCTAACACGAAAAAGTTTTCTTCCTTGCCCTCAAACATTCTTTCATCTTTCCTTTTTTTCCTCCTCCTCCTCCTCCTCCTCCTCCTCCTCCTCCTTCCTCCTCCTCCTCCTCCTCTCCTCCATCTCACGTCATCCGTTTCTTTTTCCTTATCATTCTTTTTCTCCCCGTCACTATCATCTTGCGTCTGTTTCTCCTCCTCCTCCTCCTCCTCCTCCTCCTCCTCCTCCTCCTCCTCCTCCTCCTCCTCCTCCTCCTCCTCCCCGTTACCAGTTTCTCTTCTTCTCAAGGGAGGTTTTCAAGGTAAAGTTGAGGAAATATCGGGAGGGAGGAGGTGGTGTAGAGGCCTCAGGGGGAAGACAGTGGTAATTGCCTCTCTCTCGCCTCTGAGGTGGTAATGGAAGGGAAGAGGAAGGGGAAGGAGGAGGAAGAGGAGGAGGAGGAGGGTACATAGGTGCTTTTGGTGCTGGAAGAAAAGGAAGAGGAGCAGAACAAGAGGTGCAGTGTAAGAGGAGGAGAAAGAAGGAGAGAAGTAGGACAAGAGGTAAAAAAGTGAGCGTAAGAGGGGAAAGGGAAAGGGAAGGAGGAATGTAGCCCCGTGTAAAAATGAAGCGAGAACATACTGATGATAATATGCAGGAGTGAAAAATAAGGAGCGGGAGCAGCACCAGCAAATAATATGTAAAGGGATTGCAGGAAACAGGAAGGGCGGAGAGAGGGAGGAAATATGAAAAGTGAAACGTTGAATAACACAGGATTGGAAGAAGAAATGAGGGAGACAGGATAATGAAAGTGATTTAGATGGAAGAGGAGAAGGAGGCAAGGAGGGAAGGAGGGAAGGAGGAGGAGGAGGAACAGGAAGAAAATGTTAAAGGTAGAAAAATAATACTTAAGCTCAACGAGGAATAAGAGAAAATACAGTGAAGGAATGAGAGAGAGAGAGAGAGAGAGAGAGAGAGAGAGAGAGAGAAGAGAGAGAGAGTGAACGCTTGAATAAAAGAAGAACGGAACATGAAGAATAGAAAATAATCATGTCTATTCTTTTCTTTCATCGTTCACTTTATCTCTCTCTCTCTCTCTCTCTCTCTCTCTCTCTCTCTCTCTCTCTCTCTCTCTCTCTCTCTCTCTGTGACGTCTTCCCATTGTTGTCCTCCCTTAACTTGCATCTGGTTAAAAAATGAAGAAAACATGTTTATCCTAAGAATGACAACTGATAGACGAGAGAGAGAGAGAGAGAGAGAGAGAGAGAGAGAGAGAGAGAGAGATCCGCCGGTGGAAACATGAAAAAGGAAAGAAAAACATTTGTCCCTATTGAGTGCTCTCTCTCTCTCTCTCTCTCTCTCTCTCTCTCTCTCTCTCTCTCTCTCTCTCTCTCTCGCCAACAACAACACTAATAAACCAATAGATAAAACCGATGATTACTTGCATTTCTCTAGCGAGGCGTGGCAGTCATTCCCTCTCTCCTCTTCCTCCTCCTCTTCATCCCCCTCCTCTTCCTCCTAGCCAATAACAACAATGGAGGCAGCTCGGAATATCTGGCGTGGGCAAAGTTAACTCCGTGATGGCCAAGTTTGAGCCTCAGCTATCGACATTTCGCGGCTTGAAGGCAGAGAAGGAGAATTTCGCTTATTTTTCGAGATAGCACATGGGTTTGCGTCACACTCTCCGTGATACTCCGCCTCCTGGTTCTCTGGTTCTCTGGCTCTTCTCAGCGGTCCTGGCTCTGTGTCGTGGGCGTGAAGGGAGGAATTAGAGGTAGGGGAGGAAGAGAAGAGGCGTAAGGGGGATGTATGCAAGGAATTAGAGCAAGAGAAGAGGTCTCCTTGTGTTTGTGTTTGTGTGTGTTTGTGTGGTGTGTTTGTGACGTGTCCTGGTGGTGGTTGTGAAGGGTCGTGTGTGCTTGAGAGAGAGAGAGAGAGAGAGAGAGAGAGAGAGAGAGAAAGAGAATGATCATCCTTCTTTTCATCAATGTGTTTGCGTATTTTTCACTTCTTTTCTTTCCCAAATATGAGTTCGAGAAAACTTTAATTACGCTTTGCTGTTCTCGCTTCGTTTCCTCGCGAATTGCTCGATGTGATATGCTGCTTTCTTTAATTTTTTTTCTTGTTTTTCCTTCTTCTTTCTCTTTGTTACAACTTCATTCGTAGTTTCCTTTCTCTCTCTCTCTCTCTCTCTCTCTCTCTCTCTCTCTCTCTCTCTCTCTCTCTCTCTCTCTCTCTCTCTCTCTCTCTCTCTCTCTCTCTCTCTCTCTCTCTCTCTCTCTCTCTCTCTCTCTCTCTCTCTCTCTCTCTCTCTCTGTGTGTGTGTGTGTGTGTGAACCAGTGTTCTGTCTGCTTTGTATCAAATCGGTATTGTAAAAGAAATAACAAATACTTAATAGTTTGTAATATTGATACGTGAAGCAGTACTTGATTATCACTGTTCACATTCTCTATTACCATTATCATCGTAGGAATATTGAAAAAGCCTCGTAATTACCGTTATGTTATTACTATTCAGTCACGCTTGGGTTTTTTATACATTCCTTTTATTCCCGTATGAAAAAAAAAATAATGATAATATATTTACACGTTCACTGCGCAAGAAAAAAAATAAATGACCTCTCATAGATATTATTTACTCTATCATAAAAAAAGAAACTAATTTTTTTTACCCTAAACTTTTATTATAATTTTTCGTCCACCTCACTATAATAATTTTTCAGAGGTTACCACTACCACCACCACCACCACTACTACCACCACCAC